>NC_142008.1:29408992-29728139 GCF_049901715.1 Pseudonaja textilis | reverse complement strand
TGTTCAAGAGAATGTTCAGGAAGAAAGAATTCAACAATACTTACAGGAAGCAAATTTGCCCAGATACCCAAAGATATTGAAACAATGTTAGAAATTAATATAACAATGATGGAATTAACAGAAGCTTTAAAAAAGCAAAACATTGGGAAAGTACCAGGTCCAGATGGTTTGCCAGTGAAATTTTATAAGACATTCCAGGAAACATTGAATCTTCACTTATTAGAAATTATGAATGAAGTTATTGCAAAGAAGAGAATACCCGAAACATGGTCAGAAGCATATATCACACTTGTACCGAAGGAGGACACAGACCCACAGCAAGTTAAAAATTACAGACCTATATCACTATTAAATTCAGATTATAAATTTTTTTTGCTTCAATTCTGGCAGAAAGACTGAAAAGATACTTAAACAATTTTATTCATCCTCAACAAAATGGATTTCTGCCGAAGAGACAGATTAAAGATAATATGAGAATAATTTTAGATACACTGGAATACTATGAGGCACATCCTGAAAAACAAATAGCTCTGCTGTTTATAGATGCACAAAAAGCCTTTGATAATGTGAATTGGCGTTTAATGCTGTTACAATTGGACCAAATGGGCTTTGGTAAAAAATTTACTCAAGCCATCGAAACGATATAATATAAACAAACTGCAAAGGTTATGATAAATGGAGAGTTAACAGACTTTATAGATATAAGAAAAGGGACCAGACAAGACTGTCCACTGTCACCTCTGTTGTTTGTATTAACACTGGAAGTGCTGAAGAGGAACATCAGAGAAGAAAAAGAAATAAAAGGAATGAAAATTAAAAAAGAAGAGTATAAATTACAAGCTTTTGCAGATGACCTGGTATTTATATTAGAGGATTCATTGGAGTCTGCACCCAAACTGATAGAAAAGATAGAAGAGTATGGGAAAGTAGCAGGTTTGAATATAAATAAAGATAAAACAAAGATTTTAGCAAAGAACATGTTAATAAGACGAAAGAAAGAATTGGAGGAAGTTTTGGGGATTCAGGTCACAAACAAGATTAAGTATTTAGGGATACATATAACACCAAGATGTAGCACACTTAAGGAGGACAATTATCTTAAACTTAAACAACAGATTGCGACAGATTTGATAAAATGGGAAAATTTACAATTATCACTGATTAGGAGAATACCTACAATTAAGATGAATGTATTGCCTAGAATTTTATACTCATTCCAGACAATTCCAATCAGATTAGGGAAAGAATTTTTTGAAGATTTAAACTAAATAGTGCTAAAATACATTTGGCAGGGGAAGAAAGCGAGAATAAAACTTAAATTGTAACAAGATGCAAGAATAAGAGGAGATTTGCTTTGCCCAATTGGGAATTATACTACCAAGCGATGAGTCTGATGTGGGTAAAGGAGTGGATAACATTAAGGAATACTAGACTTTTGAATTTAGAAGGACATGACCTGCTGTTAGGGTGGCATGCCTTCCTCTGGTATAAGGAACTTAAAACACAGGAGTATTTTAGAAGACATTATATTCGAAAGCATTGTTTCTAAACTGGGAGAAGTTAAAAAAGCAATATTATTTAAAAATTCCACTATGGTTATCTACTATTGAAGCTTTTTCCTATCCAATAATATATAAAAGGAACAAACAGATATGGTGAGATACTGAATGAAAAGGATGAACTTAAATCTATGCAAGAGTTGGAAGAACAAGGTGTAAAAATGAATTGGTTTTCATATTTGCAAATACAATCTAGATTTGATAAAGATGCTAAAACAGAAGGTATCTATGATAAGTTGACTTATTTAGATAAAATTTTGACAGGTACTGATGAAAAAGTAATAAAAAAAACTTTATGGACATTTGCTAGAGTTTAAATTAGAGGAAGAACAAGTAAAAGAAACAATGATTGCGTGGGGGGAAAATTCAGATAAGGGATTGATTTAGATAAATGGCAAAAATTGTGGTCTCAAAATTATAAAATGACAATGTCAACTGCATATAAAGAAAATTTGTATAAGATGTTTTACAGGTGGCACTTACCCCGACAAGAATTGCGAGGATGATCAAGAATAAATTGGATAAATGTTGGAAATGTCATCAGATACCTGGTTCTTATTACCACATGTAGTGGACATGCTTGGATGCAAAAAGATATTGGACTATAATCCACACATGGTTGGAAAAAATGAAAACAACACAGACTTTAAACCTGAGATATTTTTATTGGGAATTATACCAGAAATGTATTGTAAAGAATTGAAATATTTGATTGTAAATATTTTAACAGAGGCTAGAATTGTATTTGCTAAGAATTGGAAAAATGAAAAAATACCTATGCAGGAGGAAATTATTTAAAAAAATCATGGACTGTGCCAAAATGAGTAAATTGACATTTGAAATTAGAGAACAAGAGGATAAGCAATTTTATATGATATGGGATTTATTTTATCAATGGTTAGATAAAAAGACATGGTAAAGAAATAGATTAGCAAGCCTTACAATAAAAGTTAATAGGCTGATAAAGAATACAATATAAAATATATAACCATTGGATCAATGTATAAGATTAAATCATAATGAAAATAAGAATATCTCATATAAAATGATGGAAAAATAGTCAAATGAATGTTTAATAACTGATATTATATAAGCACAAGCTAGACCGATAACGTGAGAATTTATATAACTTGTGAGTAATGGTAAAAAAAGGATAGCATGAAAGATTGTAACCAACTGACACACTGTATGTATATAATTGAAAGAGGGCTTTATGGTTTTATGTTTTGTTTGTTTCTTTGTTGTAAAAAATAAAAACTTTGTAAAAAAGAAAAAGAAAATTACAGACCAATCTCTTTATGCTGCATCACCTGTAAAGTCATGGGATCAATTATTAACCAATCCATCATCCTCCACTTAGAAACAAACAACCTACTCTCTAATAATTTCTAATTATTATTATTATTAATTATTATGTAATTTCTATTAATTTCTCTCTAACAATTTGGTTTCAAGAAAAAACTATCATGTAATCTGCAACTCTTACACTGCAAAAACATATGGACTACACAACTTGATCAGGGCCAAGCAATAGATGCAATCTACATAGACTTCTGTAAAGCCTTTGATTCAGTAGTACACGACAAACTACTCTATAAACCTACAACTACGCCACCTTCAGTCCAATCTAAGTATAGTATATAAAATCATACATTGCAGTGTCCTACCTATCAATGAATACTTCAGCTTCAGCCATAACAACAAGAGCACACAATAGATACAAATTCAAGGTTAATCGCACCAAACTTGATTGCAGGAAATACGACTTCAGCAACAGATTGGTCAATGTCTGGAATACTCTACCTGACTCTGTGGTTTCTTCCCCAAACCCCAAAAACTTTAACCTTAGACTGTCTACTATTGACCTCACCCCTTTCCTAAGAGGCCTGTAGGGGGCGTGCATAAGCGCACCAACATGCCTACCATCCCTGTCCTATTGTTTCTTTTATTTCTTTTATTTTTCTTATATGTATTCATGTATCCATAACTATGTTTTTACTTATACCTATTATCTTGTAAACAATTGACAAAAATAAATAAATAAATCTTACCTAGCAGCCTCGTGAAATAGATAGATCAGAGGTGATGAGAGATGATGAGAAGAGTGAGGGGTGGAGATTGTCTGTTCCTTTTAAACTTTTGAGCAATTTCAGATTTCAGTCCTAATTGCTTTCCTATAATGCCTTTCCTATTTTCTGTCCTGCTATTGGTTAGATCTGCAGTGTAGACAAGAAAGGAAAAATAACTCCACAGAATCATCCTTTATTGAGATAGTTTATAGTAACAGATCGTCACTTTTAGCAACTGTTTGCAGTTACAATTATGATGAAAAAAAAATAACTAAAAGAAAATATTGAAAATAAGACCATGTTAATAATAGCACTTTATAATAGTACTTACTTATATACCTCTTCACAGTACTTTACAGCCTTCTCTAAGCAGTTTACAGAGTCAGCATATTGCCCCCAACAATCTGGGTCCTCATTTTACCTACCTCGGAAGGATGGAAGGCTGAGTCAACCTTGAGCTGGTGAGATTTGAACTGCCAAATTGCAGTCAGACAGCAGACAGCAGAAGTAGCCTGCGGTACTGCATTCTAACCAGTGCGCCACCAAAGCTCTTAAACTAAGTTGTGATTTCAGGATGTCAGCCAGCCAATACTTTAGTTTACTTTTGGTCTAACATGCTTTTCCATCTAATGGTTTCTGGAAGTCTTCTCCGTGATGATTTTTCACAAGATTTTAGCTTCCTGGCTTTCTCACAAGCCTTCTGATAGGATTTTATCTTTTTGTATTATGGCCCAGTGTTACAGTCACTCGTTTTCTTTCTTTGAGATATGTTGTTTCTTTTAAATTCTTTTCTCATTCTAAACTGGCCACAATTGTGGATTTGGATGGCTTCAGAATTAAAACAATACATTAAGTTAAACAATCTCAATCTCTGCAGCACTTTTCCATCACAGAGCAATGTGTGCCAAATGTGTTTTCCTGGGACTTTTTAATTAACAGTAAAATAAAATCCCCCCCTCGGATCTTTGTACTTTAAATGTGTTCCTGAAATATGCTGAAATGGATTAATTTTGTAATTAATTAACAAGACTTAGTTTGTACTAGTGGTTATGCTGCTGGCATAGAAACCAGGAGACTGAATTCTAGTCTCATCTTAGGTATAGAAGCCTAGTCTCATCTTAGGTATAGAAGCTGGCTGGTGACTTGGCAAATTACTCTCTCTCAGCCCACCCCTCCCCATTATTATTGTAGGAAAAATAGGAGACAAATAATTATTATATATAATTATTTCACCCTGTCCTGTCCTGTCTCATTTTTTCTATGTTGTCTGTCTGTCTATCTCTCAGCTCCCTATCCCTCCCCTGAGGTATAAGAGGCAGTGAAGTGAAAACATAGGCAGATTTGCAAGATTCTGTTATGGATAATCCTTTTTGAATACTGGCAACTTGGTTATTAAGAGAAATACTCACTAACTTTATTAGAAACATTGCTTTATTATAATCAAACTATATTTTTATGATTACTTGTACTTTTCAAGCTTATTTATTATTTTAAAAGCACACCCCCTCACAAACACTGAAACCTATACCTGAAAGATTTAACTGCCTTTATACAAAATTACAAACCTTTTTGAATTTTCCATTTAATATACTGAATAGGAAGGTTATTAAATAAATTCAGCAATAAGGAGCCAGTCGGGGATTGGGGGGTGGGGGAGATTAATGGAAAACAGGGAGTTCATCCTATTCTACCACTTTTCTTAACCTTCCTCCTGAAGCAGGGATTCTGTAGGAAGAAAATCTAAGGATATCAAAGTAATGGGGAGGAAGATAGTGACAGAAGCAGGATACAAGCGGTGTAGAATCCTAAAAGAAAACAACAAACCACCTTTGCACTGCTGTGGAAACAAATAGGAGACCAATACATTTGTCCAAATCAAAGATGCATGAGAATATTACTCCAAGTTTGTCAATAAATGGACTATCACAGTATTAATTATTGTATTTAATGTATACCAGTATGTCCTTTTTGAGGTGCAGAAGGGAAAATACATTTCCTCTTCACCGGTAATAACAGCAATGGTCATACTGTGTTCTTGTGTGTTCGAATATTGAAGCTTTGATTTGCATTCTAACCTACCTATGGATTAAAATGAATAAATTGTGGCCTGGATGCAATTAACAGCTGCCTAAATATCCTTTGCTTGTTAGTTTCTGTTTCTGGTTTGTTTGTTTTTGCTAAAATAAGGGCTTAACTCCAGGGTAAATATACTCATTTAGTTTTTAAATTTCCATCATTACCCCAAAAGGACCAGTATTTCAGCCCTACCTACTGAAGTTATAAAGCTTGAAACTATCCGTGAACTCTCCCTTAATAGAAAGACCAAAATGCTGTCTATCCCATTTTAAAATAAGAATTAATTCAATATACAGCTTGTAAGATGAAATTCTAAACTAAATGTACAAAGTTCTTTCTGTTGTATATTCCAATTGGTATTGATGTCTCAGGAAATATTGTGATCTTTCTCTAGTTGACGAAATAGGGTATCTGGATCCTGTTTATCTAATTGGTAAAGAACAATAAGGTCCCACTAAAATGGCAAATAACTAAAATTGACTTAGGTAAGAACAACTTATTTAGCTAACACTCAAAGTTAAAAGAAAATTGAAAACTGAATTACTTAGTAATTTTCAGGAGACATGCACTTTTTGACATTTTAATGGAAACTAATGTTATATTCAGCTATTTTAATCACTGTCACTTCTATTGTAACCTTGCAACAAAGTTATTTCTACACCAAATCATTTTTAAACTAGGAATTCAAAGTGAAAATATTGTTTTGAGAAAGGTCAAAATAATATACAGTATATCGGGAAGATTGGAAATAGGTGATTACTTTTTTTAAAGCTGAGGAAAAATCTTCTTTTCATTTACAGCAGTTGAGAGGTTTTTAATAGATGTTTGGATGATAAAGGACTCAGACCAGGCAAATAAGTTTTCATTTCTTTTTTTCCATGATCTCTATATATCTTGGGCAAAAAACTCCCACATCAATTGAATGTCAAGACAGGTCCCAAGACATGAAACACATGGGAAAATATTGCTACCATTCTCCAAGATACCATCCACCAAACAGTGAGTACTTACAAATCAACAACCTCCTGAAATTTGTGACCAGATCATGCTTCTGGGTGTGGCATTAGATGCAAGATGGTGACACTAAATGCTCTAATTATTTATTGCACCCATAAACCTGGGTTATATAAATCAGAATCATACTGGTGTCTAAAAGTGAAAATATGCATTATGTTTGTCATGTACCCTGTTTCTCCAACAATACGGCCTCCCCCAATAGAAAGTCCCAGCATGTTTTATAGGCATAAAATTAAGCCCCTACCCCCAAATTAAGGCCTATATTAAAACATGCGAAATGGTGGGGAATGGTGGGGGGGCTTGCTGTTAGGAAGTACTTTTGTTACACATCCAGATATGGTGCTGCCTGCATTGACCCCAATACGAAGTGCCCCACCAACGCCGAGGTCAACATCCAAGCTGTCGCAGCCCGCCCGAAGATGCAAGGGGGGGAATTAAGTCACTCCCGAAAAGACGACCTAGCTATTTTTTCGGGGCTCAAAAAAAATAAGACCCGGCCTTATTATATGAGAAACACAGTAGTGAGATTTAGCTATCTTTTCTTAATTAATATCAATAATTACAAGAAGGCAGAGATTTTTATTCCAAAAACATGCACCTTCTTGATCCTCATTCACATTTTAAACAAAACCTATAACTGGTTTGCAGCTTTCTTAAAAAAAAATTTTTGGGGAACTCGTCCTAAATCTTCAGACCATGTTCAGTCAGCATGGGGAGTTTTTAATTGGAATGCAATAAAGAAATAGAGTTAAACCTTGGATAAACTATTGTCAAAGTAAAAATGGGGTTTTTTTCTGCCTGTTTTTAATTTACCATGTTCATCATGACAAGTACTTTAGTGTGACTCTTTCAGTGAGCTTTCATGGCTGAAGATGGACTTCAGAAGGTCTGGGTGCTCCAACACTCATGGCTTTTAAGAGGAAACCGGCCAGCCACTTGTCTAAAATAATATAGGGTCTCCAGCTTGAGCAGTGGGTTGGACTAGAAAACCTCCAAGTTCCCTTCCAACTCTGTTATTCTGAATCTAGATCTTCTGGGTCAAAGTCATCACTACAGTTACCCTAGTTCTTATCAAACCCTACCAGATATCCTCCATCTAAAAATTATGTGTAGCATTATTAATATAAACAGAGATCAACTTCTTTTTACTTCCAGTTACCACTTATAAAACCTGATTGTTTCATCTACACTGAATTCATATTTGATTTGTTTAAAAATGGAAGTATATTTTAAAAAATATCCAGAGCATAACTATTTTTAAACAAGGAGGGTCTTGTTGGGTTCTGGAGAACTGTGCATATTAAATAAAAGCAAGGTCCACCTATTCAGTTTAACTTCTCTTCTTAAAACTGTTGGATGCAGAATTTCTTTAGGGTTTTTTTTTTTTTAGTTAAGAAGCAGCTGGTCTGTGTATGCAGATTTTCTTCTCGCATTGAACCATCTTCTTCCCAGCAGTCTGGAGCTTGCTTGGCTTGTTATATCCCAATTAAATCTCAAGGGAAGACATAGCAAGAGAACTTTTATTAGAACACAAAGCAAGAGCAGCATGGGAGGCAGAAGAATGATACAAAGGTGCATCACAGTAAGAGTAACAATGCCATCTGCTACCTTAGTGCTTTAAAATGAAATAGAAAAAAACAAAATTTCTTTTGCAGGAAAGAAAAGAAGAAGGCAGATTTTAGTATTTAAAAGTAAGTTCAAAAGCAGAATTTGATATGATCTTCAAGACACTTGAATTAAACAATAAATTATATTAAATACATACAACTATATTCTATTTTTTAAAAAGCAAAACAACTATTAAACTTTAAACTTGCATCAATATGCAATTCAGAGTTCTTCCCTTTCTGATGTTCCGGCTATTCACAAAATACATTCTTAGTACAAAGCCATTTTAATTCATTCCCTGCATATAGTAAATTTAACATAGCTGAAATGTTCCAAAATATTGAACTATTCTACACGCTTAGTGCAGGCTATACATAATATATAAATGCCACTAGCTATTTCTGATCATTTGTTATGCATATCTTTACCATCTTCCATTATTCTTTAGAATAAAACCATTTTGGGGGAAAAATACAAAAAGAAAAAGAAAGAAACACCATAAAATGAAATTCAGAAAATGTGTTAATGTTTGCAGTCTCCATCATCTAAAATACTGAACTGTCTCTTTGGTTTGGTGGCCTCTTTCATTAGTTCATTTAGCTGTCCAATTTGCTCATCTCGAAGGGCATTAAGTTTCTCCTTTGTGAGATGTGCTCCAAAATCAGGCTGATCAGTGGTGTTTTGCACATGTTGATTAGCCTGCTGCTGAAGCATCATTGCGTAGTTCTAGGAAGAGGAGGGGAAAAAAAACAAATGAGTAAAGTTGATGACAATTTGGTGGAAGGCATACTTTTTCAAGCTAGAAACTGTAGGGATGATGGATGATCTTATCATATAGAGAAAGGGTTTTTTTTAAGTACTTCAGTATTTAAAAAAAATAGAAATGTAAAATCAATCCAAAGAAATATAGACTTCATCTTTTTTTATTTAAAATCATAAGCTAATCATACTCCCACACCTTAAAGAAGAATGGCGAGATAGTTTCTGAAGCATCCACAAACTTTTATTTAATCAACATGACATATTAGGTAGATCAAATGAATCTGACTGCCAACCAATACCAGGTAAAAAGATCTTGCTGTAGAAAAATTAGTGTTTAAGCATCTTCTTTTGTAACCTAACCCAGAAATTCAAGTCCAATTTTTTAAAGCTAATGCTAGAAATGTGAACTACTATGTCATCCTAGTTTGTAACAACAATAAGCATTTAAGAGCCCCACTGTGCTTAAGGGGTATTTTTACAAAAGCCCCTAGTCTTTAATTTTTCTGAACAAGTATACATCTGTTTCTGTCTTTGTGGACCAGGGCTTAAAGAAGCTCTGGTATTATTTTTATTCTACCCTTTTTATTTTAAGGTCAAAATCTATTACTTTAACCCTGTAATATATAACAGGAATCTCTAAAGCAATTATTTACACATTCAGAAGCTTGATTGGCAAATTTCAACCTCATTTGATTTGAAAATTAATTATATTTGGAGATCATCTTCACTCAAGAGCACTAGTAGCTTTACTGTCTCATTTCCTAGCCAATATTTTTTTCACTTCTGCATCAACTCAACCTGATAGAAACTTTCATACAATCACCAATTTCAAAGATTTTCAAAATATTAACTGAAAAGGTTAAGAAATACAGTTTTTAGAATTAAGAAAGCTAATAAAAACTAATAGTATTTTTACATTTCAGTTTGAACTCTTGATTGCTGTATTCTGCAGCAATGAATCACTGAACCACTTCAGGCTGCATTTGAAAGTAAAATACCTCTGTTAAACATCTTCTCTCTTCTCCATGCTTTTTGATACACTTTTTTCTACTAAATTTGAATTAAAAATACCTGCGTTCAAACCACTTATTTGCTATATCAAATCTAACTGGCTCAATAGCAGTAACTGAGAAGGAACTTGGAGTCCTAGTGGACAATCACTTAAATATGAGCTACCAACAAAGCTAATACAGCCTTAGGCAGCATTAATAGAGGGATAGGATCAAGATCATATGAAATGTTAATAGAAATTTCTAGAGCCTTGATAAAACCACACTTAGAATTCTGCATCCAATTTTGGTCACCACAATATTAAAAAAATGTTGAGACTCTAGAAAGAATGCAGGGAAGAACAACAATAGATGATTAGAGGATTTGGAAGCTAAAACAAATGAACAGTTGTGGGAATTGGGTATGTCTCGATTAATGAAAAAAAAAGGACTAGGGATGACAAGATAGAGTCTTCTAATACCTAAGGGATTGCCACAAAGAAGAGAGGTCAACATATTCCCAAAAGCACCTAAACACAGGACAAGAAGCAATGAATGGACATTAATCAAGGAGAGAATCGACCTAGAATTCAGGAGAAATTTTCTGACAGAACAATTCGTTTAATGGAATGGATTGCCTTCAGAAGTTGTGGGCAACCACTTGTCTGAAATGGTTTAAGATCTCCTGCTTGAGCAGGGTCTTGGATTAGAAGACCTTCAATGTCCCTTCCAACTCTGTTATTTTGTTAAATCATCACAAATAAGACTAGAAAAATCCTTTAAAATAAATAGTTTAAAAAACATTGGGGCGCCTGCAAGAACACCTCTGGGATTATTAAAATAGCAGTATATTTTTTTAAACTCCTGGAACCGTTTCAGAATCTATCAGCTGTTTCTGTGCATGAGTGAACATACAGACTGGATGTGGGGAAGTACCAAGAGAAATTAAAAATTGAAGGGGTCCTGCGTGCATCATGCATATAAAATCAACAGATGCGGTTCTGTTGCACTAACTTGAGAAAAAGAAGAAAGTCACTTACTTTCATTATTCAACAAAGTGTTTCACCTGTGCTTCCACATGTTCAAAATCATATTTCAAACAAATTGAATAGTACTTGTTATTGATCTTTGGCTTTTATCCAGGTAGAAGTAGACCATAGTGTTAAACTTGCATTTGGTAGATTGATCCCTTAAAGTGCTTTTTTTCTTTGGGTTATGAGAATGCAGCAATTCTAGGAGGTCATGAGGCAATACACTTAAAATATTGATCCAGCTAGGTATCACATCCTTAAAAATAGTGGAATCAAAAACTGGATAATTCACATAGAAGGAAATCTATTTCTTATCTTCTCTCTTTGTCTTCTCCAAAATAGTTTATTATAAAAACAATATTTGGTATGTTATTATCTGCATTTCTATAAGACCGTTAAAGGCATTCTATACAAAAAGCATTTCTGCCCTTGTAGATCTGGAGTAATTTAAAATATTACCCACACATTTTTATATTGTATTTTTTTTTCAGAAATTGTTCTTTACAGAGGTAGCACATTACTCCCTTTTTGTTGAAAATCCCAGACAATTCAGATCTGGTATTTTTGTACATTTATCAGATAAGGAAAAGATGTTATCATAATGTGGCAAATTTTATGTAATAGCTTCCAGTGTCAGAAAGGAGATAAAAACTACTGAAAATATGATTGTAGTCCATGCTAATGGGATATCACTTTTTATCAGAGTGTAAAGAGCGTAAGAAGACAGATGTAAGGAGTTTTGTTAATATAATTAATATTACAATCAAAGGCCAATCTGGTAATATGGTTGGCCTTTAGCTAGTGCAGATTTTGTTTTGTACAGATCAAGCGATCTTGAGAATCATCAATCATACATGCGAAAAATGCATATGGTAAAGTATAGTAAGTATTTTGTAAGCAAAGATTAATGTTGATGCGTAGTGAGAAGGAGCAAACTGCAATGTGACATCTCAGATTCAACTCCACTGTACTAAAAATGTATGAAAGCAATCTGAGAGCACTTATTTCCCCCATAGCAACTGTCTACTTAGACTTGAAGAAATGTAGGTCTAATAAGAACCAATGAAAATGATAAGTGAGTCTCATCAACCCAGCTGCTCAACAGAAACACTTTTAAGGCAGGGACCAGCTTTGTTAGCAAAGAAATCCCATCATATTACATGCCATCTCATGTTTTAAACCAACTCAGGAAGTGGCAAAACAAGCCCTATCAATGAAACATGATCTTCACTTTGAATATCATTATCCTAATTCATCTTGCTTTTTGAAAATGCTATGTTCAAGGTTCGAGCAGCCTAGAGATCCAAAGTTAAACTACTTTATTTCTTTTGTATAAAATTTATCCATTCCAATTCCTATTAATGTGTGTCTACAATACAGTTGTTCTAATTTTGATAGTAACAATAAACCTTGGTTCACAGCCAAACTTAAGCAGCTATGTTGTTCCAAAGAGGAAGCCTACAGAAAAGGTGACAGAATGCCATACAATCAGACCAGAAATGTATTTGCCAGAGAAATCAGAGGAGCAAAAAGAAGCTATTCTGAAAAGTTAAGGAATCAGTTCTCAACAAATGAACCAGCAAACATGCGGAAAACTCTTGCAAACATCACCGGCTACAGTAAACCTCCTTCCCAGGCAGAAGGAAATCAACAACTAGCAGATGACCTGAATGTGTTTTACTGCAGGTTTGAAAGGAAACTACAGCCATCTATCTCCACAACCCCCATTTCAAACACATCAATAACAGTCAAGCCTCCACAATTGACCCCAACCCATTGGGTTCCCAACCTTTGGTGATCACAGAAAAAGAAGTGCAAGATCTATTATACAGACAAAAGCCAGGAAAAGCACCAGGGCCAGACAAGATAACTCCTTGCTTAAAAGTCTGTGCTGAGCAATTGGCCCCCATCTTCACCCGAATCTTCAATAAATCACTACAGATGTGCTGTTCCTTCTTGTGTCAAACTCTCTACTGTCATCCCAGTGCCAAAGAAACCCTCCATCAGGAAAGTGAATGACACAGACCAGTTGCTCTAATATCTGTAGTTATGAAAATCTTTGAAAGGCTAGTGCTGTCCCACCAGAAAACCATCACAGATCTGCTGTTAGATCCCATGCTATTTGCATACCAAGCAAATGGATCAACATATGATGCTGTTAATATGGCTCAGCACTACATCCTACAACACCTTGAATCTCTACTTATGCAAGGGCCTCTTTGTAGACTTCAGTTCAGCATTCAGTACCATCATTCCAGACATTCTTCTAATTAAACTAAATCTGCTAGCGGTACCTGAACACACTTGTAAATGGATCGTAAGTTTTCTAACAGACAGGAAGCAGCAGGTGAAGTTAGGCAGAATCACATCTGATACCTGTACAATTAGCACAGCCCCCCACCCCTCCTAAGGCTGTGTGCTTTCTCCACTTCTTTTCTCCCTATGTACCAATGACTGCATCTCAAATGATCCATCTGTTAAAATACTGAAGTTTGGAAATGATATAACAGTGATTGGTCTCATTTGAGACAATGACAAATCTGCATACAGAGGGGAGGTTGTACAACTTACCTCGTGGTGCAATCAGAACAATCTTAAACTAGACACACTCAAAACCGTGGAAATAGTGGTAGACTTTAGGAGAAACCCTCCTATACTACCACCTCTTACAATACTAGACAACACAGTATCAGTAGTAGAAACCTTGATATTTCTAGGTTCTATCATATCACAAGATCTAAAATGGACACTAAACATCAAAAACGTCATCAAAAAAGCACCACAAAGAATGTTCTTTCTGCGCCAACTCAGAAAGCTCAAACTGCCCAAGGAGCTGCTGATCCAGTTCTACAGAGGAATTACTGAGTCTGTCATCTGCACCTCTGAAACTGTCTGGTTTGATTCTGCAACCCAACAAGACAGACACAGGCTTCAGAGGATAACTAGGACTGCAGAAAAAATAATTACTACCAACCTGCCTTCCATTGAGGACCTGTATACTGCACGAGTCAAAAAGAGGGCTGTGAAAATATTTAGACCCCTCACATCCTGGACATAAACTGTTTCAACTCCTACCCTTAAAATGATTCTATAGAGCACTGCACACCAGAACAACTAGATACAAGGACAGTTTTTTCCCGAACGCCATCACTCTGCTAAACAAATAATTCCCTCAACACTGTCCAACTATTTACAAATTCTGCATTACTACTACTATTAATCTTCTCATCACTCCTTATCACCCATCCCCTCCCACTTGTGACTGTGTGATTGTAACTTTGTTGCTTGTATCCTTACGATTTATATTGACTGTTTCCTAGTATGATTTGATTGCTTATTGTACCCTATGATGATTATTAAGTGTTGTACCTTATGATTCCTGACTCTTGACAAATATATCTTTTCTTTTATGTACCCTGAGAGCATACGCACCAAGATAAAATTCCTTGTGTGTCTAATCACACTTGGCCAATAAAGAATTCTATTCTATTCTATTCTATTCTATTCTACTCTATTCTATTCTATTCTATTCTATTCTATTCTATTCTATTTATACTGCTGTTTATTTTGTTAGACAAAAACATTGGATTTTATGTATGTTTTACAACTGGTAAAATCAATTTCCTTTTGGCCTGACATTAGCATGTGAATTTCATTGAAATATCTGAAGTATGGAAAGGATGCTTTTCAAAGGCTCATATGGCAGAGATTTTTCAAGCTTCACCAAATTAGCTTTGCATTACATGCATTAAAAAAGGACCACAAACTCTTTATTTTTATTTGTTTTTCTAATGTAGTTTAGAAGCAAGAACTTTTGCATATTAAGTTTAACAGATTTATATACACAAGCATTGCTTTGCGATTGTCAAAATGAAGAATAAAGCCCTTTGAAAGTGTTTGCAATTTTAAAATTGATGTTATTGTAGAACAGGGCTGAAAGAAACATTGCTAGATGGATTAGAAAATGTATGTCGGAAGGGTGAATCTAAAGGATACTTTTTATCATCTTTGATGGTTTTTTAATAAAGCAAAGAAATACTGGGCTCATTCATGTCATAATGCAGATTTTTAAAACAAGCATAAAATTGAAACCTGAAGTTTTTCTTTTAGAATTATTAGATAAGGAGTTGGGGAACAGATTTGGAGCTTTGTTATTGTATATACATGTCAACTGCAACAAGAATTCTATATGCACAGAAATGGAAAGATATATCAATTCCCACAACAGAAGAATAGATGAAAAAAATGATGGAGCTAGTAGAAATGGCAAAATTGATTGTTTTAATTAGAGAAAAGAACATATCCAGCCTTTTTTTAACTTGGAAATCGTTTCTGGATTTTGTGCTCAAGACAGAAAAAAAATGAACACTTAATATTGGGCTTTGCTGATTAATATAGTTTGTTGTTATAGAAATGGTTAATATTTGTTAAGTCAGTAAAATAAAAAGTCGAGGTAATAATTTTATTCTTTATTTTACTGCACTGAAAAATGTTGGAAATGGATGCTTTTATTCCCCTCCACCCCCAATATCTAGAGCTTTCTCTCTCTCTATCCCATCATCATCTTTATTTACATTTATATTTAATATTATAATTTTAATTACAAATTTAAAAATAGATTGTAAAGAGAATGAGTCAATCATCCAAAGTAATCAGTTATTATGAGAAATGAAATCCAACATAGTTGGACGGTTTCAGATTGGAGAGAGCTCAAATCACTACATATGGCAATGGCACTGAAGTTCCTATATCAGAACTAGGCCTAGTTATTTACATTGGTACCAAACATTGCATACAAAGGTATTTTATAACTGAGGTACTATGTTGATGGTAAAGACCCAGAATCACAAAGGTATAATGGACAGTATACAACTTTGATCATTAAATAACATTATTATATTTGAAAGCTGCCCCATGCCCAACTTCTAAAACAAGGTATCTGAAGGCCCATTTCAATTGATGCTGCTTATATACACTTAGCCCAGGTAGGAAGAACACTGAAGATTTAATTAGTAGCAAAGAAAGAGAAAGCAGTTTCAATAGTATACTGCTAGGTGCAATCACAGCTGGCACAGGCATTAGATTCAGGTAATCCTAGACTTACAACAAAGTTATGGCACTGAAAAAAATGACATGTCAATTTTTCACGCTTATGATCATCTCCATCATCACATGATCAAAATTTGGATATTTGGCAACTGGCAGGTATTTATGATGTTGTAGAGTTCCAGGTTCATATGATTACCTTTTGCAATCTTCTGACAAGCAAAGTCAATGATGGAAGCCAGATTTACTTAATGACCATACAATTCACTTACCAATTACACTGATTTGCTTAACAACTGTAGAAAGAAAGGCTGTAAAATGGGTTGCTCACTTAGCAACTGTTTTGCTTGCAATGGAAATTTTGGGCTCAACTGTGGTCATAAGTCAAAGACTGTCTGCACATGTATACCAATTCTGATATATTTATAAACATACAAAAATATTATTTCTCATCCAACATTATAACTTTCTAGCTGCACAATACAAAAAAATTACACATTACTAATTCTAGGCAACATTTTTAAATCATGCATTTATTTGATATTATTGTCAGTATCTCTAAAATCTTTATTTCCCTGAAGGATTTGATCCTGTTATGTTTTATTGTCATATTCACTGCCAGAAGGGAAAGAAACATCAAAGCATGAAAAATGATCACAGCTTCAAGGATAGCTAATTCATTGGCAATACTTATTAATACTTAATACAAATACAAGATTTTGTTTAAGACACAGTGCAAAAATAAAAATGATACTCAGCCTGCAAAAATAGAGTGCTCCATTTATTCTCAGAATATGTAAAAACAAGGAAATTTTTCAAACCAACAAGTCTAAATTGTAGTTAATACTGTTTTTGAAAAAAGTTATATACAACGCTGAAATATCATCTACAAGAATGGCAACCTCTGTTTCTGAATTCAGGTCTTTATGCTGCCAATAAGTGCAGATAGTCTTTGACTTACAACAGTTCAGTTAGTGAATGTTTGAAGTTACAATGCCACTGAAAAAAGTGACATGATCATTTTTCACACTTATGACCCTTGCAGCATCCCTGTGATCATGTGACCAAAATTCAGACACTTGTTAACCGATTCATATTTTATGGTTGCAGTATCCCAGGGTCATGTAAACAGCTTTTGTGACTTTCAGACAAGCAAAATCAATGGGGAAGTCAAATTCATTTAACAAGTGTGTTACTAACTATCAACTGAAATGATTCACTTAACAAATGAAGCAAGAAATGTCATAAAATTGGCAAAACTCACTTAACAAAAGTCTCACTTAGTAACACAATTTTTCAGCTAATTGTAAGTCAAGGGCTACCTGTATATCACAGTATATTGATGATAAAGGTGGTGAATGTATGGTATTAATCTACGCTTTATTTGGGTGTTGTCTGCTGGAGAGGATATATTATGGTCTTTTTGCTTACTTCTTAGTTTTACCGCCTTTTGGTGATGTATATATGTGGTTTATCTCTGTGTATCTATTGATGGTCAATTTGTCTGAATGCCAAGCTTCCAGTATTTCCCTAGCTTGGATTTAGCTTTTGGGTAGTCACAGTTTCCCAGTTAAAACTATGGTTGAGTCTGTCCATGTTTTGGGAGATTAAGGAGTTTTCATTGTATCTTCTGACAGCTAAGTTGGTGTTCAACTCTGCTAGTCTTCTACCTAGTAGTTGTTTTGGCCCCTTACACTGTAGATGCTCCTGGGTCCAATTGTTCCACATCACTGTTGGTCTTAGGGAGACAGTAGACTATTTTTCAATAGACTTGCATTCTCATTTTTTGCCATATCCTTTGCTGAGGATACCCAGGAAGGGTAACATATTATTATTTCCTTCTATTGTTGTGAATATTGTTCCTTTGAAGATGTTATTGATTATTCCATGTATCTTCTCAGGTTGTTCCTTTTTTATGATGATGATGGTGTCCTCTATGTATTGGATCCATACTTTCTTTGTATATGTGGAAGTACTTACAATTTCCAGATGCTACATTACAATATTTGCTATAAGCTCTGAGAGTAGAGATCAATGTTCCTCTGACTTGTTGGCGTATTTGTCCATCAAACTGAAATAGACAATTAGGCAGAGGCTGATAAGGGCTGATATTATTTTCATCTCAGTGTATTTGGTTGGGTCAACTTTATTGTGTAGTACTGCTGTCATAAATTTTTTGCTACTTCTGGATCTATGGACATAAAAATGTTTTGACACTGAATGAAACCATAATTTAATATTCTCCTATTCTTAAATATTTGATTTTTTCTGGAGGAACTTTATTGGCAGGTTGATAGAATACCCATTCCTTTCTGTGAAATATTCAAGCTTTTTGTAAGGTGTTTGGCTATGTTGTATGCTGGGGTCCCTAGCAATGATACAAAGACAAAGGAGTACATCAGGCTTGTATATTTTGAGGTATCGACTGGGGTATTGACAGGAGCTGGGTAGTGGATGTACATTTACCACTGTTGTACTTTTGTGATCTGATCTTTGTTACCTAGGCGGTTCTCTTGATTATCTAGTTTCTATATTGGCTTAGTGTTTATTTGGATGCAGTTCTCTTTGTCCTCCAGTAGATGTAGACACTCTTTGAATGTGTTGTGATTAACTATTTGTCTTCTGGAAAGACAGTGATGGTTTGGTCTTTTTTAGTTTCATTTTAGTTTTTTGAGGGATGCTTTCTCCACTGCTTTGATTCTATATTCTTCTGGTCTGCAATATGATTGCCTGACAAATATTTTCTTGGATTTCTACGGCACGTTCTGTGGTTTCAAATGCTGCTTTTAAAGCTACAAAGAATTCTAGCTGCTTAGAATTCTCTATGTTATAGCTTAGGAAGCCAAGGAAAAGCCAAGGGAAATAATCAAAACCATAAAAATGCAAAAGTTAAAATATTTTGGACATTCAAAGAAAGATTGAAGGCAAACAAAGTCCAGGCAGAAGAACATCATCATGGCTTCAAAATCTAAATCTGGTTTGAAAATTCAACAGCACTTTTTCATGCAGCTGTTGATAAAAATAGGATCGCCAACATGATCGCCAACATCAAATGACAGATGTGGCACAAGAAGAAGAAGTTATAGCTGAGGCCTTTCTGGCGAATATTGTGTTCAGTGGATAGCAGGTACCTAGTCATATTGATTTTCCACTTATATTCAGGTATCTCTTTGTTTCCCGGGATTTAGTTTAAACAATTTGCTTTGGAGTTTTGTTTTTCTTTTTTTAGCTTATCTTAGAGACATATATTAGTGAATGCTGTCATATTGGAATCCAGATACAATACAAAACTGAATTTCCCACAGGAGTCTTCATATGAACCTCCTTAGCAAATACTGATCATTGTCCTGTTTATAAGTCATGAATACATAGCCATCCCAGTTTCGTTGCTATGCTGATAACTAAAGCTTTGTCAAAAAAAGTCATAATAAATAGTACATGATTTATGAAGCTAGCAGGAGAAAAGCTACTATTATTCAAAAAGCAATGGAATATATATTCTGATATTTTTTTTATCTTTAAATGGTTTAGCCAAGCACTCTTTATCTATCCCTAGATAAATGACATGGCATTTTTCAGAATTTCCTTAGTAAAGGAACCAAATAACAATTTCCAGAGGATACCATGTTGTGGAAAGCACATTAAAAGCATGTTGTGGCATCTTAAGGAAAAATGGAATGAATAAAAATATATCTTATTTGTTTCTGAATAATGCATTAGCATCTAGGTACTCATTCAAATACTACGGAAATCCTGTACTGCTGAAATTTATGGAGGAATAAATCATCTTATTTTGGAAAGCAAGTATTCTTCTAAAGCCATTGTCCTGTGCATATTTTTCACACATGATTTTCAAGGAGTAGTAGAAACACTCACAGAGGTAATTTTAATGTAAATTGTGGTTCATTTATATTCAGAATTCCATTTACTATACCTAGATTTCAATACATATTTTAGGGTTAAACCATTTTTTCTTTTTCTTTTGATAGCAAAGGTTTAAAATCCTCTTTAAGCTCTTCACAGAAATCAAACAATGTGCCAGCCAGCCTTGCTTTCTTAAAAATCATGCTATTCTGGTAATCAGAAATAAAGGATGGCTTAAAATGAATACACTGTTTTAGAAATAAATATGGAAACTCAAGCACCCTTTTCTATTTTTGTTGCCAGGGCAACATTTCTATCCCATAATAACAATCTCTGTATCCCTGAGTTGAAAAAGTTAAGTAATGCTTAATTTTTCGATTAGGAAACAAATGCAAATCTTTTGGTTATTTGAACAACAAGCCTTGTGGTGCGATCAGAACAATCTTGAACTAAACACACTCAAAACCGTACAAATGGTGGTAGATTTTAGGAGAAACCCTCCTATACTACCATCTCTTACAATACTAGATAACATGGTATCAACAGTAGAACCTTCAAGTTTCTACAGTAGGTTCTATCATATATCTCAAGACTTAAAATCAAGACCTAACATCAAAAACGTCATCAAAAAAGCACCACAAAGAATGTTATTTCTGTGCCAACTCAGAAAGCTCAAACTGCCCAAGGAGCTGCTGATCCAGTTCTACAGAGGAATTATTGAGTCTATCATCTGCACCTCTATAACTGTCTGGTTTGGTTCTGCAACCCAACAAGACAGACACAGACTTCAAGGATAATAAGGACTGCAGAAAAAACAATTACTACCAACCCTGCCTTCAGTCGAGGACCTGTATACTGCACGAGTCAAAAGGAGGGCTGTGAAAATATCTACAGACCTCTCACATCCTGGATATAAATTGTTTTAACTTCTACCCTCAAAATGACATTATAGTGCATTGCACACCAGAACAACTAGACACAAGGACAGCTTTTCACCGTATGGCATCACTCTACTGAACAACTAATTCCCACAACAGTGTCAAACTATTTACTAAGACTGTATTACTATTATTCTTCTAATTCCTATTACCTATCTCCTTCTACTTATGACTACAACCTTGTTGCTTGTATCTTTACAATTTATATTGCTTTAATTAGTTTCCTAGTATGATTTGATTGCTTATTTAGTATCCTATGACTATGACTAAGTGTTGTATCTAATGATTCTTAATGAATGTATTTTTATGTACACTGAGAGCTTATGCATAGAAGACAAATTCCTTGTGTCCAATCACTTTTGGTCAATAAGGAATTCTATTGTGTTCTGCTCTATTCTATTCAGGAAAGAAATATAGACAAATACAACCAATGTTCTCAAATTATTATATACTATATAATATTATGTACTATATATAATTATATACTAGATATGCACAGCAAAAGACTGGATCTCTCAATCAAACATTTTGTTTATCTACAGATAAAATAGCTCTCCTTAAACCAGCAATCTCTTTTTTTGGATGATGCCAATGCTTTGTAGTTGAGCTATCTTTGCAACTAAGTGCAGTAATAGCCTAAACGCATCTTCCACACTCCTCAAAAATACTTTGCCTAGGTTCTTTTAAGAAAAATTTCCAGAGATTTTATCAACTTCATGTTAAATTTTTGTTACATACTATGTAACAAAATTTTTGTTTACATACTATGAAAAAATTTTTTAATCCATTTTGAAGGGCTACCAATGTCAGTTATGGATATAACAGATACTCTTACACATACAGCTAGTGTGTAACTGAGCTCTGGTTAACAAAAAGCAAATGGGAGCTGATATAATAATCATAGAACAAGGTGCTATGTGATCTATATTGCTTCCAAGTTGTTTCTAGGTCCAGTTCAAATTGTACCAATTCAAACTGCTGCCCAGCTGTTATTATTCATACATAAATTGTTCTGCCATTAAACTGCCATTGTCATTAATGCTGATTGAGGAAATTTGCAATGCTTTGCATTAGATTTCAATTTTCTTGAAAGTTAAAAAATGAATTATTGTTCTTTATCTTTCTTGTCATTATGGAACACTCCAAAGCAATTCATTGCATAATAAATACTAAGATTACCCTGTATGGAGGTCTTCTTTTGCTAACTTTTCAAACTACTGCCTAAATAGGGAAGAATAAGCCTGACAAAAGTAGTTTAGAAAAGCATTTAGATATGCAGGTCAGATTCCACAGAAAGCAGACTTGCATTTGGAGAAAGCTATATAAATGTGACAGCTCCTGAGAATATGACTGCATGAGGCAGGAAAGAACAGAGTACAGCATCTGATAAAACAGGATAAAAACAACTGAACAATATATAAAAATAACTGGAGGCCAGTTGCATCACTGGATACAAAAACTAATTTTAGCATGTTTGCTTTGAAGATAAAGCTCACTTTTTGTAGGTAAATGCATGTTAAAGGAACCTAGGACAAAGACAAGAGCAAAAATATTGTTCTAAATATGTGGATGGTAAATGGTAGATTTTTTTATTTGATTGTTCAGTCTTAACATAATCATCAGAATTTACCTACATGTGACATACCATATACTACGGAACAATCTTTGTCTCATTGCATCTGCCAGTCCCAGCTGGTCAGGCCAGGAAAGCATGTTGCAGACCCCAGTTAAACAACTTTGAGAGGTGGAGTCCTGGAAGAGAGCTTTCTCTGTCATTGTCCCCAACCTGTGGAATAATCTGCCCCTAGGGATGAGGAATATCTTCCATCTCCTGGCCTTCTAAAAAGGAGTCAAGCATGGCTCTGTGGCTTCATGTGAGGAGCCACACAGCCATGGATCTATCTGGTGCCCTGAAAAACCTCCCTTCACCTTTTAAATTAATTTTAATAGTGTTTTAGCATCCTTGCCTCTTTCTAACTTGTTAAATTTTTATACACTGTTTTATCTAAAGCCCAGAATCTATCTCAAAGGAAGGTGGTCAATTTAAATCTGTGAAAAATACATACCAGCAAAAATGCATACATATATACTCCTAGTTTCAAATCATAAACATACCAAATTGATTTATTGTTATAACATATATTAGCTAATAGCCAGCTATCTCCAATCTCATGCCTTCCAGATACTTTGGACTTAAAGCTCCCATATCCCATGTGCAGGATAAACTTGTTTTTTACTTGGATCATTGAGATTTCTTTTTCTTTTTCAGATTTAAATAAAGAAATACTTAAACAATATTTCTGAAATTTACTCCATTAACTAAGTGATTTGAAATATTGTAAAGATATTAAATTAAAAATGCATTTTCTTGAGCTGTATAAAATAATTAACATAGATTAATTTTAAAAACTAGACTTTCACACATTTGTTAAATAAAAATTATGATTTCATATATTATGCATATATCTAAAACTATTCATATAGGCATTCTTACGTCATTTAATTATTTTATTTAAAGAATTTTCAATTATAACATAGCAGTACATCATCTATTCTTATGTTATTCACTCATTTCAAAAATAACCACTGATTTTGATGTACGGTACATATTTTATTGTCAAACGTTTCAAAGATCCCAATTCATTAAAAGTAATATAAATAAAATATATTATAAAAAGTATTATCAATAATAATATGTAGGTATTTTAAACATTCTAACCTTATAGTTAACATACCAGAAATAGGAATATTTTTCTTAAGAAATATCATTGATATTTGAATGAAAAAAGGTGTACAGAAAAGGTTAAAATCAAAACTGTTAAAGTCTTCTCTACAGAACTGTAAGAAGAGATTCACATATGAACAGCGATTCACTTATGAACAGTTAAATTAACTATTGTACTGCTCAAGCGTATAACACAGCAATTCTCTCAGACTGATGCTTTGCAACTGGACCAGAGTAGATAAGGTTGAGAAAGATCAAACCTTGCCCTCTTATGCCTATGTAGAGATTTCCGCCTAATTCCCCACTTTACTTCTCTCCTGCTTGGCCAGTTTCTTACTGAGCCATCAACACCCATTACAATTTTCAAGATGAAGGAAATTATTTTAGAATGGTGGTCCCATTCTCTTACATTTTTATAGCTGTTTCATTCTACTTGCATATCCCAATTTAGAGATGGGGAGAAAGATTGCTTTATCTCTTGTCATTTCATATAAAATTTTGTTGGATGCATTTTGTGTGAAGTCTCAGTTGAACATACTCCAGAATCAATATTCTTAGTTATTTATATTCTAAATAACTTAAGAACATGATGCTGGTAAGAATGTAAAATTAACAAAAAGATGAATAAATGATGGATAAATAAGGATAAGACTTGCTAAATGGTTATTTAATAAAATTGAATGATGAATGATTCAAGATTGAGGAAAATAAATTCTTATTCATGCGAAAAACAGTTAAAAACAGATTCAGTACTGTACAAAACACAGTGGCTGATTCTATTTATTAATTCAAGTAATTCACATTATCTCTTAAAGCCTCCAGTATGTGAATACATACAATATGCTTATATCAAGAATGGCCTAGTTTATCTAAACCTAGTTTATCTATAATCAAAAGGCACTGCACCTTGATCATTAGAGTACCTTTCCTCAATTTGGTATCCTCTTATGTGTTTGAGCTATAATTCTCAGGAAAGTTCAGAGATTTTAAAAAATTCAACAGGTTCCCCCCAAAAGAAGCAAAATAATTAGTCCCTTATTCATTCTTATATAAAAGTATATAAGGAACTATGCAGTTAGAAAACTTGGCCTTTAAAAGAAATTCAGTTCCATTCTCTGCCATTTGCTATTTTTGAGTTGTTTCCATTAAGCAGTCTGTACAGTGAATAAACAAACAAAATTTAAAATCCCTAATGAATATGATGTGAGTAGAATGGCTAAGCCTTTATGTTTTATGTCAAGGAGCCCTGATTCAATTAGTGGACTTTCCATTTGAAAGGATAAGGTAATGGAAAAGATACACTACCTAGCATTTTATCAAGCCATTGACCTGCTAATAGGCAGTGTACTATGTTGATAATATTTAAGATACTTTTTCCAGTCAATACTCTAATATTTATTTCCTGCTTATATTCATGGGAGTCTTTAAACTATTTGGTGATGTCTGGTTTTTGTACCACTATAGCAATAAACAATTTTGTAATGAATCAGTTCACAAAGCCAGGCTAATGCATTTTACCATAAACCTTGTGACTACTTACTGCCTAAACAGAAACTAATCAAAAAAATTTTTTTCAAAAAGTCCTGAAGCAAGTATTTGGTGCCATCATGTGGGTCATTTCAGAAAATGCAACCTTATATTAAAAAGACAATAAAATTGCCATGAAATGCCAATGTTCATTCTGCAACTAGCAGATCCAACATGAACTGACAAAATGATTGGTTAGATTTTAGTGGCATGACTATTTTGACTGGAAGTAAAAATCCATTTTATTGTTCTGAAGTTGTTATGTGGAACAGTTTGCCTCCAGAAGTTGTAGATTTTCCAACACTGGAAGTTTTTAATATGAGATTGGATAACCATTTGTTTGAAATGGCAGGAGTCTGAAACCTTAAACACTCAAAGAACCATTTGGACTAGTTTCCCATAGAAAAATAACACCGGAAACCACAAAACCAGGATGGGCATGGCCAACTCGATGTCACTCACTCCCACCCATTCATTCACATGACCCCAGCCTGCCTACCCAGCCACAAAACCCTTCTCTCTCACTCTATGTCTCTCTCTCCCCTCTCTGTATCACTCTCCCCCCTCTCTGTATCTCTCTCCCTCTCTTCCCCCCCCCTCTGTATCGCTCTCTCTCTCCCTTCTCTCTCTCCCTTTCCTTATCTTATCCCCTCTCTCTTTCTCTCTTTCTGTATCTCTTTCCAAACCTTCTTCCCCCCTCTCTCTGTTCCCTCTCCCCTTTCTCAGAAAGCCATGGCTGGGAAGTCCTGGGATTGCAGTCACTGAGTGACGGAAACATTGGGGATTCTGGTTAACAACCGCTTCACTCAATGAATGATATTCTGGTCCAATTAGGTTTGTAAGCTGAGGACTATCTGCATCACTTTAGAAAAGTGAAGAATTTCACCTCAAACCACCCCAACTCTTCCTAAAATATCGATATGCAACTCCTGACCATCATAAGATTACCCCTCATTAGCTCCCTTCCCAAATTTGTTTTTACCATTATTCAACCAGGTACATTATATTTATGGTTGATATGACATATAAGCCAAGCCATTGTGGTTATTTAAAAAGCCATGATTCAGCAAAGAATTGTGTCATGAAGATAAAAAGACTCAAGCCAAATCAATGCCTGTAGGTAATATTAAGTAACAAGCATTATAGTCTTCCCAGGGTATTAAAGAAATCTTCCCCATTACCCATGAATTCTAAATCCTTATGTATTACAATGACCAAATCAATGTAGATAGTGTAGGGACAGATATATAGGGAGAATGAAATAAATTTATATAATAGCTGCATATCCATCTAAAATAGTACAATTGTACATTAAAAAAGAGATCCAACCTGTTCAGTCAGGTTGAGCCCTGGTTTCTCTCCATGATCCAGCTGTCTGCCAAGACATTTCACTATCATAACCTCTTAAAGAGAACCAAAGGGTCATTGTGAATAACAGCAACTGTTTAAATGTTTAACCATCCAGTGATTTCAACATTTCAATATTAATCAGAGTTTCAAAGAATCATCTGTAAATTCCACAAAGCATGCAAGAATCCTTTAAGATCTCTACCTCTTCAGACATCCAAAGCCAAACCCTATTTTGTAGTTACTTGTTTATGACAACTGACTTTTGTCAACCCTTGTCCTAATTAGAAAGATAAAGGTAAAGGTTCCCCTGTCCAATCTTGTCTGAGTATAGGGGGCAGTACTCATCTCCATTTCTTAGCCAAGGCAGCCATCATTGTCCAAAGATGCTTCTGTGGACATGAGGCCAGCATAACTAGATGCCAAGGCACACAGAATGCTATTACTTTCCCACCAAAATGGTACTTGTTTAACTAGTTACACTGACATGCTTTTGAACTGTTAAGTTTGTTGAACCTGGGGCAAGTAATGGAAGCTTATCCTGTCACACAGCACTCAGGTCTTGAACCCGGATGGTAGCTTTCTACTAACAAACTGAGCATCTTTAATCTTTGAGCTATTATAACTAACCTGTGTGGCCAGATCCGGAGACGCGACAAACTAGCTAGCAGGAAGCAGCAAGACGGCAGTGGACAAAGAGGTGGTGATCGCATGAGGTTGGAAGCTTTATTTGGATTACAATTTATTTGGATCACAATTGAGATAGATGATCATTTGAAAAAACAATCAAGAGGACTAAGAAAACCCAGGGTGAAAGGAGGGAGAGTGGAAATCAGCAGCAATGTTCTAACCTACCACCCCTAATGCTGGGACAATAGTGAAATTAATAGTGAAAATAAGAAAATAAAAGGAATCGCGACAGAAAATCGGAGTGCGGTGTGAGAGCCGAGAAGCTATTTTCAGAAGATTCCGTTTCTTTTTGACGGGTTGAAATGAATTTGTTAAAATTAAGTGAACTGAAAAAAAAATGATCTGACAAGAACCTAAATGGAAAGAAGAGTGACTGTGCAATTCTTAAAGATGGCCATTGAGAAATCTAAACTCTGGTAAAACGTTTCATTGTGAATGAAGAAACTTATGAACTTGTAACTGGAAAAATATTGTTTTGAACTACAAGAATGTTGGTATATATTTAATTAGCTTATTGTTATAATATAGATAGAGGGAACATTGTATCAGATAACTTATATAATCCTATTTACTGATTTACTTAATAGCTGATTACCCTAGTTTTCCTATTTTTCTTATATAGATCCTTTTCTTTGGTACCCTCATAATTCACAATTCTTATTTTAAGTATTGAAGTGCCGGTATAATTAAGAGTTATATATTGAAGATATCATATAGTAATGTGTTTGGATAACCCTAACTGATTTTGATAAAAGGAAGGTGGTAATTAATTGTCCTACTTAACCCTTTTCCCAGTGATTTATTGTGATGGAATAAAATTATTATAATATTTATTATAATACCATAGGTATTTTTTTCTCTAACATAGATTGCTAAGAGTTAAAAATTGATTAAGTGTATACTGATTGTGATGGAATTTGGTGAGTAGTTAGTCAAAGGTGATATTGTCTGATACGTGTCTGTACTGAAAAATAGTGGATGATATTGATTAGGAAAACTTCAGCATTAATAATTAAGAGACTCTGTTTATTACAAAATCATAGAATTGATGGTAATTTGGGATAGTATATACAGGATAATAGATGAACAGGCCAAAATTATAAAAAGATATGACAAGTATCACCACCACTAAGACAGGAAAAAAAATCTGTGCCAACGGTGGCACCAGCCAGTCCAGCAGTTTCAACCCAACAAACAATTGAAGGAATGTTGGCCCCCGAGAAATCGACTACCACAACCAGCGCCCAATCAGTGCAAACCTCCCTATTAGCAATCCAGAATACAATGCTAATGCTACAAGAATCTATGGCCAAAAATCACATTGAAAGTAAAGCAGACCGGGAACCAATAAAAACTGAACTGAAATCAGAAATAGGGGAAATGAAAACTGAAATCAGAAACCTGGATGAAAAAATAGGCTTGATCCAAGAAACTAAGAAAACTGAAGGAAAAAATCAAGATAATTGAACAACAATCCAAACAAAATGAAAAAAAGCTAGCACTTATGAACCATAAAATTACGATTCACAACAAGGCCTTAATCCACCTTGAGATGGTTAGAGCCACTTATTATTTGAGATTTTAGAACGTAGAGGAAACTAGAGAGGAGGACTTAACATCGGTAACAGCTAAACTTCTAGCAAATTTCCTTAAAAGAGATAAAGATGAGATGATAAATGAATTTGATGATATCTACAGAGTCTATACCAGTTATGCGAGACGGCACAGACTCCCTCAAGAGGTCCATATTAGATTTGCCAGAAGGAAAGCAAGAGATATTATTTACAAGATTTCTAGAGAAGAGACAATAAAATATAAAGATAAAGAAATAATAGTACTGAAACAATTACCAAGAAGAGTCCGGGAACAGAGGAAGAACTATTGATTCCGCGCTAATTCTTTGAACAAAAAAAAATTTTTTTTAGATGGATTACCCCGGAAGGTATTCTGACATCCTGGGACGAAAAAAGAGTGAAAACTGATAACCTAAATAATTCTTTGAACAGCTGGGTGGATCAGAGGAGGAAACAAGCAGCAGAGACGAATTGGAAATGCCAAGTCAAGAAGAAATACAACAAAGAACTAAAGAACAAGAGGAAAATCAAAACAAAAAAGATAGAGGTGAAAGATCCACCCGAGAAGAAACAGGAATCAAAACCAGAAGTCAAACAATAGCCAAAACCAACAAGAGGTAACATCTAAAATAAAAAAGAATGGGGAAAGGATTAACACTGATTTCTATAAATATTAATGGTTTAAACAATCCATCAAAAAGGAAAAAAGTACTTTTGAAACTTGAAAAGCTGAAATTGGGTATAATATGTCTTCAAGAGATTCATATCAAACCACAAGAACAGAAATATTTACAAAACAAAAAGTTAGGGAAACTATACACATCACTAGCAGAGGGAAAAAAAGAGGAGTAGCATTATATATCAAAGAAGAATTAGAATCAAAACTGATTTATAATGATAAGATTGGAAGAATATTAACTGTAGAGGTGGTTATATAACACAAAAAGATATTACTGCATAATTGGCGACTTTAATGCAATTTCTAACAATAAACAGAATTACGCCAGTGATCAAAAATATATATAAAAAAAGAAATACATTGCCTAAATGTTTTTTTTTTTATATGGCTGAGGAACTAGATTTAGTAGATGCATGGAGGAAATTAAATCCAGAAGTGTCCCAGTTTACCTTCTACTCCAATCCACATAAATTCTGGTCAAGGTTAGATATGGCATAGATGAATAATGATCTACTTAAAGATACAAAAAATATAGAAATATTAACCAATACTTGGGCAGATCATAATCCATTGCAAATAACTTGGAAAAACCAAACTTACAAAAAAGCTACATGGACACTTAACCCACAACTATTGAAAGAAAAAGGATACACTCAAAAATTAAGGAAGAATTAGAGATATTTTTTAGATTTAATAAAAAACAAGATACCTTGTTGCAAATTCTTTGGGACACAATGAAGGTGTACCTAAGGGGTATATCGATAGCCTATACAGCCAACAGAAATAAAGAAAAGTGGAAGAAACAAAACTTGTTAATAAAAAGATTAAAAGATTTAGAAGATAGATTAATGAAAGCCCCAGGGGACGAACAAATTAAAAATGACTTGATATTACTTAAACATGAATTGAATATATTAGACCAGGAAGATTTAATTAAGACAATGCTATACACAAACCAAAATTACTTTGAATATTCAAACAAACCCGGAAGATGGTTAGCGTATAAACTGAAAAAAGAAAACCAAAAAAGAATTATATACCAATAGCAAGATAATAATGGGATATTAGAGGCGGAATTGGAGAAAAGAAAACAGTTGCAAGAGACTATTTCGAGAATTTATATAACCAAGAAGAAATAGATGTAAACAAATTAGAGGAATATTTGAAAGAAAGCACATTACAGCCATTAACGGATAAAAGGGAGATATTAAATAAGGAAATAACTTTACATGAGTTAAAAGAAGCAATTAAAAGACAAAAAAGTAATAAAACTCCAGGCCCAGATAGGTTGCCAAGCGAATTATACAAAGAGATTGGAGAACTACTAGAAAATTTGTTCCTAGAGATTTGCAACGATGTATTATTAGAGGCAAGAGTCCCAGAATCATGGAAGGAGGCCCATATTACATTGATCCCTAAAGAGGGTGCAGATGCTACCCAGGTAAAAAATTACAGACCAATATCTCTTTTAAACACAGATTACAAATTTTTAATGAGTGTGATGGCAGAAAGGCTGAAGCTAATTCTTAATGAAAGAATTCATCCTGACCAGAATGGATTTCTTCCCATGAGACAGATTAGAAATAATACAAGAATGATAACTGATATATTAGAATACTATGAAACACACCCAGGAAGCCAAGTTGTTCTTGTCTTCCTGGATGTACAAAAGGCATTTGACAATCTAAACTGGGAATTTATGAAATGCCAGATAAACTTGATGAAATTCAGGGATAACTTCGCAAAGATGTTAGATTCAATTTATTTAACTCAGAAAGCAAGGCTAATGATAAATGGAGAATTTACCAATCCTTTTGAAATAAAAAGGGATGTCATGCAGGGATGCCTATTGTCGCCTATGCTTTTTATTACAATATTAGAAAAATTACTGGACAGAATTAGAATGAATGGGGAAATTAAAGGTACTAAGATTAAAAGACAAGAATATATATTACAGGCATTTGCTGATGATGTGGTCATTATTATAGAGGATCCAATAGAGTCAGGACCAATGTTATTAAAAGAAATTGATAAATTCAGTAAACTAGCTGGGTTGAAAATCAACAAGGAAAAAACCAAAATGTTAGTTAAAAATATAACAAATAATAAACAAAAAGAACTAGAAGAAATATTGGGACTACAAATTGTCAATAAGATTAAATATTTAGGTATATGGTTAAGACCCAAAACAATAACTTTGAAAGAAGACAATTATGTTAAATTATTACAACAAATAGGAAGAGATATGAAGCAAATTGCAGATTTCTTTATTAAGCAGAATTGCCACAATTAAAATGCATGTTCTACCCAAATTGCTCTATTTATTCCAAACGATCCCTATATTATTGGATAAATCATTTTTCAAAGAATTGGATAAAATTACTATGAAATTCATTTGGGCAGGCAAGAAGTCAAGAATTAAGAAAATTTATTTACAAGACAATAAAAGCAGAGGTGGCTTTGGTCTCCCTGCCTGGGAGACCTATTATAAAGCAGCAATGTTAATGTGGATAAAGGACTGGATTAAACTGGAAAACAAAAGGATTCTAACATTAGAAGGATACGGCTTACAAATAGGGTGACATGCCTTCTTGTGGAACCTGAATAGTAAAAATCACTCTTACTTTCAGAGACATACTTTATACAAATCTTTGATAAAAACCTGGTGTGATATTAGGAAAAACCATTATATGAAAGTTCCGTTATGGTAGTCAACAATGGAGGCAATGTTCCACCCTAATATAATGGACATCAGTAAAAAGCTCAAACATCACCAAATTTTAGACAAAGAAGGAAAGCTCAAATCAACCCAAGAATTAGAAAACCAAAAAATAATGACTGATCATTGGTCCTATTTCCAAATAGCAATAAGATATGAGAAAGATTTAAAAGAATTTGGAATAGAATCAAAAAGCACTAAATTTGATAAGATACTTTCGTGCCCAGATAAAAATATGATATCTAAATTATATAATTATCTATTGGAATATGAATTAGCTGAGGAAATTGTGAAAGGACCAATGATAGCGTGGGCAAGAAATTTCGGCCATAATATAGACTTAGAAGACTGGGAAGAAATCTGGCAGAGAAATCTTACAATAACTAAATCTGTGTCTTTTAAAGAGAACTTATATAAAATGATATATAGATGGCATCTTGCACCCTCCAGATTAGCAAAAATATACCCAACATCCAATCCAGCTTGTTGGAAATGCAAAGGGAATCATGGTACCTACTTCCATCTCTGGTGGACATGCCCAGTGGTCAAAATTTTTTGGATTAGAATTAAAACTTGGTTAGAAGAAATTGTCCAGGGTGGATTGGGATGGTAACCTAGATTGTATCTTCTGGGTATCATTAAGGAAGGTCATCCCTCCAAAGTAAAATATTTGATTATCCATATCCTAACAGCAGCATGTATTTCACTGTCTCAATTTTGGAAATTGCCTAATATACCACCAATACAATTTATTATTTAAAAAAATTGTGAATGTGCAGAAATGGAAAAACTCACATTAAAATTAAAAGGAAAAGAAGAGGTGGAATTTTACTCAATCTGGAATAAGTGGTATGATTGGCTAGAACGTAAAAAGAATGAAAAGGGGAATCAAGGGGGGAAAACAAATTTATGAAACAGATTATGACATATACAACAACAAACAGGAATTGTTAATGTTAGTCTTAGACTCCCTCGCTCTTTAAACAATCAATAGAAGGAATTCGTCGGTAAAAATAAATAAGTATAATCGAACAAAAATATTAATAACAGAACATTATGTTTGATAGAACACAAATAATAGAGAACCTATAGGAAGCAAGAAATAACTGCCACATAATATAAACTAGGAAATATTTAACTCACTGTCAAATGTATCATAGGAAAGCTTAATTAGTTTTAGCACAGAGATTATTGTGACATTTATCTGTATGAATCTTTGTCGTTTGAGTTTGTATATTTGTATATTTTAACTTGTTCTATTTAATAAAGTTTATTTGAAAATTTAAAAAAAACCTGAGCACCTTTAATCCTTGGGCTATTGCCCCCTTGTCCTAATTGTTAAAAAAAATGAAGCTGGTGCCCTGCAATATACATTATTTATGGAACAAGTAAAAAACATTCGACATTATTTTGATTTAGGATTACCAGAAAGACTGCACAGTAAGATAAAGTCCAAATTTTATTTGGATAAAGGGCCACATTTAAACTTAAGTAAAATATAAAAAGATGTACTAAAAGTCCAAATATCCAAAATAAATAAGGTGGTAAGCTTAGGATAAAAACTGCATCATCTGATTTCTTTTTATGTTAAATTTTCTTAAAATTATTTTAATTATTAAATACAAGTAGCATGTTTACTTGCTGAACACTTAACAATTTTCTACTGATGTCATATTAAGCATTTCAATTCAACAGCAACATTTTAAGGAGGTCAGGGGTAACTGGAAGAATTGCAGATGGCCTTTGGGGTGCAAATGATAAAGGCTCAGCATCAAAATTAAAGCAAGGTAACTCCAAGTAAAGAAGAAATCACTTGCCTCCCATTCCTGTAGGAAGTGCTGGGCCTCCTGAAGGCTGATGGATTTGTGTCGCCTGAATTCATCTTTCACATATTGATCTCCCAGTGCTTTCAGTTCCAGGGGCAATACACGATGAAGCTGAAGGATCTTTTTGTACAGTGTCCTTACTTGCGACACATGATGACATACACTGCCTGGCATAATGTTCAAGAAAGAGCACTGGATTATCTTCTACTAGCTTCAGTATTCGTTCTAGGGAAGCAAATTAAAATAAGTAAGACAGATAGATGCATTATGTAGCCACTTGGTTAAATACTATACAATGCTTGCAATGGGTGTAAAATAGATACACAAGGGGGAGAGGATATGTATGGGACTTTGAAAATGTTTTCCACACACAAAATCTCTGTAATCGATGCAAACAAAAAGAAGGGAATATTCAAAAAAACAGTATCACATTCAGCCTCCGAAACTTTTGAGTTTGGCCTCTCTATTTGCTGGAAATTTATCACTAAACTGTAATTCTTCAAGTGATGGGAAGGGAAAAAACCAGTGTGTGTGTGTGTGTGTGTGTGTGTGAATGTAATAATCAAATTATCATCTATTTTCATACAAATAAATAGGAAAATAAATTAAAACATAATAAGATAAGAAAAAGTTAAGATAATTAATATCAACACACTTTTCCTTGTTCATGCTATTTTCTCTTTCAGATCTATATGCTTCATTGCATCAAACATTTGTTGCAAATCTACCCGATACATTGTCTGCATATAAAAATATACATACATTCATGCATATAAAAATAAATATACATTCATGTAATGAATACTTCCCTAATTTCACCACAAACATTCTTCATATTTTTTAATCCATAAATGTCTTAAATAGTGAATAGAACATTACATTTTGTTGTTCTAGTCCCTACTGAACAATTCACTTAGCATTCCTTTATTCACAATGCATGCATGCTTTACTTTCATCATATACCACACTTACTATACTTAGAAACCATCCTATTGTATTTCATATTCATACAAAACATATAATCAGTCAAGTCCATGTACTTTATCATATGCATTCTCTAAATCAGTGGTCTACAACCTTTCTAGATCCATGGTCTGGCAGAAGGGCGGAGGTGATGTCAGTGGCGGAAGGTGGGGTTGGTTTTACATGCAACTTAAATCCCGTGCATGCGTTAATGAAGCTTCATGCGCTCGCCCGCAGTTTGCATGGCCCAATTCCCAATGGGCCTGAGACATACCCCTGCTTTAAATTATAAAACTTTTCTTCTCATGTTCTTATATTTCTTAGATTTCCTGCTAAGACAAAAGTCTAATCTATAAACTCCCTGTCTGGCATAAACTTGCACTACACTTCTCAAATTTTGCTTAATGTCAGCATAGAGGCAGTCTACTAAATATGACACATTGATCTAAAATGCAACATTGTTGGAAAGATACAGAAATGCTTTCCAAACTTAGGCCTTCTAGATGTATCAGAATTTTGTTGAGAATTTTCAGTCAGCATGATGGAAGATCTATATAAAGAAATGAAGATATATGTCTATTGTGCTGCAATGATACAAGGTTAAGAATTCAGTCGTGTTTGTACAGTTCTAGCAACATTCAAGATGCCCAAATTTGAATACTGGAGCTACCAGAGAAGTACAATCAGATGGCAATAGAGTGAAACATCAGCTAAGTTACTAGCTGTTGCTCAGTAAATTGGCCAATCTCATTCAGTTAGGGTGAATATGCTTTTGTATATCATGGTTAATGTTCCATTAACATTTTGAATGTTTACAGCTAGCATTTTCAAGTGAGAGAGTAGCTTGGATTGTTACAGATACTATTATATTACTGAGGTTTAAAACAACTAAGTTTTGGTGTGAAGTACGACAACATTTAAAATAGTATTTTAGTTTTACTATGTATCTACTATTAAGCTCTATTCATGAGGATCAACTCTGAGTTAGAGAATAATTAAAGGAATCCTTAGGGACCCTAAATGTCAATAAAGCATTTCTCTGCTGAATTAGGACATCAAACTGAGGGGGAGGGGGAGGAGAAGGAAGGGGAGGAGGAGGAGGAGAAATAATATATGTTGAACATATAAGATCAGATATTACCATTAACAGTATCTAGAGTAGCCATAGGATTGTATTCAATAATTTTTTGAACGATTAAAAAATTATGTTTTGCATTAGGAACACGTATACTACTTTCATGACTGTTCATATTAGAATAGCTTAGTACAACGATTCCCAAATTATAACCTGCAACACTTCTGGTATAAGATAAGACATTTTTATTTCTCTGTTTTCCATTTTTCTCCTTTCTTTTCTTTTCCTTTTTATTATTAACTTTAATGATTTATTAAATTTATTTCCCACCCATTTTGCTGTGGGGCTACTAAGGGCAGCTTACAACAATAAGGGGAATAAATGATAAAAAAAATGTAGACATCGCAATAGCAAAGGAATACAGAAATGCAAATAAACAATGGAAACATAGTTAATATGATTTTTTTCAAAAAGTTTAATTTATTTTGGTATTTTGTCTATATTTTGTATTTTTCTAAAATAAAATAATTTTTACAGTTTAACTTAAAAGTGGGCTAACGAAGAGAACTTCCAGATCAGATCTCATTGACTACACTGCACTGGATGGAATTCTTATGAGTGTTTTGATCTTATAGTTTCTTTGGTTTTCCAAATTCTTCCAACCTTTCTAATCAGTTAAAAAAAAGACAGAACTTGGGAGTACTGTTCATCTAGAAAAGGGATATCAAACTCAATTTTATTGAGGGCCGCATCATGGTTGTGTTTGATCTTGGGGGGACAGGGTAGGTGTGGCTGGGGTAAGCATGTCCAATTCGATGTCACTTGTGTTGGGGGTACCCATGGTGACCCGAGCACTCTACCAGGTAAACGGGCTCCCAAGCTCTGTTTTTGGCTGTGATGGCTTCCTGCAGTCCTCTGCCAGCAAAAATAGAGCTTGCACACGGCCATCCCAAGCTCTGTTTTCACTGGCAGAGGGTTGCAGCAGGCCATCGCAGTCAAAAAGAGAGTTCAGGAGCCTGTTTTCACCGGCAGACGCAACGTGGGCTGATCCTTCACTGTTTCCAGGGTGATCCTGCAGGCCAGATCTAAGCACCCCGCAGGCTGGATCTGGCTCCCAGGCCTTGAGTTTGACATCTCCTGATCTAGAAGCATTCCTTTATACACTGAAGTACAAACAGTCCTCCTCTTATGACCACAATTGATCCTAAAATTTCTGTTGCTAAGTAAAGCAGTTGTTGAGTTTTGCCCCACTTTATAACCTTTTCGCACTGTTATTAAGAGAATCACTGTGGTGGGTAGGTTAATTATGCAGTCATTAAGCAAATAGATCCTGGCTTTCCCTGTTGCCTTTGCTTGTCAGAAGCTAGCTGGGAAGATTACAAATGATGATCACATGATCCCAGAAGAGTGCAACTGTCATAAACACATACCAGTTGCCAAGTGTGATCACGTTATCATGAGGAGAAAGCCAGTAATGTCACTTTTTTCAGTGCTGTTATAACTTTGAATGGTCACTAAACAAATGGTTGTTAAGTCAAGGATTACCTGTAAACTATTATTTCTAGTTCTTGAATAAACTGGCTGAGAGCATACAACATCCTAATCACCATTCCCAATGGCTGGGTTTACTCCTACAGTAACCAAGGAAAGCACAGTATGACTTCATGGATAATATGACTCAGGCCAACAGTGAAGTATTTGGTATCTGCAAGTTGCATTGATCTCATTGATATTCATATCTGAACTGAAATGAGTAATCTATGTACGGTGGCCAGAGTTTCATAGCCCTTTCTCTCTCATACACACAAATACACATATACAGATACATACACATCCATCTATCCATTCATCCCATCCATTCATCTATCCATTCACACATATGCATAAATATTGATGGGGAAGATTCCTGAGAGTTCTGGACAGCCAAAAAAATAAACAAATGGATCATAGAACAAATCAATCCAGAATTCTCATCCCAGGAGCAAATGCTCAGAAACAGGTTATTTTACAAATAATAGGAAGACCCAGCTCTTTGGAAAAGACCCCAATGCTGTGAAAAGTAGAAACAGGAAAAAAACGATCAACAGCAAGGTGGATGGATTCAGTTACAATGGTGAGGGGTGCACCATTGGGAAACTTGAAAGAACATGTTAGGGACACATTGGCATGGAGAAAATCAATCTATTTGGTCACTAGGACTATAAATCTACTTGGTGGCACATAATCACATATAGACACAGAATCACACACAAATACACAGAAAGAGAGAGCGAGTATCTACCTATCTCTACCTACCTACCTACCCCTAACTGCATCTACCTATGTATCTGTGTACCTGTGTCTGTCTGTCTACCTATGTCTATATCTACCGATCTATATCTATCGATCTATGTCTTTCTATATCTATTTTCCTATCTACCTACCCACCTAACTAGATGTGTCTATCTCTTTATCTAACGATCTATGTCTGTCTATCTACCTATATACCTATGTGTGTGTGTTTATCTATCTACGTACCTACCTATGTCTCTCTCTCTCTCTCCCTCTCTCTCCCTACCTACCTATCTGTCTATCACCTCGCTATTGCGGAACGCGTGTCCCCAAGGCCTCATCGGCCCCATCAAACTCTGTCCGGCGAGGTTCACTGCTCGTTGCCCAGGCGACAGGGGGAGGGGGAGGGTTCTACAGAGAGCCGCGCTGCTCTACCTGACGTTGCGACCGAAAAAATGCCACGCTACTCCCGGAGCGTCCCCTAGTCTCCGCCCGGTTAAAGTGGGAGGGGTTGTTCAGAATGGAGGAGACGGTGGCCGCCAGGCAACAAATCGCGGAACGCTGGACATCGGCGGGTTTAGTCCGGAGCACCGGAAGACCGCACCGCGCTGCGGCCTAAGCTGGTCTCTCCTTCCTTTGGGGCTCCGTGCTTGGGAAAACAAGTAGATGGGCGAGGCTATTTCTCCGGGTTAGCGGCTCGTCCTCGCGAAAAAGCTAAGCCTGCTAAGCTGCGGAGGGGAAACGCGCGTTTCCTTATTCGCCCAAGAGGGCAAGGGTCCGCCCACCGTCTCTTGGCCCCGGGTCCACGTCCTCCGATATGCCTTCCCTTCAAGGCCTTGAGAAAACCTACACCGCGTGAGCGTGACACACGCACTCTTACACGCGGGGTTGTTAGCTCAGACCTCTGTTAAGCTCTCAGAATAGATGGTAACGCCATGGAAAAGTTAAACTCCGTGTTAAAGGCCAAAGATTGTTTGGAGGAGCATCTCTGCGCCTGCATCCCAACCCTCAAGTGATGGGGCAATATCTGTGACCAAAGAGCCAGGCCCCGCAGAGGAGATGAGCAAATACTCACCTGGAAGCTGGTGGGGGGCAAATGGGTGGGGTGTCAATAAAAGGCTGGTCAAGAAAGGCTCCCAATCCTTGTCACGATAAAAGACTTTCCTTTTAAAATCATTTTATAATCTGGGCCATATAATGTTCATGTTTTAGTTTTGACTTTAGATTATTCTTGTCTGCAACAAAATTGTGCTTATTGGCCTGTCAAAGTTATGGCTAGAAAGGCATAAGAGCCCTCCTGTCGGGTATCAAAAATTACTTGATCCCATCATTTCGTAAATGGTATTCTCTGCTTTTCCTTCGTCCTTTGAAAAAGTGTTATCTTTTACAGTCTTAAAATTCTTGGTGTTTCCTGTCACTCCAGCACCGCAGTATTCTTGGAATGGAATTGAAAGTGGAGGAGGAGGGAGGGAGAAGGAGAAAAAGGACTTTTACCAGTTTTGTCAGGTAGATGGATTGCACAAAATGAATTGGATAAAAGATAAAAATCAAAAGGTGGAGATATGTTTGGAAAAATGGAAACAGGCAAATAATTAGGATACACTGCATAGGTTTAATACTGATGAAATAAAATATTGAAAATGTATTATGTGTCACATATATGGTTTGCTTTATACCACTGACTTTAACATTTTATTTAATTATAATCTAGCTATTTAGATAATATCAGACACTAAGGGTGGTGTGTTTAATGAAAATGCAGTGTTTTGTGAGCAATCTAAGGGTAAACATTAAAGTCTAACCTAACATTGCCTTTTCAGTGGGTTAGGTTCCTCTCTTTTTTTTTTAGTATTTATCGTTTTTATTTTTATTATATAAAATACAAAAAAGAAAAGAAAAAAGTGGGAAAGTAAGAGAGGGAAACGGGAAAGGGGATGTGAGATACAAAGGGAAAGAGAAAGAAAAAAAAGGTGGCATTGACTTCCAACTCCTCGTAGCACAGTACAAGATAAACACACTCCAATCTCAACTTTTTGCTTTAGTGGGTTAGGTTCCTTTCTTGAAGCAAATACTATTAGAACTCAGACTCGATTCATACAGATATTTATCTTTTCCATTTTTGAAATATTTGATAGTGATGGTTGTTTTTTTCTTAGCTACATTTAGCGATAGCAGTTACAGAGGTGGTATTCAACAGGTTCTGACCAGTTCTGGAGAACTGATCAGTAGTTCGATGAACTGGTAGTGGAAATTTTGAGTAGTTTGGAATACCACCTCTGACTGGCCCTGCCCCCATCTATTCTCTGCCTCTCAAGTCCCAGCTAATCAGCTGGATCTTCTTTCGTTGCCCTGCACAGGAGAACAGAGCTGAAAAGCAGTGGGGTGGGGAGGGAATGTGGATTTTACAGTATCAGCTTTGTTCAGGTATTTTCCCACGTCATTATAGTTGTGCTTTTGAAGTTGTAGCAATATTTCAGCAGAATCTCATCTGCCATCATCAGGCTTCTGTTCGTCTGTGAGCCAGACTTTCACAGCCATTTCTATTTTAAATTTGGTGCTAGCCTGCTGCTGTTCCAGAATGGTTTTTTCTTCATCCTGATTGGTTGGGAGTCTTGGTCTGTGTTTATTGGTCTTGGAGTTTGCTGTATTCTGCTTGATTGGTATTTCTAATATCTTCTGTCTGTTTTGTAGCTTTTTTTTTTGTCTTGATTGGCTGGCAACATTGTGTTTCCTGTATTGGAGGCATTTAGTACGGCTTGGCTCCGAGTAAACGGACAGCTATCATTTATTAGGAAGCTAGGTTTCATCTGGGTGCCTGGTTGGGGTGTGTTTGAGCTGGAGGTATCAGGGGGAGTCTGTTTGTGCCCAGGTGTTTGCCTGGCTTGTGGTGTGGAGATTTTTTTGTTTGTGAGTGCAGGCTTCCAGATAATTGACAGTCTGGAGGAGTCATCTCTTCTATTCATGCTTTCAGGTTTTTTTTCAATCTCTATGGCTTCTCTGATAATTCTGTAGCTGGGGTTTTCTATAGTGGCTAGGGTTTTGGTGCCATTGAAGTCGATGCTATGACCTGTTGCTTTCATGTGTTCGACTAGTGAGGAACTGTGTTCCAGCTTTTTTACTGCATTTTTGTGTTCATCCAGGTGGGTACTTATTCTTCTATTGGTCTGTCCAATGTATGTGGCCAGGCATGATGCACAGGGGACTTCATATATGCCTTGGTTTTCCAGGTCTGTTTTATCTTTGGGGTTTCTTAGGATGGCTGCTATTTTTCTGTCTGTTTTGAAGGCAGTCTAGATGTGATGCCTGTGTAGTATCTTACTGATTTTGTCTGTAGTACCTCTTATGTAGGGCAGGACAGCTGTTCCATAGGTCTGTTCATCTTCTAGGTCTCCATTATGTCTCTGTGTTTTTGTGGATCAAGCCAGTGATTTTGCTTTTGTGGAAGCCATTGGCTGTCAGTACTTTAGTCAGGGTGCATAGTGCAGTCTTTATGTGTGTCTTGTCTGCCAGGCGTTTGGTTCTGGCAATTAGTGTTTTGGCCACAGTTTATCTGTGCTGGGTGGTGGTGGGATTGGGCATAGAGGTAGCGGTTGGTGTGTGTTTTCTTCTGGTATATGGTGTGTCCTAGTGTGCCATCTGTTTTTTTGTAGATTAGTACATCTAGGAACAGTAGTTTACTGTCTATTTACTCAGAGTCAAGCCGCACTAAATGCCTCCAATACAGGAAACACAATGTTGCCAGCCAATCAAGACAAAAAAAGCCACAAAAGAGACAGAAGATATTAGAAACACCAATCAAGCAGAACACAGCAAACTCCAAGACCAATAAACACAGACCAAGACTCCCAACCAATCAGGATGCAGAAAAAACCATTCTGGCACAGTGAGGCTAGCACCAAATTTAAAACAGAAACGGCTGTGAAAATCTAACTTACAGACGAACACTATACAGAAGCTTGATGATGGCAGATTAGATTCTGCCAAAACGTTGCGACAACTTTAAAAGCACAACTATAATGACGTGAAATATATATATATGTGTGTGTGTGTATGTGTATGTGTATATGTATATGCATATGTATGTGTATATGTACATATGCATATACATACATACATACATATATATATGTATGTATGTATGTATGTATATGTATATATGGTGTATATATGTAATGTTTAATCTGATCACTGTCCAGGTTAGTATTATCTTTCTATGTCCCACCAGAATTAAGCCTGAAACACATGAGAGTTTATGGCAAAAGTGAATTATACAATGTAGCCACTTGGGGGCAGGAGAATACCTTCTCCCAGCTTTGTCAAACCTAAACAAAGAACATTTTTAGAGCCATTCTACTGTTTTTAAAACGGTACTTGATTTTATGAAGCAATTATCTCACTTGTTCTCTGTTTCTTATTGTACAGCTGCTAGAAAACATATATACATACATGGTAGAAAATTTCAGAACTCACTCTTTGGGAAATTACTGTCTTCCCAGGATGAAGAATGGTGGTGCTGTTAGGATGCTAGGGAATATTACAAAATGCTGGTACTGCATTTCCATACATCTGATACTTCTGTATTTACATTTTGTTTATTTCTTTTTTGGGATAGGTGGAAAGCTGGACCTGATCTATTTTTGATCATCACATTGCTGCTATAGAGCTCTTGGTTTCTGGTCAGCTCCCATATATAGCCCTGACTTGACCTCTGTGGTTTTAAATACTTTTTGAGTCATTTCTTTACCAACTCACACATATTTTGAGAGTCAGCAAGCCTAAGTATAATGCTGAAAATCAGATGATTGAAATAAAATATATTCAGTTTTTTTCTCAGCATATGTTTTGTTATTTATTTATTTATTTCTCTTGATTTTTTTTTTTTGTGGGTTTACATTCTACCTTTCCTCCAGGAGTTCAATATGGCATACTTAATACATTTTCTGAGAAATTAATCCTAAATTTACATAGTAATTCGTCATCCTATGCCAAAAATTACGTTTCTAAGCCTTATTGGTTAGGGGACACTTCCAAAGAAGTATTCTAACTCCCTGAAATCCACAAAATTGCTGAAGCATCTGTCTTCATTAACACTTTTTTGCAGTGATCATTCCTTCCCTTAAATCAACCACCAATCCTTCCAGTTGACCAACAAAAGAATGCCAAGTTTGGCATGCAGCAGTGCCCTAGTTTCATATCAATGCTTTATTACAGAATGGGCCAACTCACCTCAACCCCCTTGGCATGGCCTGTTCAGGCAACTTGCTATAGACAACTTGTGGCAACAGAACCCGCCGTAGGACAATTCAACAATTCAATTTAAGCCATTTCTATAAAGATCTATCAGACTGATCGGTAAAATCCAAAGTCAGAGTTTCATTCTTTTCCACATCAAGCACAAAGTTCAGAAGCCATGAACTCCATATGGAAACAAAAATATTTACGTTCTTTTCTTTAATCAAAGTGGTCAATTTTGCCATTTCAGCCAACTCTATCAATTTGCTGCAGTCAACATATATAATAAAGTTCCAAATGTTTTCTCCAGTTCTTTTTCTATTATGCCCAAGAGGAAAAGTGCTTTTGTTTCATTTTTATCTCCATTTTCACATTAAAATATGAATCATACTCCTTTTTTTGCTTTATCTCATGTCCATCATAGATGATTAAAAGTCCCCTCTTTACTTTTACATTCATTTGACATAGTTTTATACATCTTAGATAACTTATCTGGTGTGAATATAGATGTAACTCTTATCCCACAGCGAGTTGTCTATGGCAAGTTGTCATAGATCCACCTTGTTGTGCTATTTTTTTAAGGAAGAAGAAACAAAGGGGTCATTTAATTTAAAAAGCAAGATTAAGAAACCATTTTTAAAAAGCATGGTAGCATATCAAAGTAGTTGCCTTCACAGCAGGGAGATGGGATGAAATGAAGAATTCTTGCTGATGAGAAGCAGCCCATATTTCAGTTCCAACATTAATATTGCAAAACTATACCCTAATGGTGGAAGTTAAGCTAACTGATTGCAGAGAATACTAATACTGTGAAAATATTCAAGCTCAGTCAGTACCAATGTTACATCGGCAAAAATATCTCATGTGGAGGAACCATGAGGGGTTTTTTGGGGTGGGTGGGGGGACTTTATATTAGCAGATTTTTTACTAATGGCAGAATTGATTATGTTACTGGGCAGTAAAGCAACTGATTCAAAGAGCAAATGCTGGAAAGTAACACTAGTTAGCGTTTCCTATCTCTTGGACACAATGATATGACACACATTCTCTTGCAATCTTCAGTTAGCTGATGCTGCCAGGATAGGATCTTACTGTTGTGTAATGTTGAAGTAAAATTCAAGAAACAGTCCAGTTGGCTTCTGTAAATATAATGGAAAGCGGTGTTATTTTGTCTTTAACCTCATACACCAAATGCCTTGGGCTGGCCTTCATTCATTTCCATTGTTGCAAGATTAGGGCACATCTTTTGCCATGTTATTCCATCATGCATTTTAGTGGATACAGCTTATTACTTTGATGGGAAAAAAGCATATCACTTCACAAGTAATGAAAAAGCAATGTGGAAGAACTTGATATTAATATTCTTAGATATCATGCAGTACTTTTTTTCTGTTGGAGATGATGGGATCCTATTTCAAGACGGATGTATCACACAAAGTTGCAACACAGAGTGCATTTCAGCATGATGCCAAACAAGTACTGCCTATAACTAGTTCTCTCCAAACTAGTTTTATGTTGATTGAAAATATGTTTTAAGTCCCTGTATTTGATCAGTTGCATAGATTTGTTTGAAAGGAAAAAGAAACTCTTTATTTCCAGAGGCTGTTGGAAATTTACCTTTTCCTCTGAAAGACCTTTATAGTTGTGTGTCTGAATCCTGTTACTGCCAAGGACACATAATGTCAAGCAAAGTTCAAAGTACAAGTAACTGGTTTGTTTCCCTGAAGCTTTTGTTTGAATCAGATACATTTCTCCCTTATTGGCAGATAATTCAAGTTATTCACAAACAGATGGTGCTTGTATACATAAACAAGCAATACTGGAACACAGGAAGCTGCCGTCTTCCAAATCAAACCATCTAGCAGAATACTGTGCCATGACCAGCAGAAGTTCCTCAAGATTTTAAGCAGGGAATTTCCCAGGTTTATTTGGCAATGCTTGGAATTAAACCTCAAATCTTCTGCATCCAAAACATACAATACATCATTGATCTAAGCTGTTTCCCTCTCCCACCTTTTTTTGAGAAAAATGTTGGTAGGGATTGCTTTTCATATTCTGATTATGCTTAGCAAAAAACAGTGGACCATCTCTTGAACTTTGGGAATTAGACCATTACTCACCTATGAGCCATGATGGTGCAGTGGTTAGAATGTAGTACTGCAGACTACTTCTGCTGACTGCCAGCTGCCTACAATTTGGCAGTTCAAATCTCACCAGGCTCAAGATTGACTCAGCCTTCCATCCTTCCAAGGTGGGTAAAATGAGGAGCCAGATTTTTTTTGGGGGGGGGGGGATATGCTGACTCTGTAAACCACTTAGAGAGGGCTGTAAAGCACGGAAGCAGTATATAAGTATATTTGTTATTGCTATAAGTGCTATTAAATGCCAGGTAGTGAGCTTTAAGAGGCATTTCACTCTCCATGGCTGACTGGATTCAGAAACTAGTTCTTAACTAAGAACTTTTTTTTCTTGCCTTCTTAACAATCCATCCAACTGATAGCGTGAAGGACAACGCTATTTCAAACCTTCAAAGAAAACAAGTCCAAACATAAATTAGACTTATTCCCATGTAGGAGACAAGCCATATTTTGAAATGGAGGGCAATAAACTCACTGGCCAATTATCTAACAGAGTAGGCATTAAAAGTATTGCCTTCATGCAGAGATGACATTTCAATTAAAGAACAATCGATTCCTGAGTAGATAAGAGACAAATCAAGTTAAAAGAGAGGCTAGTGAGGCCAACATGCAGAGTTGGTTTTCCATAGCCTGGGGATTTTCGCCCTTCACATTTGGCATCTAGAGAATAGGAAGGCACCTTGACATGTATTTGGCCCTAGAAATTCTAGACTGGACTGGTATTGTTGGCATTCTACAAGGCTGTGCTTTACTCTTTTAGCCCTTTACTCTTCAGAACTTGCTTGCCAACTTGCCTGAGAAAGAGGAAATGTAGATTAGATTACCAATCTTAGTTGAACCCATGTCACATTCAATATTCCCTGCTAACAGTAAGAACAGTAGTGGATAGTTTGGGTGCATTTTGGACATTGTGCCAGAAGCACAACCAATCCCAGTTTTATCCCAAGCACAATCATGCTATTCAGTGCAAGCTAATCCAGAAACTACCTTGCAAGCCAGTAAACTATAATCCCATTTAAAGGGTACATGAAAAGTACTGACATGCCCTTAAGGTACAAGTCTCCAATATTCTTTAGAAAATATTAAAATAAGAGACACCAGGCAAAGTGAAGTGTCTTCAATTATTCCTCAGATTCTTCCTACAAATAGTAGACAGGATCAAACTCAGTGGTGGGATTCAATTTTTTTTTTTACTACGGGTTCTGTGGGCATGGCTTGGTGGGCATGGCAGGGGAAGGACACTGTAAATCTCCAGTCAGAGCTGGTATTTGCCGGTTTGCTGAACTACTCAAAATTTCCGCTACTGATCAAATTGTCCTTATAGTACTGCTTCAGAGCTGTTGCCCTGGTAGTCTTTAACAGGAAAAAAAAATAACAAGAAACCTTGATGGCTAACTGTTTATTATTACATAAGTTTTGTCAACCATAGTGCATACAGTATTATTATATAGTTTTAGAAAGATATGTATTTCGTTCTTTTTCTTTTCAGAATAAATGCAGATGAAGAGATAAATGGATGGTCAAACAGACAGAATGTCATGCTGGCCAAACTATGTAGAAACCTCAAGTGAAGAAATATAGCCTATTAAATATTGCTATACTACCAACCGTATTAACTAAGAAAGCATGGCCAATATTCAGAATTTCTTCTCAACATGTTTCCTTATTTTAGCAACTATTTATTTCTGCTCTTCAGTTGTGTGTGTGTGTATATATGTGTGTGTGTGTGTGTGTGTGCGCGCGCGCGCGTGCACGTGTATATCACTTTCACTTTCATCCTATGGATAGAGAAAATTAAAGGACTAGCATCAGGGGTGGTATTCAGCAGATTCTAATCAGTTCTGGAGAACCGATAGTGGAAATTTGGAGTAGTTTGGAGAACCACTTCTGACTGGAGATTTTAAGTATCCTTCCCCTTCCATGCCCACCAAGCCACTCCCACAAAACCGGCAGTAAAAAAAATTGATTCCCACCACTGACTAGCATGGTTTGGTGGACTGGGTTTGCTCTGTCTACTAAATAAAAAGTAGGAATGCTGCATATTTTATACATTTGCTATTTGATCTCTAGCAGTAAGTTTCTTGGATGGCCTCTGTTATATGTTAATACTGATCTCAGTTTGAGAAATGTATTAAAAACAGTTTTGTTCATCAGAACCAGGAAGTGTTAGCTTGATGGTTTATTTAAGTCTTATTCAGGATAATGAATAAACTCCTCAGAGAGAACATTTCCACAGTGGCTTAGTTAGTATTAAGCATCTTCAACAAGTATAGAATCTTCATTGAGAATTGTGTAGTAGTAAAGAAATGGGAAAGCTGAAATTTTCAAAAGGAAGGCCTAAGCAAAATGCAGTAAGCAAATAATCTGAAAAAAGATATACTTGCCTTCATTATGTAGTTCTCCTCAAGGCCCAAGTATTTTCTTTTATCCTACTTACACTGAGAACATCTTGATTTCAAAATCCAATCCCTCTCACCTCAGTTAACCCATCTCTGTTTGCTTTAGATGGGGAAATCCCAATCTTCCTTAACCAGCAGCAGGCCAGAAGAGTAGGACTACAGTTCCCATTACTCCCAATCACTGTTATCATTTAAGGAAAGTGTAGTCCAGGACATGGGGGAACCACAAGGGAAGGGTAGGCTGCCTTATTCATGTTTATTCAGAAATGAAGCCCCTCTATATAAATCAGGATTAACTTCCAGGTGAAGCACTCATGGAATAAAAGTTTTGATTGCTTTTAGTTACAGGGTTTTAGCCTAGAAGGCTGACTTTAAATTAAATTCAGAAGTAACCTGCATTTAACAAAATTAAAAGAAAGCTCATTCCCTGGTTTCTTGTTTTAATTAAACGCACATTCAGTGAGAGATGGTTAACTGAAAGTTATGGGACTGCTTTGGCAGGATCACTGCTCCCAGTAAAGAACTGTACTATTATTTTGTTTACTTTTTTCCCCATTTCTAAATTTTTATGTTTTCCTTACCTCTCTGTGTGGCGGCTTCAGTTTTGGCAATCAGATTTATGGCAAAAAGGAACTGGAAAAGTTCAGGGTTTTTTTGCTTTCAAAGAAGTTGTCTAACATAGGTCATACTCTTTTCCTTTTTCCTTTTAATATAACAATCAGAAAAAATACATAAATGGAAATAAGATCATTAATGATGGTCAAGTTAAAGGTTGCTAATACTTCCATTATATTTTTTTAAAGCCTTTAGATTTTTACCTTGCTTTCTTTCCAGGAACTCAAGGCCAAGTATTGGGTGAGCGCGCAGGAAAATTTAAAAAAAACAAGCTTGTGGCCACAACCATCCAATCAAAGCAGTAGTGGGATTCAAATTTTTTAACTACCGGTTCTGTGAGTGTGGCTTGGTGAGTATGGCAGGGGAAGGATACTGTAAAATCTCCAGTCAGAGATGGTATTTGCCGGTTCACCAAACTTCTCAAAATTTTTGCTACAGGTTCTCCAGAACTGGTCAGAACCTGCTGAATACCACCTCTGAATCCAAGCCTCATTGTGATGCACATAATTTAGCAGCAGGCCTTCATTTGCATGGTTGTGGCCATCATCTTGAATTTTCTGACCTTTCTGCAGACACTCCTAGCTATGTACCAATACATAACCCTATAAGATAGGTTAGATGGGAAAATAGTCACTTGTCCATTAAACTTCCACAGCTATGGCTTCCATTTGAAGTTAAGTCTTCCCAATCTTATTTCATCTTTTTTTTAATGAAGCTCCCTAAATGCTCTTTAGCATTGTTTTACATTGCTTAAAAACCTCTGCCTGATCTCCTTATGCCATAATTAAGAAACTGTTGACAACCTGGTATTCTTCAGATGTGTCATAATCTATAAACCAGCATGATTGTAGATCAGATAGGTTGGGCAATGTGGGAATTGAAGCAATGCATCTGAAGGATCCTTAAAGGAAGACTGATGGTAAGATCTTTTATTAATATTATAGATTTCATTCACTTTGAGTAACTTGCTAGTTTAGCCACTTGCAGCAAAGACATGCGAGGACCCAAAATAGGCAGAGATGGAATCTAAATGAGTGAACCTATATACCAGCCTGTCACCATCTCCCAAAATGGAAAATAACCCTAATGGTAGATTGCATACACTGCTTGTAAAAGAGCCCAGTTTCATTTCCTGAAACATGTAAGTCTGTGAAAAATTCTTGAAAGGTAAAGTGAGATAAAGTCAGATGAACCAATCAACTCAATAAAAAGAAGCCATCTGTATTTCTTTATTCCACTACTACCACCACTATTTTGTGGGTTTTTAAAGGATGGGGCGAAATGGGAGCCAGAGGCCTCTAAAATGAAAATTGCTTCCATTTACACTATTGAAATTTCTTAAAATACTGAATAAACACATCCTGAAATCATGTCACTAAAATTTCTTGGGAGAGCGGGCTTAGTTTTAGCAGTGCAATTTGAAACCAGGAATGGGAGATCATTTAAGGAAGGAAATGGGAGTGACTTGTTTCCGTGGTGGTGCACTAGTTAGAATCAGTAGTGGGATTCAAATTTTTTTACTACTGGTTCTGTGGGCATGGCTTGGTAGGTGTGGCAGGGGAAGGATACTGTAAAATCTCCAGTCAGAGGTGTATTTGCCAGTTCTCCAAACTACTCAAATTTTCCACTACCAGTTCTCCATGACATACATAAGCGCACCAACGTGCCTACTGTCCCTGTCCTATTGTTTCTTTTATATATTTTTTATTTTTCTTATATGTATCCATAACTATGTTTTTACTTATACCTATTATCTTGTAAGCAATTGATAATAAATAAATAAATACCACCTCTGGTTAGAATGTAGTGTTGCAGACAAACTCTGTCCACTTCCAGGAGTTTGATCCTGACCTGCTCAAGTTTGATTCAGCCTTCTATCCTTCAGAGGTTGATAAAATGAGGACCCAGATTGTTGGCAGCAATATGCTGATTCTGTAAACCACTTAGAGAGGGCTGTAAAAATGATACGAAGCCTTATATAAGTCTAAGTGCTATTGCTATTGCCTTCTAGAATCTCTATCTGACCTTATTTGAAAGAAAGGATAGAGAAACTGCAGTCTGAAAAACACCCATTTTGAACCAATTTTTGAGTTATTGGAAAGCCATATACTAAGGTTTGAAAGGATATTTGTAATCAGTACAGTCAGGAAATGATATTTCTTTTCATCTTATCCTGCTCATGGATTTCCTCCTTCCATTTATACTCTGGTTCTTCTTCAGATCATATTAATCTTTGTATGATGTGCAGCTACAGTTCTGCAATTTTACAAGAAATAAAATACTCTTTTTTTAAAAAAAATCCTATATACATGAGGCATCTTTGGTTGCCATTCATTTCTGAATATTGTGGATGATGAGTTGTAGATAAAAATAGTCATTAGTGTAATTGCCTAGAACTGAGATTTGCCCATCATTTTTTAGTAATTAGAAAAGACTTCTGGCCCTTTAATTGAGAGTTTGCATAGGGTCTATACTGAGTCACCAAGTCTCTGTAGCAACCTTGCTGTAGCCTCTCTATTGGCACCTGCTGACATGCCACCCACCTTGAACTCCAAATGTGGATCCAAAGATTGCTGAGCTATGAACACAGTATTTGTGTAACTCTGCCAGTATTGTAACCGCCCATATAACCTCAGGAGAGTCAAAGCAAAACCATGCTGAAAAGTACAAAAATAGATTGAACATCACCACTGAAGAAGATGTTCAGGCTAGGCTTCTGAATCCAGATCTTTAGGCATATGTTTCCTAAATGTCAAGAAAGTCTTCCTCCCTTGGCTTCAGGTTCGAAGGTTTTAGTCATACTTTTGGCACATGGTAACAAAAATATGAATACTTTTGATGATTTTACCTAAGAAATCAAATTCTGCCCATCATGCTTCTCTAAATTAGAAGGTGAAGATGCAGCATTATGGCACCATGACTTTACAGCTAGAGAGAAGTACAAACATCTTGGCACAATTTTGATTCTGGAATATTTCTCCTCTATCTTTCAATCAACCATGTCACCTCCCTCAGACTAGTTTATCCCCGATATGGGGGATCCTAACTACCATCTCTTGGTCAGAAGTTCATTGGCCCATACTGCCTAGAAATCTTGGGAGCTATTCTCCTGCACATCTGGAGAATGTTGAGGTCGGCTGGTCTAAAATGATATTACAGTTCAGATTTGGTCTATTTTCCCCACCCCTCACTTCATAGTAGGTCAGGCAGAAAAAAAAAATGATTTTCCCAAGGCCACCCAGTAAGTTTCATAGTAGAAAGGAATCATATAATCCCAAAATGTACCCCATCTGCTGTGTAATAATTAACGCTGGATAACTAAAAATACATTACTATGGTACATTGAATAAAATACATGATACTATTTGCTGAGAGAGTTTCCCCCATGCTGCTTTGTTTCATGGATGACAACACATACTGGAACAGTCAATATATGGTTCAATGCTTCAATGTATAGTTTGTCCCTCTTCCTTGTGGAGAACTTGTAAAAACATGGGCCCAGGGAAACTCTATCCTCGTGATACAATTCTGTGTTCCCAGGTTCAGTGTAACAACCAGTTGTCATCTGGAATTAAAAAAATCCATCTGTATTGACAGAATACAGGATAATGTATTCTCACTGTAAGGCAATTTCTCCTTAGTTCTAGGTTGGATCTCTCTTTGAAAAGTCTCCATCCTTGTCTTACTCTTTGTCTTGCCCTCAGGGGCTCTGGAGAATAAGTTGTCTCCCTTCTCCTCTTCTTTGTGACAGACAGCCTCTCACATACTGAACACTACTATCATGTCATCTTTAGTATTGCCTGAGTTCTTCTTAATACATTTCTGAGATGTCTGAGTCCATAAGTTGTAGGAACCAAACCTTATACCAGCTGCTTTACACTAAATGCTTAACCAGATTAGGAGTAAATTTAGCAGATGCACTTGTACCATGTTCTAAGCTTAATTTTTCTTAAACTTTAGTTCATGTTGGGCTTTTGCATATATGTTACAAAATCCAACCTATTTCTGGTTCACTGAATGTGACTGCTGAATAGGGCTTTACTGAATAAAATATGTAATGCAGGGCTATAGTATCTGGCCTACAAAACTCTTAAGGTCACTTAATATTGCAACAAAAAGACACAGAATAATTATGTTGCTGCTCTCTAAAGTTTGGATTTTGGATTTTTGGGATTTTTACAACCCTAATAGAGTAGTAGTAATGTGTGAATGGGGTATGGCATGAAAGTCTTTATAGGAAGTGAATAATCACATTGATGCTTATGATTCTTGATTTTTGATACAGGCCCAGTTGTCTTGTTTGCTGAGGTAAAGTACTGTACAAAATTCTTACCAAAAACTTGTTTTCAGAGCTAAAATATTACTAATGAAATAGGATTCTGAAATTAGATCCAGAGGACCAAATGATTTCCTTGATCATTAAAAAGCTGCCAGTGTATTTAAAGTCCAAATCTATCATCAGAAGCAAAGTGTCATTATCCTCATCTAACTAGCCTAGAAGTAGATATGAAGCCCAATATTTTGAGGAATCTTCTGAATGAAGCTGGGAGAGAGTTCTATATTTCCAGATACCACTGTATAGAAGCCTCTTTATCAAATTCTGCATGTTGGGACTTTGTAAAAACATTATATTCTTGCAAAAATGACATGAAGTTCATATTCCCTCACATTTTTGCCTCAAATATAACTGCACATATCCATAAATATGACAACCAGGCTGCAAAAACTTTTTATTTATTTTTTCATTCCCCAAGTTACAATACAGCCATTCAGCACTAAAATATCAAGAGGCCATGTTCACCAGCTCAGTACATACATACATTCTGCTTTGTTCTTCAGCTTTTGGAATGCCATTGGTAAAGAAATCAGAGTGAAGCTAACTTCGAAGGGACTCTTTGCCTCACATTCCCCAGTTGCTATTACGAACAAGATCTCCAGCTAAATTGCAGCCATGAAGCATACCAGCAGAGCTATACATTTTGTATCAGAATTTTCTATAGCCATTCCAAAATGATGATCAGTTATTACCATTGTATTATTTTTATATAAATAAATCTCAAAACATGAAGAAAAACACATAAGGCACCAATCAGTGTCTCTTAATTGTTTACTTTCTAGTTTTCTCTTCTTTTAGTTTTAAGTATAATGAAAAATTACATCATTGTATTTGGTGACATAATTATAACTTCCATCCACTGTGCTGTACCTTTGACCATGAAGAGTTTTTAGTAGGATTGGCAGAAAAATCAGCAAGTTTACAAAAACACATACTGGATATATTCAACAATTAAATTACATTTTGACCATACATAGATAGTGCTACTTTATAATTTAATTGCTAGGAAAAACTCAAATGTATGGGTGGAATCTGATGTCTTTTTCTGCTAGTTCTAAACTTCCCATTCACATTTTAACCCATTCTCTAAATATATTTTCTTGCTTAAATCTTACAAATTAATAATAGCACTATAAATGACTGAAGTAATACAAAATCAAGTTCCAACCTTTTCTAAAATAAATGAAGCTGAATATTAGCTGAGTCTCCACAGATAAAAGAAAGGACTTTTTCACACAGCATTGTGGAATTAATTATTATAAGTTACAGCGATAGCTTTAAATAAGGTAAGTAAATGCATGTAGGGTCACACTATTAATACTTACCAATTATGAGAATTCAGTAGTATCTCTGGCGCCCAATCAAATAGGCCTCTCGATGTTAACTGCTGGAGAATGAAGGTAATAGAGGCCTACTATTGGTTGTGGGTATGTGTCAAAAATTAAAGGCATCTGGAACTATATAATTAAAGCCTTACTTCTTTTTTATGTGTCCTGTATATGCAATGCATATAAAAAAAGAAACAGGGCTTTTCATAACAATGTTATGGTGACCATCCTGATTTTTAAAAATCTATATTCTCATAAACATACTTGCTGTTATGCTACTTTGATCCAGCCCTGTTCTTCCACTATTCTCCCATATGTGCTGAACCATATCTTCCCATTTACAATCTGACCAATTTTCAGCAGTAAATCAATTGTATCATTTATGATCCAAGCATAGGATATGAGTCTATATTTTTGTATTTACATGATCTATGAGGCCCAATATAGATCATGTACTTTGATCTAAATGTCAATTTGATTTGGAAAATAGGTCCAATCCAGTTTAAATATTTGAATTGGTTCTGTTCTGTTTGAATTTGATTAGGAGAAAATAATATCTATGCAAACACAATATTGCCTGAATTGATTTTGAGGTATCCTGTTGGCTTCACCAATTCAAATGTTCTAATCATCTCACAGAATTAAACCCAGTACCTGACTAAATTTCATTAATTTCTGAATCAGCTATTTATATAACTCTAATGTTTGATTATTTATTTTTATATGCTTTTCTAAATGTGTATCTACGTTCCCTGTTTCACACACATACATTGGTTTGTCAATGGTGAAATGTTTAAAAGAAACACAGTATTTAGTTATGATTCTATTGGAAAGAAGATGCTGAGGGTTTATGTCATAATATGATCTTAACTAATTGATTGATAATTTATTGTTTATAAAACCCCAGATTAAAATAAACGGAGACAAAATCTTAACAGTCAAATATATTAGTGCATATCAGATAACCCGAAACTCACCAATCCAAATACTGATTGTTTACACAAAGACCTCCTACAAACTCTGAGTTTTCCTGAAAAATTGCCTTTCAGTTATGTTCAATTGCATTGCTTTTACCTAAGATTGAGGGGGAAAGGGACATCTTTCAATTTTTGAGAAAATTTGAAGAAGATTCAGCTATTGTGAGTATACTGCTGATCTCTCTAAGGAAAAAAAAAGTAACTTTTTAGTAGTGCAGTCACAGCCATTAACATAATCTAAAGTTACACTTTATGAAACATTGTAGCAGAGCTATGTTAATCTACAATAGCCAAATATTAGAAATTAGCCTGATAAGGTACTATTAGACATATTCAGAGTTTGATATTTATTTATTTGAGTTTGCCAATCAGAGCACAAAAGTACTAGCAATTAATTAAAATGAAAAATATGAAAAGTGAAAATAAAATGTGTATAACAAAATAACATGAAATAAAATAAATATGAAAATAAAAATGTACAACAAAACATAAATTAAAATTGATGAAAATATCAATTTAGCCTATGAAAGAGGTGGACTAAATCAGGGGTCGCCAACCTTTTGGATCTCAAGGACCACCAAACTCATAATTTTAAATCCTGCGTACCAGAGACCCTGGGAAAATCCCCAAAAAAGTCTGCAAGAAAATTCCCTACCCCATTTTCCTATCAATTGATCATTCTTTATTTGGGATCGCAGGATACCATCTCCAGCTCCATTCTCAGAGGGAGGGAGGGAGGGAGGGAGGGAGGGAGGAGGGAGGGAGAGAGAGAGAGAGAGAGAGAGAGAGAGAGAGAGAGAGAGAGAGAGACTGACTTTTGGCTTCATGCAAGGAAAGCAGCAGAAGCAGTAGCAGTCTTTTTTTTTTCTCCCCCAAATTCTGCCAGAAATGAGTCTTTGTGAGACTTTGTTAGGGATACACCCTAGCAGAATCTGCACAGCAGTCAGCCAGGCAGGCAAAATATGTGAGATAAACGTTTTTGTAGCTTGACTGACTGCTGTGCAGATTCTGCTAGGGTGTATCCCTAACACTGGTTATGGGCCCAGCTGCACAGTCAGACTAACCAGGATATAACAGGCTTATATAAAGTGAGAGTTAGTGTAGTTACACAATACTGTAAACAGACAGCTGTGTTTTATTAATTATAGTTTAATATCCAGAGAAAGATGGCACAAGTCAATTTACCAAGTTTGTCTCTAATATCCAAACTGGATGGAACAAACTATGTTTCATGGTCTATGAAATGCAGCCTACTTCTACGCAGAGAAGGTTTGTGGAGTATAATTCAAAACCCACCAGAGGTAGATGCTTGGGATCCAGGGGATGAAGATGATGCCCAGAAAATACAAGAATATAAACTAAAGAATGAGCAAGCTCTCTGTATAATAGGACTGACACTCTGTGACCAGCAGCTTGTCCATATTCGTGGAGAAGAAACAGCTGCTAAGTGCTGGGAGAATTTAAAGAAGATTTATGTTCGAGACAGTGTAGGAGCACATATAAATCTTACACGGAAGCTGTTCAGTACACATCTTCAAAAGAATGGAGACATGTTGACTCATATAAACACTATGAGGAGAATTTTTCAGGAGCTGCATGAAAAAGAGCTTATCTTCACTGAACTACATCAGGTTTATATAATTTTGTCTTCATTAGATGAGAGCTATGACGACTATGTAACTTCGCTGGAAGTTCTGCCAAAAGATAACCTCACATTAACTGACATTACTGGCAGATTAATTGAAGAAGCCAGGAGAAGGCTTGAAAGGGATCAACTCAGAAGGAACAACCACAAGAAGAGGAATTATCTTCGTCAGCCTACACAATTAGAAAATGTTTTAATTGTGGAAGAAAAGGACATTTGGCTAGGTTCTGCAAGAAAGAAAAACGCCACAATGCCAGCCAGAATGCTAAAAGGCATCAAAAGGATAAAAAATGCTTAGAGTTAGCCATGTATAGCAACCAAACTGTGAACAATAATAATTTTTGGGTTGTATAACTGCATAACGAAAGATAAGAAAAGATTTATTAAGATGTCCATGAGTTCACAGCAGATATCATTAGCGAATGGTTGGAAACTGAAAGCAAAAGCTGAAGGTACTGCATATTGTTCTTGCATACAAGAAAATGTAAAAATGTTATATGTACCACAACTTAAGTTTAATTTGCTTTCGGTTAGAGTTTTGATTAAACTAGGTTATGTAGTTACCTTTAGGGGAGAAAACTGCATAATAGAAAAGGAAGGTAAAAAAGTGACTGCAACTTTAAAAGGTGAATTGTATGTGTTAAATGATAATCAATTAGAGGTGGCTAACACAGTGTATAATAACGTTAAACCTCATGATGAATGCATACATTTGTTACACAGACGTTTAGGGCATATAAATTTTAAAATGCTCAAGCAAACGGTTGAACTGTCTAAAGGTATAAAACTGAAGCCTTGCAGTAGTATTTGCACTGCAATGCTTGCAGTCAAGAAAAAGCAAGGTAATACCAGCAAATAGAGTTAATGGATTTAAAACTAAGGAGCCTCTAGAGGTCGTATTTGCTGATATTATAGGTCCTAAAAAACCAAGTGTGGGAGGTGCTCGTTATATATTAAGTATAATGGATCATTATTCTAGATATGGTTTCTGTTATTTAATGAAGAGTAAAACGGAAACATGTCAGAATTTCTTTAATTGGTTGAAGTTTGCAGAAAGAAAAACTAAAAGGAAACTAGTAACTCTTGTAACTGATAATGGTACGGAATTTATAAATAATAAATTCCAAAATAGACTGAAGATGGCAGGTGTAGAACATAAAAAGTCTGCACCATATAGGCCACAACATAATTCCTTTATAGAAAGACGAGGCCAAACACTACAGGCAATGGCTCGTACCATGTTGTCAGATTCAGGATTACCTGAGAATTTGTGGGGAGAAGCAATAATGTGTGGTAATCATATATTGAATAATGTTGTTAACTCAACAACAGGTGAATTACCATTCACACGGTGGCATGGTAGAAAACCTGACCTAAGCTATATGCACACATTTGGAGCACCAGCATGGGTGCATATTCCTACACAACTGAGACATAAGGGACAGCATAGGGCTAAAAAATTATTTTTTGTAGGTTACGAATCTAACCATAAATCTTACAGGTTCTGGGAAGAGGGCACAACTAGAATTTATTGTAGTGCTAGTGCACAATTCCTGGAACATGTAGGATGGGAAAAACTGGAGCAAGATTCGAATAAAGATGTAATTATAGAAACCTACAAAAGACCAAACCACCATATCAGTAATAAGAAAAGTCCAATTAAAGAGGAAGTAAAGGAAGAGCAAATAGGACCAAAACAGGAAGAAATAGATAACCAGGAACAGGTGATAGATAAAAGTCCACCTGTAAGCCCTGTAATACCTAGACGGTCAACACGTAAAAGTAGACCACCTGATAGGTACCAAGCAAGTGTAGTTTTCCAGGTTAGTAAAATTCCAACTACTGTGGAAGAACTAAAAATGTATCCTGCGAAGGATCAAGAGAATTGGCATACAGCAATGCAAAAGGAACTGAATTCATTAAAACAGATGGGAGTCTATGAGAATGCTAAATTACCTCCAGGTGAAAAGTCCATTGGATGCAAATGGATATTTAAATTAAAAACAGGTAAAAATGGAACTGTTACCCATAAGGCTAGGTTGGTAGCTCAAGGATTTAATCAAACTGCATGTGATTATGATGAAGTGTTTGCACCGAGTCTAAAAGCAACAACCTTGAGAGCAGCTTTAGTGTGGGCAGCTAAGAAAAACTATATCATAAATCATTTAGATGTAGAAACTGCTTATCTGCATGCACCATTGCAGCACACTATATACCTAAAGAAACCTGTAGGAATTAAGGATGATAAAACTAATAATGACTGTTGGAAACTTAAAAAGAGTCTCTATGGATTAAAACAATCTGGTTACGAATGGAACCAATATATTGTTAAGGAGTTAAACAATATAGGGTATAAAACAGGTTTAGCTGATCCATGTTTATTTAAAAGAGAGACAAATGGAATAGTGTCATTATTATTGTTGTTTACAGATGATATTGCATTAATTACAAAAACTAATAATGAAGCTACTGAAATAATATCATTATTAGGTAAGAGGATAAAATTAAAGCAATTAGGAGAGATAAAACAGTATCTCGGGTTGACAATAAATAAAACCAATGGTGGCTATAAGATATCTCAAGAGGATAAGATTTATCAATTACTAAAAACATATAAGATGGAACTTTGTAAACCGGCAAAAACTCCAATGAGTCAGGAATTTTGCCGCACTGATGCTCAGAGTTCAAAATTTGATAAGACTATCTATCAGTCACTAATTGGCAGTCTATCGTACATTAGTAATTGGTCAAGGCCAGATATTGCCTATAGCATTAATCAATTGGCTCGATTCAACGCTGAACCCGCTGAACGACACTGGCAATTACTGACAATTACTGGATTGCATGAATTGATGGTTTGTTAACTGCGTGTTTCCCCTACTGCTGAGTTGCTGAAGGAAGAGAGGAGTTTTGACTTCTTCATATCTCTACTGCGAGGAGATATATTACTGGACTGATATTTGTAAGTTTACTGACCTCTCTTTTTTGACACTGGAATTTGCAACTGAATAATCCCTGGACGGACTGAACTAGTGAATGATATATGGACTGTTGGACTATGCTATAACTCTTACCGGAATAAACTATTTAATTAGCACTGTGTATCTGTTTTACTGAGTGTAAGCTACAAAAACGTTTATCTCACATATTTTGCCTGCCTGCCTGACTGCTGTGCAGATTCTGCTAGGGTGTATCCCTAACAGACTTGTTGCGCTGGTGCAGCTTCCTGGAGCAGGATACCTTGCAGAGTCCCAAAGACTCATTTCTGGCAGAGTTTGGGGGAAAGAAAGAAAGACTTTTGCTGCTTTCCTTGTGTGAAGCCAAAAGCAGAAGTAAGAAGTGGAAAGAAGCAGCCTGGTGGTCAGATAAGGCACATGGGACAAATGGGACAAGTTATCCTCTCCGCCCTTTCCCCCTCCTCTCTCTATCTCATGTTGTTTGCAATGCAAGCGATGCAAGCCTTGTGTTCCCATGCAGCCTGAATTAATTGCTTTGGGGAGTACATTGGGGTGATATTTCTCTGTGGCCCACTGATTGGCAACCACTGGACTAAATGACCTCCCAGATCCCTTCCAACTCTGTAAACCGTACAGAGTCTCCTTGTGGGAGGGGGATGGAAAATCTAAACTTTTAATAAAGAAGAAGAAGATGAATGAGTGTAGGACATGTGCATTTCCTCCAAAATGCATTCCACAGCCGAGTTCCTATAAGGTTAACATTTTCCCATTCCTGAGATTTTCAAGCTGTGCAGCTCTTCATGTGTTATTCCTAAAAAGTGCTTGGAGCATGCTGGAGTGAAAATATCCACTTGTCTCAACTTCCTATTAAGCTGCAGATGCTTGGAGTTGCAGAGATACCTTTGCATGTTCTAGAATCACTTTCTGAAAACAAATGTAGACAAACAAGTGTGGCAGAAACCTAACCTGTGTGGGACACAGACACATATTCTGATTGAACGTCAGATTAAATGCTCTACTTCATAGAATAGAATAGAATAGAATAGAATAGAATAGAATAGAATAGAATAGAATAGAATAGAATAGAATAGAATAGAATACTTTATTGGCCAAGTGTGATTGGGCACACAAGGAATTTGTCTTGGTGTAAATACTCTCAGTATAAATAAAGAAAAGATACGTTCGTTAAGAATCATTCATTCTTTCAACAGTATACATAGTCTTGATTTACAACCACAATTGAACCCAACATTTCTGTTGCTAAATGAGACAGTTGTTAAGTGAATTTTGCCTCATTTTATGACCTGTTTTGCCACAGTAGTTCAGTAAATCCTTAATAACACGATCGTTCAGTGAATCTGGCTTCCTTATTGGCTTTGTTTGTCAGAAGGTTGCAAAAAGTGATCACATGACCCCGGGACACTGCAACCGTCATAAGTATGAGTCCGTTGCCAAGCATCTGAATTTTGATCACATGATTATAGGGATGCTGCAATGGTTGTAAGTCTGAAAAACAGTCATAAGTCACTTTTTTCAGTGCAGTGCTGTTGTAATTTTGAATGGTCACTAAATGAACTATTGTAAATCATGGATTGCTTGTAGTTGTTCCTGCATTTCATGCTGCATATTCTTTATTAAGCAGTAGTTAATTTAATGAATAAGCCTCTGAAACAGTGTTTGTCTATGTTTTTATTTATTAAATGTATTTGCTGCCCATCTTGCCTATGGGCAAATCTAGGTGATTTACAACAAAGTAAAAGTGAGATAAAACATTAATAAATATTAACATTACAATCAGGGGTGGGATTCTACCAGTTCGCACCTATTTGCTAGAACCGGTTGTTAACATTCTACGCAGTTTGGAGAAACGGTTGTTAGAACAAATTACTGGCCTAATCCTGTAAGGAAGGCAGGAAGGAAACATTCTGGTGTTGCTTATAGAAACTGCCTCTCCGTTAACCCTTATTACATTCTTGGCAGGACTAGACTTCCTGTCTCAGGAACATCCCTGGAGTTTTTCCCCCTCCTTTGCTGGTACTTTGCTTGTGTGGAGTGACCATTCAAAGTTACAATGGCACTGAAAAAAGTGACTTGTGACCATTTTTCACACTAATGACTGTTGCAGCATCCCCACAGTCATGAGAGGCCAGGCAAGGAGATGCGTGCCTCGATGTGAGTGATATTGAGTTGGCCATGCCCAGCCAATAACATGACCACCAAGCCATGTCCACCCAGTCACATGACCACCAAGCCATGCCCACCACCTAAGCCATGCCCACAGAACTGGTTGTTAAACATTTGAATCCCTCCCCCGATTACAATTGACAAAGATGGCAAAGGAAAGAACAAGGTACAAACAAGGTAGAGGTACAATCTTCCCTCAGTTCATTAATCCCCTCCAATATGACACTCCTCCATTGAGGGCCCCAGCCCAATTGGCAGAAACAGTTTTCAGGCTCTTTTGGAAGGTCAAAAGGGATTGGGGCAGATCTCATCTTGAGGGGCAGATGTTCAAAGATGGGGAACCATAGCAAGAAAGGCTCTTTGCCTGGACCCCACCAGCTGGAATTCCTTGACTAAGTCTGCAGAACACCCGTTCTGTAAGCATGGAGGGGCGGGGAGGTGGCATCCCATTGGGATAAGACAGCTCGCCAGGTAACCTGAACCCTGCCATGAAGGTTTTTAAAGGTAGTAACCAATACCTGATTTGGACCCAGAAGCAATCAGTGCAGCTCCCTCCGCAGTGGTGTTACATGGGCCACTGTAAGGCTCTGAAGCAGAATGGACTAATAAGGACTTGTGGTCCTTTCCACCTCCACAGTTTTATGATTCAATGAAACCTGATGCTCTTAAATTCAAAAGTTCTGACAGGATAACAATACAGTTATGGCAGTGTTGAACAACTAGTACTTTCTGCATCAAAGTTGCAGCCATCCCAGCAAACCAGCAGGCACATGACTTATTAAAGTTTGTAGCATCTTGTAGTCATGTGCATAAGCATAAGCAGCGTCAATGGGAAAGTCAGCAGAAAAGTTTGCAAATCATTCTGGAAAATTTTTTCATGTTCCTATCACTTTGTCTCTTGAGGAGTCTCCAGGTGGCGGGACAAGTGCAGGTCACAGGTAGGCAGGTAGACATCAGTTTGATTGCACTTATGCTGCCCTCCTGGCATTACCACAGTCCCACCAGAGGTGGTACTCAGCAGGTTCTGACCAATTCTGGAGAACCAGTAGTGGAAATTTTGAATAGTTTGGAGAACCGGCAAATACCACCTCTGACTGGCCCCACCATCATCTATTCTCTGCCTTCCAAGTCCCAGCTGATTGGCTGGGTCTTCTTTGGTTGCCCTGCACAGGAGAACGGAGCTGGAAAGCAGGTTAGTGGGGTTGGGAGGGCATGGGATTTTGCAGTATCCTTCCCCTAGGAGTGGGGAGGGAATGGAGATTATATAAAATCCTTCCCCTGCCATGCCTACCATGACATGCCCACCAGGACTCAACACACCCACCAAGACACACCCATAGAACCAGTAGTAAAAAATTTTTGAATCCCACCCGCTCTCTGAAGGACTGCCCCTTAGCTGTATTCTGTGCCAACTGTAGCTTCCAAATACTCTTTAAGAGCCACCCCTGGTGGAGCACATTGTAATATCCAGGTGAAAGAAGAGCAGGACCTAAGTGACAGAGTGCAGAATTCAGGAAAGGGCACAACTAGTATATAACATGAAGTTATACAAAGACTCTCTTAGCCACAACTGCCGACTGTTCTTTAAGTAAGAATCAAGAATCCAAGAGAATCCCCAAGCTGCACACAAGGTCTGTGTGGGGTAGTGCAACCCCAACCAGAACTGAAGCTGATAAAGTCCTGGATCCCAAGGCACCACATACCCAAAGCCACCCAGTTTTACCAGGATCCAATAGAAGCCTATTGTTTTATGCTGGCTAGGGAAATCTGGGAGTTGAAGTCCATGTATCTTAAAGTTGTCAAAATTTGAGAAAAGCTGCTCTGGATGATTATATGTATTTGAAATAAAAACCATATATAGGGAGACCTCCTTTGATCTGATAGCTCACAAATGTCTATTAAACACAAATCTGCATCCTTCAGGCAGAGATAGTCCCAACTGAGTCCAACATTTATGTTGCTAAGTGAGACAATTGTTAAGGGAGTTTTTTTGTCCTATTTCTGTCCTATTTCTTGCCACAGTTGCTAAGTGAATCACTGTGGTTGTTAAGTTGATTACACAGTTATTTAAGTGTATCTGGCTTCCCCATTGACTTTGCTTGCCAGAAGGTCACAAAAGCTGATCAAACGACCCTGGGATATTGCAAATATGAGTCAATTGCCAAAGTCTGACTTTTTATCATGTGACCATGGGGATGCTGCAATGATAAATACAATGTCATTAAAGTGGTCATAAATCACTTTTTTCCAGTCCCCTTGTAACTTTGAACGGTTACTAAATGAAGTTTTGTAAGCCGAGGACTACCTGTATCACATTTGTGCAATGCAGATTCTGTAACTGATCTATCTGCATTCATCATTCTATATCATCTGCATGACATCATTATCTAAATGATGTCTCTATATTATCATCACTATCATACAAATATGCATACTAAGTCATAGATGTCATGTACACAGTAAATCACTGTGGAAAAGTAGTCCTTCGTATACAAAGCTTGTAGGTTTCACTTTGCTTCTGTTTCCTGTCACTTTTTTAAAAGAATCCTTAATAGAAAGAGAGAGAATGATTACCTGGTATTTATTATCTGGCTTTTATGATGCTGGCAACAAAAATGATACTAGACTCTTATTAGGCAGGCCTAAAGAAACTTGGTATATTCAGCCTATAGAAAAGAGATCGAGGGAGACCTGGTAATAGCAAGAATTGTACAACAGTGGAACCAGCTACCTGTTGAAGTGCAAATTCTCTATCTCTTTTTAAAAGGCTGGACAGTCACTTCTCAAGAATGGTTTAATTGGTTTTCCTGCACATTACAGAAGAATGGGCTAATAAGGACGTGTGGTCCTTCTGAAGAACTGGTAGTGGAAATTTTGACTAGTTTGGAGAATCGGCAAATACCACCTCTGACTGGCCCCGCCCCCATCTATTCTCTGCCTCCCATTGAGTCCCAGCTGATCATCTGGGTCTTCTTTTGTTGCCTTGCACAGGAGAACAGAGCTAGAAAGCAGGTTAGTGGAGTGGGGAGGGAATGGGGATTTTGCAGTATCCTTCCCCTGCCACATCCACCAAGCCATGCCTACCAAGCCACACCATGCCCACCAAGCCATGCCCACAGAAAATGGGAGGAAGTTGCTGTGATTGCTCTCCCTACGCAATATAGTCGTGTGACATTGGATTTACAACTGCTTTGCTTAGCAACAGAAATTTCAGTCCCAATCACCATAATCAAAACAGACAAACAGACAGGATGGAATCTGGAAAGCAAAGGTTTTATAATTCTATCTGTCCCTTTCTCTCTTTCTCCCCCTCTGACTCTTCCTCTCTCTCCACGCTTTCTCCCCCTTTCTGTTTCTTTCTCTCTCCTGTCTCTCCCTCCTGTCTGTCCCTTTCATTCTCTCTCCCCCACTGTCTCTCTCCCTCCCTCTCTCTGTCACTCTCTCTCTCACACACAGGCACACACACACAAACCTTCTATTCATGACTGTAGTGTTCAGTGAAGTTGAAGCAGCAGTGATATCTGTGGTAAGCAACTAAAAATCAGCCAAAATATTTAAAAATACAGTGGCTACTGAGAACAAGAAACCAGTTTTCAACCACAGTTATGTGGGTCCAACTGAAACAGAGATTTTCCTTTTCTCAAGGATGAGTTAAGGGCAACAATCTCAGGTGAGCTGGCAGCTAGGATATATCAGTTAACCCAGTAGTCAAGACTGAAAAGCAGGCCAAGAGCAAGTCAGGAGTCAGACCAATGGAAGACCAAGGAAGAACTAAGGATGCAGCAACTTAGCAATGTATACAATATGGTTTAATTGATTTTTCTGAATGTACTGTATATGCATATCTTTATCATCGTTTACCACCCTAAGTTGTTGTCAAGATGGGTGGATATATACTTTGAATAAACAAACAAACAAACAAACAAATAAAAAACAAATAAAAAATAAGTTGCTGTGTAAGCAGTAGCTGGGCTGAGAAATTGTTATAATTTCCTGTCTGATGGACATTTTAACATAGAAATGCCAAAAATTCTTAAGCTTTCTAAGCTATTTCTTCATTTACAGCAGGGCTGTCAAACTCACGGCTAGCGGGCCAGATGCGCCATGCACTGGCCATGCCTCCACCCTTTTTAGCAAAAGGGAAAATGTTTCAATATATCACGTGGCACCGCTGTGATACTGTGAGTTTGGCACCCCTGTTTTACAGTATACATGAGTAAAAACATGATTGCCATTAAATAGCAAGGCACTAATCAAATTTTCCTCCTTTATTAAATAGCTTTATGTCCATTTTTTGAATTCTGGGAAGTAACCATGTTTTGTTCCTGTTTAATTCATCAAAGAATCAAAATGTGTGGCTTATTCCAATTCTCCCATTTGGGGAGAAGGATATCCATGTAATCAACCAGCCTTGATCAATCAATGGTAAATTTGCAGATGAAGTGCTTAACTTGGAGGTGGGGAAAAGAATAATATAGATACATACTTTTAGCTGCAGATAGTCCTCACTTTATGACCCTACATTGGGACTAGCAATTCCATTGCTAAGTGAAGTGTCATTAAAGAAAATATCTGAGTATCCCAATAGCAACAGCAGTTCTTTCAATCCTTGTTGCAGTTGTTAAGCAAACTACCCACGATCATTACGTGAGAAATCACATCACCACATCACCACGGGCATGTAAACTCCTGCCACCTTCCCTATTAGCTTTGCATGTTGGAAGCTGATTGGGAAAGTGACAAATGGTGACCACATGGCAATCAAATGCCATCATAAATGTGGAACAGTTGTCAAGTGCCTGAATTCTGATTATACATGATTGCAAGGATACTGTTGGGTTCATGGGTGCACAGATGAGTTGTAAGTCGCTTTCCTCAATGTTGCCATAAGTTCAAGCCGTTGTTAAACAAGGACAATCTGTATTCATCAGCCAATTACCTACTCAAGGCCTCTCTTTGTCTTGCTGGCCCATAAAAGAAAACAGATTTCGTTAACTAGACAGTACCGCAAGCAAAGTTAATGCAGTTATTCGGGCAAAATAGAACATCTGTACAATGATCAAAGCTGACCTATGTTATAGATCCCTAATAAGGAAACTCTTAACAAAGACCTTTACTATGCACTTCCGGTGTTTCTCCGGAGCACGCATGAACAAGTTCGTCGATTGGCCACAAGATGGCACTCTTAGTAAAGACTTCAACGTCCACCTTTGGTGGTGCTGAAAAGAAAAAAATTGTGGTCCTTGAAAAAGGAGCATGACTCCCATTTTTCCAACGTGTCACCCCGTTCGGATGGCACTGAAATTCTTTCCCTGTCCCAAGCGAACTCTTTCTTTGCAGAGAAAAGCTGCGGCGGCGGCGGCGGCGGCGGCGGCCGCTCGCTCGCTCCAGGAAAGCAAAGTACCAACTCAGCAGAACCCGAGTTGGGGTTGCCTTGAATGCTTTTCCAGCCCAGAGCGCCGTCGCCACAGGCTCCTGCCTTGACCACTTCATCCAGAAGCCCCCGCCCCCACCGCCGCCCAGGATCCTCGAGCCCTAAACAATGGGTGGATTGTGCAAGATCAACCCAGCACTGGCTTTCTTGCTGAGAGCTCCCTAGACTCTTGGCTCCGGATGTGCCAAATATAAACCGCGCAGTAAAGCAAACGAGAAAGTCCAGAAACCGAGTTGGGGGGGAAGGGGGAACAGGAGAAGATCGGCCGAGCAGGGTGAATTCCACACATCTAACCTAGGCAGAGAATTGTTGATGTGACTTTTGAAAGGCATTCGTGGCTCGCCCCCACCCCACCCCAAAGAGTTTTATAAGAAAAAGTAGAATAGTGTTCTGAACCTTGCACACCAAACTCTTTCCCTCCGGGGCGCCTTTAGGGCCAAATTTTCCTTAAACGACTTCGACCATTTAAGCCGAGATAGCTACCAATCGGAAAGTACGGATCTGCGTCCGACTCTCTCGCCTAAATTAAGGGGTCGCCAGGCTCGAAGCACGTGCCACCGTTAATTCTGTCTCCGCTGCTCGACTTCCCACTGAAATCTCTGTTAAAAGAAGCGGGTCGGAGGGCGCAGCCTGAATCCAACCTTGTCCCACCAGGTAGCTTCGCGCCTGCCGAACAAAAAAGCCTTTTCTGAAAGCAAGGCACGCTTGAACCCCTGAACTCTGGCCTCCCCAGTGCGGCTGCATCCAAGCGACTGAGATTAGTCGCAGCTGGCCATTGGAAGAGCAAGGAAAATGCTCTGGGTCCCTTAGAAAAAAGGGCTGGATCGAAGCTGCAGAGACCAGAAGTTCAAGCGCACCTACCAGAAATGTGTTAAAAACAGCTTGTTCCAACGTGGCGCCCCTCAGATGGGTTGAAAGGAGAAATAGCCAGGTGCCCATTCAGCAAGCGCCCTCCCATCTGTAGGGCACCATGTTGGGGAAAGTTGAATGTGAAGATCGGCCAAGAGACCGATCCTTCGCATTTGTGCTCTGGGTTTCAGTAGCCTGGCTGGCTTCTGTCCCATCTTCCTTTCTTGTGTTGGTCGGCAAAAATTCCCTTCACCAAAATTTATGGCTTTCGCGGTTTCTCGCGTCTCTCGCCTGCCCCATTCCTACCATCAAAAACCTTCCGCCCCGACTAAAGGGGTACGAAGTGGGTATTTCATTAAATTTCGCTCTAGTAAAGTGGACTGACCGTCGATTTGCGGGTGGGTGCCTGCGCTTTTGGTAAAATGATTCGCCATTTATTTAGATCAAGTGATTCCTGTAATTAAACGATTAGGGATTTGCTTAATGTGATTTTATAAGGGCCGCGCCTGTTTCCAAAGCAAACAAGGCGCTCGAGTCTTTTGCACATGAAGCAGACTCACAAGAGCGCAGTTAACCGGGTCTTCGGAGAGCAAACAGTCCTAAATCTGGAGAATAAACAGTTCGCGAAAGAATCTGTCGCTCCAGGCCATTGAAAACAGCGCCGGATTTGTTTGCCTGACTTTGAGGTTTTTGTTTTTTTTAAACCACATTAATTTCTACCACCTTCATTTCCCTCTCCTTCCTCAGCCCTCTTCCAAGAGGTTTGTTGGTCACTATACAAGGTATCTGAAGCGATTTCAGAATTGCTGTCTAAACCTGGTGTCCTTCCCACCACCGATGATGGAGAACATGAAAGGTCATGTTGGGTCCATGGAGAAGGGATAGTCCTAAAGATGTGGCTGAATGTCCCTCCAATTTTAGCCAAGAAAGTCAGTGGTGAATGTTGAGAATTGTATTCAAAATATATCTGGGGAGAAGTCACAATCCCAGCCCCAGTTCTTTGGTGCAGGGAGTTACAGCTCCAAAAGAAGGATTTTGTTTAGGCAATCATAGGAGGTAGGAAGTTTCAGATAAGGTGCGTTGGGGTGGGTTGGTGTTTTTTTTTTTTTTTTTTTTTTGTACTTCTTTAGAGGTTGTTCCTTCAACTGCAAAGAGCCCCTGCTAATTGTGCACTACAGAAGCAGGCCACTTTTCTTTGCGGGGCAGGAATCCAACTATCGAAGGCCAACACATTTGGGAGTATAAGGTTGGGGAAGACTGCTTCGCTGTGAAGTTGTAGGAACTGTAGTCCAATGTACATGGAGAATGGTGAAAGCCATCTTGAGAAAGAGGATAACTGGAACAGCAACTCTAAGAGAATAGCAAGGGAGCAGTTGACTAGAAGATTGGGAGGAAGAAGTTTTAAGACTGACATCTAGCTATTGATGGTTCTCAACTGCTTATAGGAAGATACCTTGTAGATGAGGGTTTCTGCCTTGCTTTCAGCAAAGCAGCTAATCTGGGAAAGTATTTCTGTTGCTGAACCCTGTGGAGTAAATATTTATTGCCATGCTGGGTGAAGATTGGCAAGGAAGAGAAGGAAAAGGAGATAGAGAATCTCCCTGAGTGTAGAAGCATATGTTCTTCACCTACACACCTGAAAAAAATGACTGTTACATGGAGGAGGTGAAAGTTTTCCCACTCAATGTAATTCTCTGTTAGAGGCCCTCATGGCCACCCCAAGTTGAAGTAGGAAGGTGGTCTCAGTAAGCCAAGGCAGATGATTCCAGAGGTGGGTTTGTCTTTAGACCAGTCTCACTAATGTCTTTCCCTGGTGACATTTTCTGAAAGAAATAGTGCCATTGTATTTTTTACAAGCTGATTTGATAAAAGTTTCCTGAGATCTACAATGAAATAGAAAGCATTTTATGCCAACTAGATCTTTACTCATATTGACTCCAAAATTAGACACAAATGCATTACACTACAGCACTGAGAATATGATCAGTGAAACGAAACTTTGATTCATTTAACAGACATGTCCATGGTTTATTTAATACTTTTGGAATAAATTATTGAAATTATCCCAAAGACTAGGTGGAATCCCTTGTTATAATATTGCCTCACAGCCTTGCTGTCACCCTCACGATTAGACCCATTTTGTGGATAGGAAAACTGACTAGTGGAGTCAGAGGATTGTCCAATATAGGAAAGAAAGGAAAGGTTGTCCAATGTAGAAAAGAAAATCTTATTTCGGATGTGATTCCTTTCTATCTTCAGCCCGCGTATCCTTTTGTATGCATATTTGTGTCTTTATTTTTTTATTTTATCACTTTGTCTCTTCACCTCTTTTAAGACCCACTAATTTCACATTTGCCAAGAACACCCAAGGGAAGGGTGAAAGCTTCTACGCATTGCTGAGGACTGACGCGCTCCTGGTCCATCCTCTTTACTTGAACCTGGGGCAGCACGCTGATATGGAAAGATAGGGGCCAAGCGTTCACACGTGGGGAGCGGGAGAGAAAAGCTTTATTCCCCAAGGCGCTATTTTCCTCCTTGTCTGTAAATTGCACAAACTTGACGGTTCCATGCTTTTAAACGCCATTTCTGCCCCTCCCGGCCAATGGGCTACAAGGCACAGAACCCCGAGATAATGGTGACGTTCGAATGCCCTCCTCCTTTTTTTAAGGGAGCGTGAATGGAACTTTCAAAGGAAGCCAGCCAGCGGAGCGCTTTGTTGTGCTAAACTAGTTGGGCGAGTTAGGGTGTCGCTGCTCCTGATTGCTCTGGCCAATGGAACCCGATCCACCCCGCTGTGCGTAAGAGCGCAATTAAGGATTTAACCAAGCCTCTACGCTCCCTGCGAGCAGTCTGCCAGAGCTATAACCAGCTCCAGAGAGCTCCCAGCCGTCGCCACCGCCGCCTCCCTCTCTCCCTCCCTCCCTCCCTCGCTCCCCCTGCCATGGCTGCCTAGAAGACACAGCCGCACGCACGCCGCTTGCCTGCTTGCCTCCCAGCCAGCTATGACAGGGGTCTTTGACAGAAGAGTGCCCACCATCCGATCCAGCGATTTCCAGTCCCCCTTTCCTAGCAGCGCAACTGCCGCCACCATGCACCATCCGCCCCAAGAGTCGCCCACTTTACCCGAGTCTTCGGCAACGGACCCCGACTTCTACAGCTCGCCGGGAAGCGCCCCGCATGGCTACGCTTCGCCTTCCTCTGCATCTTATGGCAAAGCGCTCCATCCTTATCAGTACCCTTATCAGGGCATGAGTGGAACCGCCGCCAACTACCCCGCCAAAGCTTACACCGACTACAGCTATGCCAGTCCCTACCACCAATACGGCGGGGCTTACACTAGGGCGCCGAGTACGGCCAGCCAGCCAGGTGAGAGGCGCCGCCGCCGGCAGCGGATGGGGTGAGCGGGAGAGCAGTACTTGGACAGGCCGAGGGGCGCACTGCAGGTAGGGGATACGCCGCTCCTCTCAGGCCGCCTGGGGACGGCGTGGAGCTGGAGCTCGGTAAAGAACCGTCTCCCCAGCCATGCCCGATGCCCACTCCCGGCTGAAGGATCCAGGTTTCGGAAGGTGAACTGAGATTGGGGGGAGGAGGAAGAGAAATAAGATTTTGTTTGGTCGCCCCCAAAGTCAGGGTTGAAAGACAGCGAATTTGGAAAATGGAAAGTGTGGAAATCAAAAGGTCCCCCCTCCTCCCAGGGCACGCGTTAAAATAACAACAAAAAGAGTCCGGCTGTAAAAAGTTGGGCTATTCGGTGGACTATTTCAACCCCCTCCCACATTTTGTATACCCTTTTTTAAATACCACAAAGGGACTTGAAAACCTGAGCCCTCCTATATTTTTTGCATGAAGACGTGCTGAGCTGGAGAGAGGAGCAAACAGGGAGACTCTTATTTGATCTTTTCCCCTTCTTCCTCCCCTTCCGGTGGGAGGAGGGGGAAGGGACCGAAGGTCTCCTAAATAGCGCTAATATGAACGCCCAAATTCGGATGCTGGTTTGCTCCCACACACGGAGAAGCGCGGTTGGAACGACTTCCTTGTGGTTCCTCGGGAAGCAGACTCCGGGAAAATGAAGCGCTTCTTTGGAGGCAGCTCGGAATTCTTCCTCTCCGCCATCACTCGCCCCACGCCGCCCCACCCCACCCCGGCCCTATTCTGTGAATCAAAGGCGCGGAAACTTTTGCGGCTGCCTGCAAGTCTCCGCACCACTTTCTTTGTACTTACCCAGAATCTATACATAGCTATGAGTCTCTCTCTCTCTCTCTCTCTCTCTCTGTGTGTGTGTGTGTGTGTATGTTACATAGAGGGGGAGGGAGAAACATGCACGTACATTTCTCCCTTCTCTGCCCACCACTCTGGCATTTCTATGTATTTCTTCGGCTGGCCGATGCTCTCCCCAAACTAGAAGGAAACTGCCAGTGGCGCACTGAGTCTTCGTAAAAGGAACCAGACGCAACCGCGCCTCTCCTCTCCTTCTACCCCACCTCCGGCCGATCGGCGGCGAGATTATTCTGTATAATCGACGCTCTGTCTGGGCCGGATTTGGCTACTTTCGGCTCAGATGGAGGGAAACGCTCTCTTCCTTTCTCCCCCTCCTTGGGGCTTTGGGGGGGCTTTGAACTCTGCATATCTCAGAAGGTCTCTGATCAGGGTTGAATGCATGAAGCTCCCAGTCAAGCGGGGAGAGGGAGAAAAAGAGCGAGGTGGGGAGAAAGCAGGATCAGGGCTGAGAATACTGCAAAGTTTTGTCCAATCAAAGGAGTGCTTTAAGAGGACATTTTAAAAGTCCACGTTTTCTCCCAGGCGGGCACGCGCACCTCTGCCACCCAGTTCCTGCCTTCTTCTTTCACTAAAACGCTTAGCCAGATAAATAACACACCGGGGAGAAAATATCTTTCGGCATAGGAGATGACGCCTGTCCTCCAACTAATTTAAAATTGGCAAGGGGTTTGGGCCTGCCAGTCAGTTTCCGCACTTCTTAATCTTCCAAGGGTCTCTGCAGACCAAACGCGTTGCGTTTGTTTACAAATTTGAGCCAAGTCCGGGCCAGCAGGATAATTGCGGGCCCATCTGCCAGATTCGGGGCAAGGGCAGGGGAAGTGGGCGTGGTGCCTAGTTTTCATAATCATCTCCTCCTCCTCTTCCTCCTCTTCCTGAATCTGTTTTTCTTCTCCCCTTCCCTATACCTCTGTAGAAAAAGAGGTGGCTGAACCCGAGGTGCGGATGGTGAACGGAAAACCAAAGAAAGTGCGAAAGCCAAGGACTATTTACTCGAGTTTTCAACTGGCGGCTTTACAACGCAGGTTCCAGAAAACCCAGTATTTGGCTCTTCCCGAGAGAGCCGAGCTGGCCGCCTCTTTAGGCCTGACGCAGACTCAGGTAAGGATCGGCGGCCGGGGCTCGAGGCTCCCAATCTTCTCTCGCGGTGGGCGAAGCCCCTCCAGGAATTCCAACTGGGCTGATCTCCAAGGGACCATTGCACGCGCGATGGCGCTGAGCAATCCCGACTTTCTCCTCGAGAAGCCTGTGGGATGCTTCTGCAGGCCGGAAGGCACGGGGCGAGGGCAGGGAAGGGAGTGCATGTGTGCGGGCGTGGGTTGAATGTTTATTCGTTTAATCTTCCTCCCGAGCATATTTCTCCCAGCGAAATTTCTGGTGCATCCAATTTCCCCGCCAAATAGGCGTCTGGTTCCACCGTCAGCTGCACCAGCCAGATCCCTTTGGAGCGGGGAAGAGGATCTTAAGGCAAATTCAGAAAGCAGCGCCTCAGTGAGTGGAAATTAACCGAGCTTAACTTCGGCGCAGTTCCAACTCGGTTCCCAAGCGCTTTGTTTACAGCCTGCGTTTCCCAGCATGCGAGCGGTGTGCTTTTCGACAGTCCCGAACTTCTCGGCCTTCTCGGGATAAAAAGGGGGGAAAGGGAAGGAGGTGGTGGGGGGAACCTTCCACTGATCAGCTCGGGAGGGGGGAGTCGGCTTGTCAGAGAGATACGGAGAACCGTGGTGGGGATTGCTGTGGAGGCTTGGATCCCACAGAAAAGGTTTTTACGTGCACCGGGTTTTAGTTCCGGTTTGTTAGGAGTTCAACCGGCGTCCTCTTTTCGTTTATTTGTTTTGTTCCCTTTCCTGTTTTCCTCTCCTCACCCTCCACGTTTTCAAAACTATTTGGGACAACTGCTCTACGGTTTAAATATCCGCCCCATGTCCAAAGACTGGGTGAAAGCACTGACACTCTATATTGTATCCCATTTTTAATATTATAAATGCCATTCCTTTAAGGATTATTATTTGCATTTCGAATTTTCTGTGCATGTATTTGGAACAAAAAATGTATTCCCCCCCACCTTCTTGTCTCTGATGCTCTGGCCCCGTCCGGAGACTGTTTTGCACGGTAGAGGCTAGTTTGAGCAATAGGGAGAGATTTAAGTCTTGGAACCGAGGGAAGGCCAAGAGGTTTTTTTGGCTAAGCCGTACTAGGATCCTTAAAAGCTGCCACTCTGAGGTCGCTCAGGACACTCTTCGCGTTCTCACAGTCTCTTTGTTGGCTTAGGTGCAAATCTGTGTGGGATTGTTGCCCGTCTAGCGACCTCCCACCCACCCACCCCCGTGTATCTAACCATTTCCACTTTCTCTGAAGTAAGCGCGTTGCTCGGACGTGGAAGCTGAGGTTGTAAACCCACCGATTCAAGAGGGCATCTGAACTGCGTTCTGCCGGTTAAAGTCCAGGCTGAGAAATGATTTCCAGAGGGAGGGTCCGGTCAGCGTTTTCCTTTTCCTTTGTGTTTGTCCGTTGGGATCCAACCCTGCCGTCCCTCTCTGACTTTGGCCCCCTCTTTTTCCTCCTCAAGGTGAAAATCTGGTTCCAGAACAAAAGGTCCAAGATCAAGAAGATTATGAAAAATGGAGAGATGCCTCCGGAACACAGTCCCAGCGCCAGTGACCCGATGGCTTGTAACTCTCCGCAGTCCCCTGCCGTGTGGGAGTCGCAGGGCACGGCCAGATCTCTCAGCCACCATGCCCACGCTCATGGGGCAACTACCAACCCCTCGCCTGCATCCACTTACCTGGAAAACTCCTCTCCCTGGTATTCCAGCGCAAACGCTCTGAATGGCCACCTGCAGTCCCACGGTTCGCTCCAGCATTCCTTAGTGTTGGCTTCTGGGACAATCTATTAGAACCAGCGATCCTTTTTAAAAACAAAAACAAAACAAAACCCACCATTCCTTCCTCTCTTGTTTTGGACTCCATTGCTTTTGTTCATGAAGGGAAATAATAATAATAATTAATAATAATAATTAATAAAAAGGGGGACTTCTCTTTAAGGAAACTAACAGGATGAAATGTGTAAAGCTTGTGCATGTAATTTATTGCATTTCAAAGGAAACTCCCCCCCCCCTCTGCCCGTCCCCCGTTGCTTTTGTTACATTTTCTCTTATTTTTGAAGACGGGTTTTGGATTTGCGTTTTTGTTCTCAGCAGCCTGGACACTTTCAAAGGTGCCTTGAAATCTTATGACCTCAACTTTTTTCAAGAGACTTTTTTTCAATGTCATTTTAATCATGTACATACTTGTAGATAGAGGAATTAAACTGTATATTCTGAATAAATAAAATTATTTCCACTGTGACGACAAAGAGAGAGAGAGAGAGAGAGATGAAATGGCAGGTTGCTATTCTCCCCCACTACACACACCCCACTAATCGAAATGAAGTAGAAGATAATAAGTGTTAGCTCCTTCCAACCAGCCTCCTTTGCCATTCTTCCTTTGTTTGGACTGCCGTCCTACCACCAGTTATTTAGAAGCAGCCCTTACATCTTCCTAAGCTTAATTTCAGGACAGTTTTCTACCTCCTCTAGGTTCCTCATGGGTTGAGTCCCGATTCTCCCCACGGTAGGGCGGTTCCGACAAACTCTCAAAACTCCCGCAATCTTTACCGAAGTCTTCAAATCTGCCAGTAAGTCTTGTAGGTTTGGAGATGGGAGACTAAATTAATGACCGTAGCCTGTTCCGCTGAATGAGAGAGCAAGAAAAACGACCTGAAAAGGGGGAGAATCCGGGTCTGAGTAAGAACAGAACAAAACAAAACAAAACAAATGTACTCCTGGATTTCTGCTTTTTTGTATTCTGTTGAATTTTCGGGGGAAAGCCAGAAATAACAGCTGGTGAGTGCAAGGCGGTGTTTATCCTTCCAAAGGAGCTCCGAAACTGGGCAGTAGCAGGTCGAGAAGATGGCACGGAGCCTCTGCGCCTCAGGGCTGGAAACAAAGGCGATCTGCGAACAGGACGCACGGATTTGGAAGCACGCGCCTTTGTCGCGCCTCTCCCTTTGCATCCTCTTCTCCACGCCACCAGTTCCGAAACTGAATCGTAATCGGAACCTGGGCAGAGTGGCTGTGGAAGGAGCTGGTTTGTTTCGGGACTCTTGCACACGCAGCCCAAACTAAGTTGGCCAAGTGAATAGTGCCGGGGGTCGAAGTAGGCAACTAGCGGGTTTTGTTTTGTTTTTGTGCATCAACACACACACACACACACACACACACACACACACACACTTTCCTCTTCAGTACTTATGTAGACAATAAGGCGGATAATAAAGCATTCCTTCGAAATCTTCTGCACCCATGTGACAAAGGGTATGCTTTTAAAAGTAGCTTGGGTTTGGGAGTCATTTTCATCTTGGAAAGAAGGTTGGAACATAAAGAAAACTCATTAAAAATTACATCCTGTCATCTGAGGAGTTCAGCAAAATATATTTCAGAACTAGGACACAAAACCTCAGAAATGGCTCCTTTTGTGGCTGGAGCAAATTTATCTGCCTTTAGACTACCTACCTATCTACCTACCTTCCTTCCTTCCTTCCTTCCTTCATTCCTCCCTCCTTTCTTCTTTCAATTTTGGCTCCTCTCAATATTATTGGCATTCAGTTCGTTTGTAATATAGGGCAATAAAATGTTGGGGAATAAAGCTTTTCTTTCCCTAGTTTATATAAAACTAAAATGATACTGCTTTCCTGATACCCCTTACCTGGGAATGTGATGCAAACCCAAACATAGAATACCCTGCTGTTTTAATCTGATCCCTTTCTACAAAATGATGTTCACGTGGCCATCCCTGCAGTCATCTTAGGAGCATTCTGTTAGTACAGCTAGTACAGCTCACCTCACCTCTTCTTTGCCCTTTAAGACGACATTGCACTATTAACTCTGCAGCGAGCAATGCTGAACTCAAATGTTAGGAATCCTGGGAATTGGGCTCCACTGACATATAAAAGGGGATTCAACCTACATTTTGCAGCTTTCGATTGGTTGAGGATTCGGGCTTGTGCGCGCTAATAAAACAGTCTCAATTTTGACTACAGCAGTAATTTGACCTTGCTCACTTGCCATGAAGGCGACCTTTCGAAGAGCGCACCTCTTCCTTGAGATAGAAAATCGTACTAGGTTCTCCTCCAGCTGCCTTCGCCCAATAGCTCTTTTTCCTTGGTTATAGAGTCTTTAGGTGGCAGGGATCTGTATAAGCATAGAGGTGTACACTTTTGATAGCTACCAGGGGCTCCACCCCGAAACCACCCCCCTGTTCATTTGAGCCAGTATGAATGAGAGTTCCTCCCTAAGTTTTTGTCCGGCGTTGCTTTAATGTCCGAGAACAAGGAGCAGTTTCTGCAGAGGGCCGCCTTGTTCTTTACCGTCAGTAGGTCCCCGCTTCACCATCTTTTTTCCCCCCGAGGATTTTATTTTCTCCTCGTCCTCTCTCGTCTCCTTGGGGAAAGGCGCTAGCCCTTAGTATCTTTCTTCGTTCTTTCGGGTAGGTAGCGAGGATCTACCAGCCAAGCTTTCTTCCCAATACTAGTGTGGGCGCATGGACAACTACGGCCAGAGAAAAGCGCACCTCCAGCGAGCTGCGATTTTGGAAGGGGACGGGCAGGCGGCTAGGAATGACTGCACAAAAGCTCCTTCCTAACAAAGATACATATATAATCAACGGCGCTTTTAAACTCTATACTTAACAGGCCGTTTCCCTTCCCCCACCCCGCTTTCCTCCTCTTCCAAGCGACGCTGGGACAGCCGCAGGGGGCGGGCGGGCGGAGAACCGGGAGAAGAGCATTCCTGTGGGTGCCGAATGGCTCCAGGGCTGCGCCACAAGGGCTGCCGAAAGAAGCCCAGACCGGAGAGAGCGAGAGCCCGCAACCTCCGGCGGCCTTGATCTCCACCCAGGAAACCCCCCCTCCTCCCTATCTCCCCCACCCCTCCCGTACACCCACAGGCGCATCCACTCAGCGGCTCATCGCGCGTTCCCGGGACGAGGCACGCAAGGTCACGCGCTCTCCCGACGCTGCACGACTCGTCTGCAGCCAGGAAAGTTCTTGGTTGGATCCGCTCCTCTCGCCGCCCGGTGATGCCGGGGCTATAGCTCTGTGCTTTTTTTGGCCGGTGCGGGGATAAAACGGGCTGCTCTTTCTCCGCGCTCTGCTCGCCCTTAGAGGGGGGGACGCTCTCTGGCTTCCTTGGCGTAGCTGACTCGAATGGCTCGGAGTTTCTAGGCCTCGCCGTTTGCCTTCTATCCCTCGCGCCAAGGAGCTCCCTGCAGCTTTCCCTTTCCGCCGCAACTCCACTTCGAATGCCTTTCAATTATGGGAAAGAGGGTGAAGCGTTTCACCCCACCCTATACGCACTAGGAAAACACAGGATTATACCACGACGGTAGCTTTTCTAGGCAGATAAGTTCCCCTACCTGCTTAGAAAAGCTACCGTAAGGAGGTTTCCACCAGATTGTGGCCTTCTGCAAAGTTAGGTTGAATCAGCAGCCATCTGATAGGAATGCTGAACGACAAATCCCATTGTTCCCAACCACCGCGACCAAAGAGGCTGCGAGTTCGAGGTTCCACCCAGTTGGAGCCCTCCTGTTTTGGATTTATTTATTTAAAACAACCATCAAAGAATCTCCCCCCCCTCCCCATTTTTCTTTCTGGGCGGGTAAAGCGAGAGGAGGCAGGGCAACTTTCGAAAAGTGGCTAAGGTTTTACCAGTTTGGAAAAGACCTGGCGAGCCGGTAGCAAAGGTGTAAACCTTCCTCCAGGCAACTAACCCAGCTTTAATTCGGTTATGTGCTTCATGGGTCAGCCCCGAGGACAAAGGCGTAGGCATATGCGCACACGGGTGTGCGCACGCTGAGAAGCTGATTCGCGCAGTAGCAGACGCGGGAGTGATCTTCCTTCTCATCTTCTTCCTCCTCTCCCCTGCTCCTCCTCATTGACTGGCCGAGTTTAATATTAATATAACCCTCTGCCAGAACTATCCTCGTGAAATCTGATCCTCGCCCCTGACCGATTTTTTTTTCAGCAAATAAACACCAGTCGTGACGACTTTCAATCAAAGCAAAACACACCGTCACTTTCTCTGGGCCGGAGGAAGATCCGTTTGGCAGAAGTGAATTTTCGTGCCCTGCCAGACGCTCCGCGGCGTCCTTTTAGCTGGTGGGGGTGGGGCTCTCCATTGGGTTAAACCTGACCCAAAGGCAACAGAAGGTGGGAACTAGCAGAAGCGGCAGTGGAAGGATCCGAAGTCACCACCAGGTTCCGTCTCCCCTTCCAACCGTGCTTTGCTAGCATTCCATTCAGGGCCACCGCGTCCTTTCTGAGCGCCCCCCTCCCCCGGCACGCAGTTCAGGGATCCCGCCTGTGCACCGGCTTTGCGGTGAGAAACCTTGCAGGGTCTCCTTGGCATGCTTCCTGAAATCTCTTCCCTTTTTTTTGTAAGCTAGAAGGGCAGTTCCAAGGCGTGAGGGAGTCCTTCGGGGAAACAGGAAGCAGGGACCTCAATAGGAGCCGAATTTTGGAGCCCACCTGCATCAAAAAGATCAGAGGAGTTTGGGTAAATGCCACCTTCAGTACTTCTGGTTCAATGGCGGCCGCCAAAGTCCCATAAGAAGTTGGGAAGGGAGGGGGGAGAACGGTTGTGCTGGTTGCTACAAAACGTCGAATTATTTGATCCCAACGCCGATTCCAAGAACACCAGGCCTTGGCTCGGCACGCACACCATAAGACGATTCGTGCCTGCACCTAATTTAGGCGGGAATAAAGCTGACACGGTTACCAGCCTACAAGTTCTCTAGTTCTCATTCTCTTTGGCTCCCCGTAAGAGTGATCCTCGACGTTTTAGATGCTATTCCTAAGGACCTGATCCAGTAATGTCGCCTTCCTAGCAACCTGCTTAGGAAAAAGAAAGCCACTGTTCTTTCATTCGCTTTCTTTCTTAAATACCCATATTAAGCCGTTGATTTCAAGGGAGCCTTTTGCAAATCTAACTGGCTCAGGTTCCCGGTGCCGCGTGTGAAAATGTGCAAGCATGTAAAACGTGGTGGTTAGATCAAGTACCTTCTTTTGATGGTTCGAAATAGTCTTTGCATTCCTCATTTACTCAGTGCCCCAGACAATAGAAGAGAACTCTAATCTCCAGCAAGCTGCTTTGTTTAATTAATTGCAATTAAGACCTGGCCCGGATAATTGCCCATTGGGCTCCTGAGGATTCATCCAATGAGATAATTTGCAAGAGGAAAACGGGTCTTTGGAACGTGGAGATTGAATCTCAAGGACATTTTTTTCTAAGGATAATACACCGCCCAAGCAAACAATAGATACCACTGTTCCAATGCATGTATTTGCCTTAAATAAAACTGAATCCCTAGATTATCACGACCTAATCCTAAACAGTACTAGAGGGTCAGGCTGCGATCAGCTTAGGTATGGGCTTCTTGGCCCCTTCTTGAAATTACAGTGTACCTATGGCAGCCCACTGTAATCAAATTTGCATTTAGAAAGTTTTCCGCTGGGGCCAAGAAGCGCCAGGAAGGGGTCCTTTTGCTCCCGTTCCTTCCTTGAGCGTTTCCTGAGATATCTACCTGTCCGTTTGGGAGGCAGCCTGCTGAATGGACCCTGAGCTAACCCAACGGGGTTTTTATGCGGTGGGGCTGACAGAGTAAGGTCTTTGTTTCGGGGTAAAAGACAAGGGTCCTATCGGGGGAGGAGAGGCACCTAGAGCAGGATCGTGCTGGCCAGGCTTGCTGCTTTGTACGTTGGGATCCAGGAAAGCGGCACTTGAAATCCATTGTCTTGAGTTCAGGTTTAGCTCAGCGGAAGCAAGGTGCTTTCGATTCAGGCCCGGCGAGGAAGAGGATCCCAAACCTGCAGAAACGTTCTCCAGCGGAAGATTCCAGGCTCTCGACGCGGGCTCGCCTCCGAAAAGCCACAGCTGCCTGTCTGGTGATTCCACAACAAAGATCCAATCGCCCGCCCGCCCAGCCTCGGACCCCTGATTTGCTCGGTTTTAACTCTCGCTCTTCTTCTTCTGCTCTGTATCAGCCCATATTCCCCCCTTCCCGCAGCCCTCCACGTTTTGATTTAATCGCTCCCGTTAGCATTTCACTTTTGTATTTTCCCCCTCTTCCTCTATCATTACACATTGAGTGCCCCGTGAAATTACAATTGTACATTTTCTGCTCAGCAACCCATTGGTAGCAGAGGGGGGGGGGGAGAGAGAGGAGAGGGGGAAGAGGTCTAAATAATGGCCGAATTAGCCCTACTGGACAGTTTCAGATGTAACACTCTGTAATAATTATATTGCAGGCTGGATTAGGATGCTATTATCATAATCTGGACGTTTACAATTATCCGTAATTTGCAAAGATGCGCCAGGTCTTGATTACAGCGGTTTTTTTTTTATCAAGCTAACCATCACTAAACAGTGACAGTAATAACAGCTAATTTTGCTGGCAATATAAGAGGTGCTGGGGTGTGCAAACAATTTCACACCTGGATCTGCTCAGTCAACCAAGAATCTAGAGAAAGAGCTTCTGCCCTGAAACACAGGGAAAAAAATATATATATCCTCCACTGCTTCTTTTCACTCTAGATTTCCTTAGACTCTCGTCTCTGCCTAACAGGTTTGCACGGGGGTAAGTTGTTTGTCTCGATTGGGTGAGGTTTCTTGGGATTTTAAAACCTTCTTTCCGCTTCCGCATGATTCCTTCAGCTTTTTCCCATTATACAGAAATTATGGCTATTGGTCTTTTTTAAAAAAGAAAGAAAAGAAAAAGAGTAGTTATTTAGCAGCCCCATGGCTGCTCCTTTCTCCGAAGTAGACCTTTGCCGAGTCAAGTGAGAACAAGGAGCGTTTGTCTTGTGGTTTGTTTGCCCGCCTGACTTCTTCCCCGATTGGGACTTTAGAAGATTAGGCTGGGTGCCTCTGGAAGGCAGCCTTCTGACGGCCGCTCCACTGACTCGACCACGCGAACTCCACGATTCACGTGGTGTTCAGAACCAGTGGCCGTGTTCCCACGACCCACTGAAGCCCGAACCAGCCAACCCCATTTGAGACTAGGGCCGTGAGAATCCAACCTGCGTGGTGAGTTGATGGCTCAGCGAGTCGTGCGAATGCAGGCGATTGGGTTAATTGAGTAAACCCCGGTTCATTCCTGCCAGCGCAGTCAATATGGGTTGGTGGGGGAAGGGAAGACGAGTATTGGGGAGAGGGAATAAGGCGCCTCAAAAAGGACAAGAGGAGGCCACTATGATTTCAGTAGCAAGGGAGAGTCGTTTGCTCAAGAGCTGCTACTTCTCTAACAGTTCTATTAAGTCTTACATTGCTGGTTCGCATTGCCAGCTCCAATCCTGTGTAGCCCCACTGTAAAAGAATCCTCCGAGAGCCGGTGTGTAAGTGTAGGGGGGTGTATGTGCGCGTAGGTGCAGGCGCGCTGGTGTGTATGGAGCATGTTTACAGCTTTCTCATAGCTTCAATGCTCTGCGAATGTATTTAAGGTAAATCCTACCGAGTCGTGCTTTTTTAAAAAAAAAAAAATTTTTAGGCATCCTTAATATCTGGCTGTAAATGCCACTAGATTTTTTCTCCCAGCCAAATCTGTTTAGAGACGGGGTGTTGAAAGAAGGGCGAGCTGCCATTCCGGAGCCTCTTTTTTACTTCTTAAATTTTCAATTATCTCCTGCTTTCCCATCCACCCCGCCCTGCCCCACCCACTCAGGTGCTTTGAAGATGCTGAAATCTCGGTTCCTCTTCTTAAACTGCATTTCCTTTCTACCCCTCGTTCGAGACTTCTGAGTGGGAAGTCGCCGCCACTTATTCCAGCAGCCTTTTGCCCATATTCTCCTCCTGTCCCAGAAACCTTTTCTCCGCTGTTAGGCGAAAGTTAAAGGCCTCTTCTTATGGAGGAGGTCACCAGGCCAGGTGGCAGAGAATCGGGTTGCTAAAACAAGTTCAACAGATTGCAGAAGTGTTGTTGTTTTTTTTAAAAAAAATATATTATTTTTGTGGTCAGAAAGTTCAGTGCATCTGGCTCGGACAAAATCAGTAGGCCTGGATCGCCTTCTCTTCCCCGCTCCCGCACCCCCAATTTCAGAGGAAATTTATGGAATGCTTTTAAGGAAACAATTGGTACGCAAGAACTACCCCGATTCTCCAGGGCAATTTTGCCTTCCGTTTCAATGGAAGACCCATCCACCCCCCACCCCCCACGAAACACTGAACCTTCTTTGGGACGTTCCTGGATCCAGAGTTCTGGGTTTAAGAAAGAGGCCTTTCGATCCGGATGGGGAAGAGGCTAGAGTGGGATATAAAGAAGCTGCGGATGGGCAGCAGGAAAAATTGTGCTCTAGAGAAGTCTTATATGTTCTAGTCGCCTGGCAGGGTTGCCCTAATCTGCCATTCCTTTAATGGGTCCCGTGCTGCCCCTCTGCCCCTCCCGGACTGGCAGTCTGTGAATCTGCTTAATGGGTAGAATCTGAACCTCACCGAATTTTTGCTATCCAAGGCCCAGTGCAGAGAACGTCCTGCATTGGCTCTTGCTGACCTGAAAAAAGAGCCCTTTTCTAAAAGAAGCAAATTCTATTGTTTCTCCCTCGCCCCCTCCCCCCTCCCCCCCACCTTCTAAAGAGGTTTAGCCAGGTGGGGAGCAAACAGAGGGGAAAGGTGCACATATTTTGCTTTTATTTCCACCCCAGTAGTGGTGATGGGGGGGGGGAATGAGAGGTTATGACTGGCTCCACTGATTTAAATGAACTAACCGGATATATTACCTAGAACAGCCTTCTATTTTGGAAGAAATAGACTGCTTTTGGCAGTGGAGTGTGGTGCGGTAGGGCTGGAGGGAGTGTGTGTTACTCGCGGCTGGATGGGTCAATCAGAAACCAGTTGAGGTGAAATAAACCAACAATATTGCATGAAACCGGTGAAAAGCAGAGGTGCAAAGCATTGTAAGTCTTACAAGCAGGGAGTGATTTCCTAATTTCATTAGCATGAGATTTGTGTCTTGCATCATCTTGATCCCATAGTTATATTTGTCTAGCACTGAGGCCTATCCATCGCAGCGGCAGCGGCAGCCAGCGTGCTGTGAAGCCTCTCTTCCCTGGGCTGGTGGCTTTGCGGTCCCCATTTTCTCTGTGGCTCATTTGGTTTTCAACATTATTCTTCACCAGGAAAACTTGGGGGACGGGATAGCTGGCTCATCCACAGAGGTGGATACCCTCGATTTAAATGCTCAATAGCGTTTACCCCCTAATACAAATCAGAACCAGTCAGTGAACCCCACAACCAGCTGTACCTCAGAATTCTCTTCCATTCTTTCTAGCATTATAATTTTGGTTAATTTTCAATTTTAGGTCCTATGTCTCTGCAATTTGTGTATGAATAACAGAATAATTTCCCTCTTTTGTTTCGCCTTTCCTGTTCCTGAATCTAAATAAAGATGGCTTTTTAGTATTAAAAGTGGAAGAAAATTACAGGTAATTATCTTTGACGGTAAAAACGCTGTAATCAGCGGGCTACATGAAAAATTACTCTAATTATGGCTGCATTTAAGAGAATGGGGGGAAAAAACCTTCTTATGGATAAAAACCTTAAATTGTCCCCAATGTCTGCTTCAAATTGGATGGCACTGCAGCTGGGGGCTTTGTTCACAGTTGATCCTGGGGAGAGCTGAACCCGAAGTTTCACAGTAGGCACGGGGAGGGGGAGAAAAAAAGAAAAGAAAAACATTTTCCCCCCCTCCAAATGTAACAATGCGAATGGTAGAAAATGACAAGACTTGATCGGTTTTAAGCCATTCTGAAGACTGACTGAGCATGGAAGTTACTCAACAAAAAACCGGCGCTGGTATATTGGTAAGTAGTCTTGGCTTTTGTGTCTAATTATAGTGACTGTCCTTTTGCACAACTGTATGTAGCTGTCATTATATTCAGCACTCCGAGAATCTCCATTGACTTCTGATAAATGGCTCAGTGGTTTCAAGGTTCATAATTTGAAGGATGCCCAGGGCTCTAGCCATTAATTCTCTCAGTATGGGGCATCCTGCTTGTGTGACGAAAGGGGCTTTTCATGATGGATGATTTCTCGCTTTGGCACCACCTCGCAAGGATATCATTCGCGGCAGCCCTTGCCTGGAGAAGCCGGGAGCGCTCTGCCAGACCCGAAGAATCGGAGGCAGCTTATATCTATCTGTCTGAGGAACGGCCCGCCACAGGGCCACCCCTCTGCTCACCAAGGCAGCCGACCTTGGCGTGTTTGGGGCGGGGGCGGAAGGGGGGGGGGTGAGAACCGGGTAGAACTGCCGAAAGTCCTGAGACGGGTGGCCCCTCATGTCGACAAAGGCGCGAGACTCCAGGCGGTTTCAGTTCAGCCCAAGGCTCTCCTGGAGGATAATCTGGGTTGGGAGGGTGGCGGCACTTTAAATCAACCCTCGGTGGATTCAGACAGGATTCCTACAGGGAACAATCTTCATCGGTTAGAGTGGGCAGATAGGAAAGTCGGGCGGTTCCTAAAGAGGCACTATTTTATGACTGGTTTGTGCGTGGATACGCTTGTGTGTATCTGCCTCCCCACTGACCGGCACCTGCTAAGTGGGAAACTTCCCTTAGACTGGACTCTTCTGGTGCTGTTCCGCTCCTGGGGAGCTGTATAAAAAAAGGCTTTCCTGCTCTGGAGAACTCCACCTAAGCCGAGGATGTGGACTGGGAAGCAGCGGTCTTAGGCTATCCCGGAGGAGTAAAGCTCCAGTAGAAGGAGTCAGAAAGAATCCACCAGACGGGAGAGGGGCGGTGGGAAGGGACGTAATCTTTGGCTCGCGGAATAACCAGGGGGTGGGAAGCCGAAAGAGAAAGAAACTTGTCAACGTACAGAAGTAAAGCAGGACTCTCGCACATTTTGTGGCTTTTTACTCTATATATGAAAGGAGGAGACAAAACATACAAAGATATATATATATACAACTAAAATTCAACAATATGTACAACGCGACTGTCGCCAGCTGAAAAACCATGGGAAGGGGATTATGGCGGGAATTTTAGCCTTTGGAACAGGTCGAATTTTTGTTATTTTCCCCAATTCTTCCTCCCGCTCTCCCCCGGAGGAATCCATTGGAAAGGATTCCTCCTGGAAGCCCCTTTAGAATAAATAAAGGTGGCGCAAACGCAGAGCTTTAGTTGGTTGCAATGGGGCATGCGCAAAAGAACTTCTGGTCAATTTCCAGGTGCTTTAATTCGCCAAGAGAAGCTTATTGACTACAGGAGGAAGAGAAGGCGGGGGAGGGGGGAAGAGATTGGGAAAGAAAAGATTTCCAGTTCTGACCAAGGTTCACCATTGTGCTGGCATGGGGGTTGAGGGGGGTGGGGTTGGTATAAAATATTCTTAAACCAGATTTCCCCCCTCTCCTCATCCTACCCTCCCTCCACTGCGCCCTCCTCTCTGGATGGCATTTCCTTCTTCCTAAAGGGGAAAAAAAAAAACCCTTCCTCTATCCATTTTGTTTTGTTAATTTGGGTTTGGTGAATAAAAAATAGGGTAGCTTTGTTAGCTTTTTTCATTCCACAGGAACTTTTTTTTTTAAGTTGCTGCATGGTGGACTAGCGGGGGAAAGGCTGTAATTGGTTTTGTTTTTTTCCCCATTCTGACTTGTACTCCCAATAAGGCTTGGTGCCTTTGAATCCCCAACAAAATATCCCAAAGAGGGCATCTGACGTGGGTCACAACGCAAATGGTTTCTCTCAGCTCAAGATCAATCGCTGAGGTTAAAGGCATAACCGCCCCAGTCCGTCTTCCTTGCCACGCGCTCCCAATTCACCCCAAGACCCACGAGCTGGCCCCGTCCGCCAAGCCCAGCAGTTGTTCTTGGACCGATTACATCATTTGTGGTCTCTGCATAGTGTCTTGATGTGGAGAGGAATACCAGTGAGAATAGCCAGGCATGTAGCTGTTGGGAGGCATGTTGACTCCTTTGGCAGAGGCTGAAACGTCCCAGACTGGAGGCAGACCTGGAGAACGTGGTGAGAGGGTAGCCGAGCCAGGCAGAGGGTCAGTCTCGTGGGGGTTGCTGCCTTGCTTGAGCAGTTTCTTAAACTTGGAACGCTTATTCTGGAACCAGATTTTCACCTGCAATCAAAGGGCAGAAGTCATCGAAATGCCTACAGAATAGCAGCTTCAGAGCAGCTTAAGAGGAGGGAAGAGGACAAAGGAAAGTCGCTCTGAAATTTCCTTTATTCCCTCCCCCGCTTCTTTATATCTGGAGCAATAAAGCACAACTATCCTGAATCATAAAATTCAATATCTTCCCACCCCTCCCCTCCCTCCCCATCCCTCATTCTCATTGCTGTAGTTACCTGCAACAAAGGAGCCTTAGGTAACTGAGTATTACATGTTATTTTACTGCATTTATTTTTAAGGGCCTTTTTCTTCTATGGGACCATTGCAGTGCACTCATTCACTCTGCTTGCTTATTTTGTAGGCATCTATTGAAAGCATCTACGCAGGTACGTAAGCTATAGACGTGCACAGCTGTGATAGTCATCAGTATACTATGCTGCATAATTAAAAACATGCAACACTCATTTTGAATAAGAGAAGAAGGGAAAGAATGCTCAGGGGTTTTTGTTTTGTTTTGTTTTGTTTTTGTACTCAGCAAAAGTGATTGTCTACAATCTTGATTCATATTTTAGTAGTGGCTTCCCATCTCAAATCCCCATCCTCCAGCACCTGAAACTGCCCTTAGCAGACTCTTTCACCTGGTCTGGTGCAGCTGGTTCTTCACTTACAGTGGGATGAGTGTGCAGTCCTAGAAACACATACTCAGCGGTTTCACTGGTCAGCTGGATCTATTCCTGAATAAATCTGCTTACGAAGGGGGTGCCACTTGGACTTGAAAGAGCTTTTAAGATCAGGTTCTAAAATGACTCTGGCAGCTGACTGGCTTCAGGGGGCCTAAATTGGCTTAAATCACAAATATGTCAGTATAGTTGGAAGTCCACCTTGGCTTATATAAGAAAAGTTACAGGAGAAATCAAAAACAGCCCCTGTGCAGCAGGTCCTTTGGTGGTCAGCAGGAAAGAGCTAGAAAAATGAGCCGATTTGAAGTTTAAGTGGAGATCGCTGGGTTGATTTGAGCGCTGTTAAAAAAAAAATCTAAGATGGGATAAGGGAGGAACTAAAAAAGTTAGAGAGACTTTAAAAGAAGAATATAATACATGGCAAAGTGTTTGTCATTCAAATGGGATAGCTGTTGGAACTCCCAGGAGTAAAACTGACAATATCCCTCTTTTCTCTGATAATATTAATTTTCTAGTATATTTTAACCTGTATGACAGAATACAAGTTCCTGTTTTACCGGGTCCGGGGTCGCAAAGTTTATGCTTATTACCTTAAGACATGGAATCTTAATTCTCTGTCTTTAATTCTCCGATTGACTTACATTCTTAACTGCAAGCCCTGGGCACATCTATGATTGATTCTCCCACCCTCCTGGCCAAAATGTAAATGCCACCAAAACTTTTTAAAAAAATATATATATATTTTTTGGAAACTTTTCTTGCCATCCGGGAATACAATTAATTGCTTTATTTTTCAATAATACTCCATATGTCATTCAGGCTTAAATTTGCAGAGAAACCAAGAACACATCAACCACATTTAACTGTAGCTTAACTTGTTCTAATTTTGTACACGCTTCCCTTTGATCCTTAGCCTCTATCAGCACCTTTTGTACATTTAGCCTGAGGGCACCCACTGGATTCTAGTTACTCATCCAGGATAATTTACTATTGAATATCACTAAAGTAGTTGTGCTTTATTTGGGCCCAGAGGCTCTTCAGCATATCCAGTACCTTTCTACTATCTCAAACTACGATGGAGAAGCTGTTCTACCCTTCCTACATCTAATACTTCGTATGCATGTGTGTATATATATATATATATATATATTATTTTATTTCTAAATCACTCTCTAATTTTTCCATCTTAGTGAATATTTTATAGTCAATATTTTGACTATAATAAAGTAGATACAAACACCCACAATTCCGAGCTGGTGGATATGCCTTTTTCTACATCTAAATACATTGTTTGCCTTGATCAGAGGCAAATGAAAAGTAGAGGGATAGCTGAACTAGACCTAGATCTCCAAATATCTCTATACAGATAACTGATAGCTCATCAACACACTTTAGATCATTGTTTAGGACATCCACTGTTCTCCAGTTTCTATTCTTAGTCCAATGAAATTATACATTAAGTGTGTGTGTGTGTGTGTGTGTGTGTGTGTGTGTGTGTGTATCTCATTTCTACGACCACCACCATGTCAGTCCTGACCTTATTTCCTAAAGATTGCCTAGACCTGGTCTTTCCTGGGAATTACCTGTGTCTGAGTAAGTCCTAATGAAGCCGCCAGCTCTGCTCTCTCTGGAAGTGCCAGGTATTGGGTCTGCTGGAAGCGGTGGTTTAATGCCTGCAGCTGCAGACTTGAGTAAATGGTTCGAGGTTTCCGGATCTTTTTCCCTTTCCCATTAAATCGAATCTCCCCATTTTCAATCACTGTGGTTTTTTGTTGATCTGCAATCAAAACGGAAAGTGCATTGGAAAGGAAGAGGGGCAGCTAAAGATACCTCATGCCTAGTTTAGGGTGCTGTTCATGCTAGGAGGGGAGATTAATAGTATCTATTGATAAAACTGCCCCAATATCATTGCTAAAACTGTATAAGCATTAGGGTGAGGGCAGGTAAATAAGGCAAGCAGACCATCAAATGCCCTTTTTAGTGGTGGATTCACTTTTACCTGCAAAATGACCTTAACTGGCTTTCCTGACATTTCCGCAGGCAAAAACTTATTACTTAATGGATGCTTAATAAAGCACTTAAGAGATTTTTCCCCTCAAGTAAATAAATATTGCAACTTGTGGGAATAATCCAGATGTCTTCATTCCAGGACAAATTCAAGAATTGCAACAGGAAGATAATTTTAATGAAACATTCATTTTAAATTAGTTTATAATTACTGTGGTTATCTAAATACCCCTCTAAACCACAGCTTTTATTTTGAATTAGCAGAAATAAACACACATCATCTGAACATTTCCTTTTACATGGTTAGCCTCATTTTTATACAAATGCAGTTTAATTTATTTCTCTCTCAGTGAATAAATTCAGAGAAATTGCGAGAACTGTTTGGACAGATAACCACAGTCAAAAATAGGAAGGAAACCTTTCATATTGACGCTATTGCTGATTTAGTCACTTTTATTGGTTTGTTAAAATATTTATTAGAGATTAGCTGAGTAGATGAATGGATAAAAATACATATCTAATTTGAAATTTTACAAGATTTTACAAGGATCAGGATGCATCCTCCATCTGCGGCAAGTCACCTAAAGATACTGAAGTCATTTGTGTCTGACACTCTAATCTTCCTTCCTTCCTTCCTTCCTTCCTTCCTTCCTTCCTTCCTTCCTTCCTTCCTATCTTCTTTCCTTATCCTTCCTTCCTTCCTTTTCCTTCCTTATTTCTCCTTCCTTCCTTCCTTCCTTCCTTCCTTCCTTCCTTCCTTCCTTCCTTCCTTCCTTCTTCCTTCCTTCCTTCCTTCCTTCCTTCCTTCCTTCCTTCCTTCCTTCCTTCCTTCCTTCCTTCCTTCCTTTTCTTTCCTTCTTTCTTTCCTTCCTTCCTTCCCTCCTGGAACTTCTGTGGCTTCTGCCTTTGGCTGGGGAGGAATTAGTTTTCATAGAGAGTCTGTCTTTTTTGAGCCCATCGTTGTAGAAGAAGGCAAAGGGCCCACTGCTCTTTCTAAAATAATTCTGAGGGTACAGGCCACGACTCGGAAAGGATTCCCATGGGCTAAATACACACTCATTAAAAAATAAATAAAAAAATAAAAACCCAAACAAACAAGTTATAATTCTGAACTGTGGAAGGTCAGTCTGGTCCTAGCGAATGGTTTGTAGGAATACAAGTTGCACTCCACAGTCCATTGGGAGCGTTCAAGTGCACGACGATGTTTGCAGAACCCGCGGAAAAAAAAACAACCCCGCATGCTTGAACATTCTGATGAACCTGAATTCTAGTTCCCTTATAGCTCTCGCGTGGGTCTTAAGGATGTCAGGGAGCTGCCGATGCGGGTCGAAGTGGTGCAAGAAAAGAAGTCGGGATAGTGGGAGGGGGAGCCGCAAATGGCAGGCACACTTACTTAAGAATAGAGTATAAGTTCCACTGAACTGCTTGCGACTCCTTCTCGGAGAAACAGGCTTCGGATCGGGCAGAGAAAATGTCGTTTCAAAGAGATATTCGGCGCGAAAGGGGGTGCAGGGAGCCAGGCATCTTCATCCACAAACGGTGGAATTAGAAGCCAGGTTCTGTGCATTACCTAGGTCCTCACTTGCCAGAAAACGTGCATCGGAACGAAGAGCAGGGAAAGACGTGTGAAAAGAAAGAGGCGAGACAAGGTGCAAAAGGGGGAACCCAGGGGGAAACGCGTTGCAGGCCAGAAGAAAGAAATAGAGGAGCCGGAAAGAGGGAAGAAGAGATAGAGAGAGCAAAGACGAGAAAGAGGAAGGAAGGAAGGAAGGAAGGAAGGAAGGAAGGAAGGAAGGAAGAGTCGAAGAGGAAGAGAGGGGGGAATGGGAGGAAGGAAGGAAGGAAGGAAGGAAGGCCAGCCACATCGGGCAGACGCCGGAGGCGCGGGGGGCCTTGGCTGAGATCCGCGTGCGCGTCAGTGTCACCCACCTGCGTCGTCCGGCCGCGTCTGGCTGCCCGTGCCGCTCCCGGTCCCGGTCCCGCCGCCGCTCCCGCCGCCGCCGTGGTAAGACTGGAGGTAAGGGCTGTGCTGCGAGTGGCTCACGTAGGGATAGGCGGCCGCGGCTGCGGCGGCAGCTGCAGCGAGCGAGCGGTGACTATAGGAGTTGGCGCCGGCCGGGCCGGCCGTGTAAGGCGCGGCGTGGTGGTGGTGGTGGTGGTGGTGCGGGTGTGGATGTTGGTGGTGCGGATGCGAATGCGAGGCCGGCGCCGCCGAGTGCAGGCAATGGAGCGGATAGTGGGCGCCCGCCATGGCTGCCGCCGGCGAGGTCTGCTGTTGTTGCTGCTGCTGCTGCTGCTGCTGCTGCTGCTGCTGCTGCTGCTGCGCTGAGTGTGAGGAGCCGCCGGGCGCCTGTGCCACTGGAGGCGGCGGCGGCGGCGGCGGCGGCGGCGGTTGGGGAGGCTGCTGAGGCGCCGGCGGCGGCGGCGGCGGCTGCTGCCCGAACTCCATGAAGGCAGATTTGGACGAGTCCTGAGCTTCCAGCCCGTCAGCCATCGTAGTCATGGTCATCATCCAAGTTGGGCAGCCAGCGACGAGCGCCTCTGCCCGGCTCGGCGCCCCCTTGCGCTCCCGCCACCTTCAAGGGAGCCTATTAGCCTGCGCCGGGCGGGAATTAGCGCCGGGGCTCGCTCGCTATATTTCCCCCCCTTTCCCTCCTTTTTTCCTTTCTCTCTCCCCCCCTCTCTTTTGGCGAGTGTGTGTGTGTGTGTGTGTGTGTGTGTGTATCTTGGGTGGGGGGGTTGAGGTGGGAGAAAGGAGAGCGCGTGCGAGAGCAATAGGGGGAGAGGGGCCTTGTTAACTGAGGGAGGGGCGGAGGGGAGGCGTGTGCGAGGCGCTGAGGAGGGAGAGAAAGAAGGAGAGGGAGAGGAAGTGAAGCTGGGAAGGAGGGAGCAGGAAGAGAGGGACGCGCTGCCAAGTCCTCTTTCCTGGGGCTTCCCTCCTCTCCTCTCTTGCCCTCTAGCCAGCAACTTGGGGTTTTCCCCCTTCTCTCTCCCTCCGTCGCCCTGGTTCTTTTCTGATTTGGGGGTCTGTTTCTACGTCCTTGAATCTCTGTGCTTAAAGCTGGTGGAGTTTAAGGCAGATATTTCTTTTCTTTTCTTTCTTCTTTTTAAAGGTGGATTTATTCTCTTAAAGTTGAGCTTCGGTTTATAGGCTTCAGACAAGAGAACGGGAGGGAGGGAAAACGGAATGCAACATGCGCGCGCGCTCGAGCGCACACACCCTCCAAATAAATAAATAAATAAACGCCCAAGTCGAATGGTTTGTCTCCAAAGGGCAGCGGCTCCTCATTGGTCACTCAACCCCTGACGTCACCAAGCCCGGGCACTTCTACTGGCGTCTGCGCCAGCCCACCTTCTGTACAACTTCAAAGCTTTGAGCCAGCTAGAAGCAGCCAGCCATCCAGCCAGCTAACCAACCAATAGTCTCTATGTGTGTGTGTGTGTGTGTGTGTGTGCGTGCGTGCGTGCGTGCGTGCGTGTCCGCGCGCGTGTGGCTGTTTCACCGCACCATCACCGCAACAAAGCTACGCTCTCAAACAGCACTCTCGCCTAGAAAATCGGGTTCCTATTCAGTAAATATACCACGATTTGCCCTTCCATGTTTCTGCCTGAGTATGTCTGTGTACAGGTACAATTCCATCCTCAGGTATCACTCTGCCATTCCGTTATACCTCACCTTATGCGTGTGCGTTACAACCCGCAATAGCATATAATATGTCCTTTCCAGAAGCAAAGCACAGTGACCTTTATACGATTAATGTGGCCATTGCACCGTAGTAGCCCTAATTTTACACAAAATTGATAACGTGAAGTGGGGTGTTTCAAGAACATGTCGTCACGGGAAGCGTTCAATAAAAAGGACCTCAAATGTTGGAGGGTTCTCCTTCATCTGCACAATAGCTTTTATATTTAAGCATCTTGATCCGAAGGCGAATCCTTAGAGATCTGCCAGTAATACATTTTTCCCCTATTGAAAACAGAAGCTCCTGTAATACTTTCAAATATATGCAAATGAGACATGCGGTTAGTGGTTTGGCAAATCTTGATTGCAATATAAACTACCCGAGGAAAAGTGCCTTCGCCCTAAGTTTGCCTTTCGATTACAATTCCAGTTGATTTTATTTTATTGTCAACATTGTTAATGATAAAAATAGAGTCACTTTGCAGTTATTTTTACTTTCCGAAAGGAGGCAATTAGACTTCTAATCAGGAATACACACACAAAAAAGAGGGGGAAAATCTCCCATGATTAACTGCACTACTTTGTTCAAATTGCAGCTATAAAATTCAGAACAATTTGCCTGTAATGATTATGGACTGGGTTTATTTTGGGAGGTGAAATAAAAGTGGATATAGCATAAATTATCCTCTAATTATACACCAGTGTCGCCTCAATTATCCTCTTATCAAAATGGTTGTCTAACTGCCGCATTTAGTTTCAATTCTCTCCCATTTTTTCTATAAAAAGAACTTCATACCTTGTTATTATTAATCCATTTATTATTTGCAAGGAGATTTATAGCTGAACAGCCAGGTGGTATTGCCACATCTCTCGCAAAGATGGACTGGAAAAAGACAGGATCTGGGAACCGACTCTGCACTGGATCTCTGGCGATCTCTTTCAGGACAAGTCAGCCGTTCCCCGGAGTTATTTTGTTCTCTTGTTCGGCTTTGTTTTAATCTGGCGTCCACTAAGGCTAAAAGAATTTAGGATCTTTGGCGATTTACAGACGAGCCAGGTAGGAAAATGGAGCGTTGGAGAAAGCCAGAGAAAACCGAAGACGGAAGGAAAGCGGGGCTCGCAATATTGTAGAATAAATAGTTCTGAAAAACGGAGAGGAGGAGAGAAAATGCTCAGGTCAAGAAAATGCATGCTACCACTTTGTAGATAAATTATCCTTCGCCTCCCCCCCCCCCAATGTAAAATACATTTTGGGGGGTTTGGCATTTATAAAGGGCAGGTCCCTTTTTTCTTCCCTCTCGTTCTCTTTTCTGGTCTTATATTTTGCTGACTAACACAAGCCTTAAAAGCAAAGCTCTAAAAAAGCTGTACTTTTGCACTCTGGTTGTGTAAACAGGGTTCGGTGTGAATTGTAGTTGGCAAAGCAAGGTCCTGACTCGGTTGCAGGACATTTTGTCCGTGGGACAACCAACGCGGCGTGTCTCTTTCAGAGTGTATGGATTCTCCCCCTCCCCCCTTTTCCCCCCTTCTTCATCCCACTGCTTTCCTTTCTCGCCGTTTAACTCCTCGAGCTTCTGGGGTCGGTTCAGTAACTCTGAATGCAGTCCTGAGTGCCTTGCCTTGTCTTCGCCTTTTTTCTTTTTCTTTTTTAACAAGGGTTCCACTCTTAACACGGAGAAGGGGGGTAACTCGAGCCGCACCTTTACAAATCTACAATAACTTTTAAAAATGCACCGACTTCTATAGGAGGAAAAAGCGTGAAAGTATAGAAGGGGGGCGGGCTGCAGCGTGTTCGGGGGAGAGACGTTAAGTACAGTGTCTCCAAGAGTTTCCTAAGACGTTTTATTTTGTAGGGTGTAACTAGCGTACAGGTAGATTTGGCAGGTTTATTGCTTTATACCCCGAAGCTGCTTGTTAACAAAGATCAAGACAGCGGGGCTTTGCAGGTGCAGGGAACCTGATGCATTCTCCACGCTTTGCATAAGAACGCCCGCGCTGAGCCAAAGGGGAGCCGGCGACCGCTTAAGGAACGGGTCGATCTAGCCCCTTTCCTCGCCTTTTATCGCCGCTTCTGACATTTGGGGGGTTTGTTTCTTTTCCTACGATCCTCTTACCCGGGAATAAATATTACCGAATTCGGTGACACCCCATTCTGAGGAATTAGACGTCGTTTTAAAATGAGGAATTTGGTATGTGAGAATGTATCGATAAGGACGCTTCCACGGAAATAAATAGGAAAAAATAATATATATGGGTAACGGTGGTGGGAGAGGGTCGCACATGAGAACTGCCGGAATCAAAAGCTGGAGTAATTAGTTTTGCATTAAATCCTTCTGCTTCCTCACTCTCCTCCTTTTATTCTTTTCCTCCTCTCCCTGTTCTTCTTCTCCACCATGAAATTCCTATGGAAACTATTTGCCATGTGGATTTGGAATTTATATGAAATGTATAACTTCTGTTTATGTATGCCTACTTCCACGTGCATAAATTTAAAAACAGCCTTTGTTTTAAAGTATAACTGTCTCTGATATCTTTGTGCATGTCCCCACCTATTATCCATAACGTTATTTCAACTAAAAGTCCAAAATGTTTTTAGTATAAACATATGCCAGTGTGCCAGTTCCATAAGATTAATTGAAGTGAACAGTTCTGTGCATCTAAAAGGCTTGTCTTCCTGCTCATGTAATAAATAAAAGCCTTTTCTTTAATTTGTATATCTCGCTTCCTGTACTTGGGAAGGGATATCAAAGATAGCACAAAGAAAAACTCACTAATGTATATCAGAGAGCAAGTTTTGTAGCGAGATTAGCATGAAGCTCTTAATGTTTCACTCCCCCCACTTAACAGCTATATAAGATGACAGACCACAGATCTGATCCAACATGATCAATAGGGAATTTTTTTATACCAAAATTTGTCTGTTGCAGATCGAACATCTATTTTCTAAATCTAAGTATAAAATAGACCCCCTTTCTATCTCTTGCTAACCTATTTTTAGGTCTCCCAAATTTTTAGCATCAAACCCAGTTGAATATCAGAAATATAATACTGCCAATTTCCACCAATTTAATTAGCCAAATCTATCTGATTGGGGCTCTTCGTTGGCTGGGGTTAATGACTCTTGAATTGGAAAAATCTCATTGTTGGCAGTAAAAATTTATTGAGTTCATTTATTGTGGTGCAGGAGTCCTTCTCTTCCCCATCTTTCCCTCTCTTCCAATGGTTTAACCTCTTAGCTGACCTCTTCATTTTCCTTACAAACCCTGGTGGTATCTCTGGTTCTGGACTTGCTATCCATGCAATCTTCTTTCTACAAGGGGCCTTTCCCCCAGAGAGGCCTATTGAGGAGGAAACTTCAACTCACTTGCTGTGGAGGTGAAGCTCTTTTAATCCCTCTTAAAATGCAAGACTTCAGGCTTTGACACGAACAGGTGAGATGGAAAGAGTGGAGAAGCCCCATTTTCTTTCCATTTCTTTGACTTTAGAATAAATGCTGTTTCTCATCCCTTTGTTCCACCCCTTCCTTTATTTTATCCTTCCATATCTAATAAATGTAAAGGGAGTAAGGCCAGTGGTGGTCTTGCAGCTATTTCTAAACCAGTAATTTGTAGTGTCTTTAAAGCTATCCTTGTGATGACGTAAAGCCTTTCTTCATTATTACTAAACAATTACAGTGAGAGCTGAAAGTTACTATAAACCACAAGTGAGTTGTGCAAAGGATATTTTCAGGTGAAGAGAGTGTTCCTGTTTCACCATATCCTCAGCCCAGTAGGTTCCTTTGAAGTATGAGACTCTATTGAAAATTAAACCCATGGAAATTAACTTTAGTGATTTTCAAATATAATCATATATTCCTTATGAAGATAAAAGTCCCATCAAGGATTTTGTTAACTCTTTTTGAAGGCTATTAATTAGCCTTTGGACCAGGAAGTTCTGAATTTATAGGAGGTGTCTCATGGAACTATATGGGCCTTCATTTCAGTTTGTGAGACTAGGCTGTGAAGTTTTTTTTTTTTAAGTATTGTTATTATTAATTTAGCAAGGTGAAATAGTAAGACATAAATGACAAAGAATTACTGAAAGCCAATATTCCAAATTTTTCTTTCTTTCCTGTTTTGCATATTAACTTTGGCCTCTCAGTACTTTTAGTTTAGCTGCCTTCAATAATGCAGGGAAGGATCCAAATGGGAAGTTTATTTGCTAAGATGAATTCATTTGCAGGGCTGATTATGGTGGGAATTTACTGCATAAATATTTTAATCTGAATGAATAACATATGCCCAATTTTAGAAAATTCAATGATTTCAGATTTGATTCGATGATCAAAATAATGACCCAATGGCTTCTTAAGTTTGTGAATTTGAAGCGATTTTTGAGGAGGCTGGAAAGAACTGGACACAACAAAACCCTCACCTTAAGTTGTATTGTTGTGTTGTTGTATCAATAGCAACTGTAACCGCAACTATCAAGAATCTAGAGTGCACTATTATAAATTTTATTTATAATTTTATTTAAATTTTATTTTTGTAGAGTCCAAGACTTAAAAAGTTGTAAATAAGTTCTTTTACAATTAGGAGTTACAACAGGTGACCTTCACACAAGCAAGAAGAACTTATTTACTTTTATCAGCTTGGAACCCAAGGTTAATCAATTCAAGGGGGTGGAGGCAGAAAAACTTTATGCTTACATGCTTATGTACTGTCCTATATAACATGAATGCCTGACAATTGGATTCTAAGTCCAGAGTCCAAAACCTTTTTACTAAAGGGTTGGGAAGTACTTGGGAGTGAGAAGCCCTTTTTCTGCACTGCCTGGAAAGACTAGGATTGAACATTTTGCTTGCAAAACACCATGCCACAGCAGACTTAATGCCTTCCTATTTGGATGAGGTAAGTATCAAACTAGTGCATCTATACCTGTGTAGGTACAACTTCTATTTTAATGGTGTGGCAAAATTATTCCGATACCTGTAGAGAAAATCCAGCGTAGTTTTCAATTTAAATTTTGCTTCTTATCTTTGTCACTATTCCTCTCCATGAACATGATTATCTTTTTCATTTCATAGCAGTGGCCTCAATTTACTCCACCTTCCTTCAGATAAAATCAATTTAGAATTAAGATAATTAAGGCTGAAGAAGTGGCTTTCTACCTACAATTGCAAACCAGGGCCTTGTCTCACTTTCTCAATTTTTCTTCCTAATGTGAAGTTTTTGCTGCAGCTAAATCTCCTACCAAGGCCAAAAATGTTCAGTTAGAACTGTGAACACTTCTATTGTGGACAGATCACCGCATTTGACTTCGTTGTGTTTCAAATATTCAGGGGCAGAATAAAACAAGTCAAAATCATTAATCTGGTACTCTTTTATTGGGAATCTGGCAGAATTTGATCACTGCAGAGAATTTCCCACTCAGAGAGCCACCACCAACAGCTTGAACTTAAAGTTGTCCAATTGCTGGCGAGGGAAGAAACCAACTATATGTTTCTTATGAAGCATAAAACACGAGGCACAAATAAAGTTCGGCAGATTTGAACCCTTTTCACAAAAGAGATTGTTGTGTCCGCTCTGCCTAAGGTGTGCCCTTTTCTTTTACACCTCCACCCCCCTCATCTCCTTAGTCTTTTAGCCTTTGCAAACGGGCCCTCAGCTCCCATGGAGGAGGATGAGGTTCCAGCTGGGAGTTTTATTGGTTCCGATGCCCTTGCTAGATGCATGCAGACTTACCTCTCTGTCTGTTTTCTTATCCTCACACACTCCCATTCTAATCAGAGGGAGGTAATAGATTGAAGGGAGAGGAAATACTGACAGCCCTAGCACTTGGCAGAGTGGTGGACTTCAGATTTATATGAACTTCCCAATCTATAATGGGATGGTTCCCGAACATTTCTGCTTTTGAAGGAAATCGGCTTGGCAGCTGCTGGCCACCAATACACCATTTAATGACTCCATAGATGTCAATGGAGGTGCTGTTTCTTTAGGAGTCCATCTCCAACCTTGTTTGCTAGAACAAAGGACCCTATCTTTCCCTCAAAGGCAACCCACTTCAACAAGAGTCCAGCATGCAGAGTCCTCCACTCCACTCCAAGAATTTTGCTGATTCCTTACATTCAGATAAGAGCACCATTCTAGTGATATTCATGCGGAGCTGATCCAGCTCAATCAGGCTAGCTTCCAACTGTTACCTAAATATATTTTTTGCAGTTGCCCAGAAACATTGTCTCATTAGCAACGTGTTTTAATTTCCAGTAAAGCTGTAAGTGTGAATTTGGCAGAAAAACCAGTTCAACCAGCCTTCCTCTTCCTTTCCCTGGGCACCCTCCAGAGGAAGGGCTGGCTGTAGCACTTGCCATCCCTGTCCATCATCTCTGGAGCCTTTAGGTGAAGAAGTCGTAGGGATTGGGCGATACGGGAAGTTATTCTCGAAATTAATTGCAAGATATCAACATGCTGCAGCCAGATTGAAATATTAATAGACATGCATTTTATCATCTCCTTTGTGTTATCATTTAAATATTAACTTTGCAGCTAATTCTCCAGTGGTGACCAGCTATTCCAAGGTTTAGTTTGCATTTTCTTTTCTCTTTTTAAACAACCTTCCTCGACTAATTTTCAGAGGGATTGGGAGTCTAAAAATATCCATGGTAGTTTATACCATCAGAAACTTGTTCATTTGTAAAGTTATCATGATCAAAACTGTTACCAGAAACTTTAGGAGAGGTTTGTGGGTCTATTTTAATAAGCCAGCCATATCTTAGAGGAAAGTCTATGGAGGCTTTACGGCATAAGCAGGTATAAATTTGCACCTCGAATTTCATTTCTAGGATATCCTTTGTTTCAAGGGAAACTTTCCAAGCTTCATCTCAGTTCTGTGACCGCCTCCCTGGCCTCCTCCTGCTGCCACAATGAAGAAGAGAAAGTAATTTTTGAAGTTCTATGTGTCTTCAAAACAAAGTTGTTTTTCTCTGAAGGCAAATAATCCATTAGCTACCCACAATCCAGCACTATCCAGATATGCTCAGGTTAAGCTCCCTTCCTTAACCATATTGACCAATAACCATAGTGATTGGGTAGAGAAGAAACAATACAGAGAGAGAGTTCAAGGGAGAACTAAAATGAATTCAAAAAGCTACGAATATTCATTTATATCAAAGTGTTTTTCTTTCCTCAGCTTAGTGTGAGCCCATTTGCTTGATATAGATCTTAATAGTGCATGAAAAATTGGATTTATAATATATCTAAGTTACAGCTTCCTTGCATTTTCTTTTCTTGCCACTCTGATCCAAAGTAGATAACATTTGGACACTATTTCTTATTTTGAAGGAGAGTTTGTGTGTGTGTGTGTGTGTGTGTGTGTGTGTGTGTGTGTGTGTGAGAGAGAGAGAGAGAGAGGGTTAGTTAGTTATAGGAAAGAAAAGGGGTAGTGCAGAAATAATTACTTAGTGTGGGTGTAAAATTGCCATTTGCCCTCACATTCATAGTAATACTTAATTTATATTGGGATTATATCTGGAATCCTTTGATTTAACATTCCCGGCCTAAATATAATACATTATTACATTTTTTTTTAAAAAAATCCCACCTTTATTACCTTTATAAATAACTCAAGGCAATAAGGCATAATATTTCTTTCTCCTCCTATTTTCCACACAACCAGCCTGTGAGGTGGATCGGGTTGGACTGAAAAAGAGTGGCTGGACTAAAGCCACTCAACTGTCTGTCATTGCCTGAGGTAAGTCTAGAGATCATAGTCTCCTGGTTTAGCAGCAGGTACCTGGAGGATATGATTTATACACAGTCTATGGAATGGCTAGAATACGTTGAAGGGAATATTTTTTTTTTCTTGTGGCACGGTTATTTCTGCCAAGAAGGGATAATGTCTAATGATCCTATGCTGATCTTGTCAAAGGATCTAGAAGAAAAAGAATCTGCTAGAAATGTCCTTCCTTCCTTCCTTCCTTCCTTCCTTCCTTCCTTCCTTCCTTCCTTCCTTCCTTCCTTCCTTCCTTCCTTCCTTCCTTCCTTCCAAAGTTGTGCTGTGTTGCCAGGAAATCAAATTGCCATCTCTTGAACACCAGGCGAGGGGGAAGCCACAGAGATTAGCTCCTCCATACGAAAGGAAAGTCAGCGCTGCTATTTCCTGAAGGAAGGGAAGAAAGCAGGCACTCTCCCCGCCCTTTCCCTGGATTCTGCCCCTCCCCCTTCCCCGCTTTCTGGATAGAAACGGGAACAGACTGGGAGGCGTCAAACACTTTCCCGACTACTAGTGTGGAGGAAGTGGTGAGCGGGGAGAGAGGGGGGGGGGGAGAGCTGCAGCTAGAGCCCACCCCACGCCCCCATCTTTCCCGTGCGGCCCTTTGGGCCGAATAATCGAAGGCAGAAGGGAAGAATCCGCAGAAATCCTGCTACTGTCTCATGTTCAGATTTGTCGCGTAATTTAAACCGGATCCTCGGTTCAGATGAATACAATGTGTGCTGCTGCGCAGGCTTTCTGGTTTTAAACCAGCAACCCTATATCAGAACTGTGTGTGTCTGTGAGAGAGAGAGAGAGAGGGGGGGGGGATGGAGGGAGAGAGAGAGGGAGAAGAAGAATATACAGACTGTTTGACTGGGCCTAGTTGTGGGTGGATTAGGGTGAGTGAGGTGGGTTAAACCTGACATCGGTCCAGCCGCCCCAACCCCGGACACTAGATGTGTTGAACTGCAACTTTCCTGCTATTCAGCCAGAATGGCTGTTAGACAGGGCTAGTTCTGGATCTTTCCTTGGCAGAAAGAAGCCAAGGCAAGAGATACGGGGCCCTTGAAGGAAACGAGATTCAATTTAGTTCTGCTTAATCCCTAACCCCATTGATTTTGATGTGTCTCTATTCCGATCAAGTGTGGAGATGAAGACCCCGCTGTTAACAACAGGGCGCGAGGAATGCGGTTGACACAACCCAACCCTTTCGTGTATGTTGGTTCAAAGCGAAGCGTTTCAGGGCTCCCTTTTCGGGTTCTGCTCGAGGCAGCTTCCCCGGAACCGGATCAAGAAAGCAGTTCGCGGTGCAACAACTCCGCGAAATTTTGACCCTTCAGGCCCAGAAGAGCCTCTGCCAAGGCCCAGAAGGGGCGTCTATGGCTCTCTCTGCGCTTCCGATGCGCGTGAGAGGAGCTTTCCTTCCGGGAAGTTGCTCTTTCATTCATACTCGGTTTCCACTGGTTCTGTCGGGAAACAGCGACGTCTCGGAATTCTCGTCGTCTGGGATCCAGTCCGGGCAAACTGCTTCCATATTTGGTTAGTGATCGCTCGAATCACGCGGGACTCAGGTGACACGATCCATCGCCCGACTTCAAAGTGGCTTCGGGCTGCAAGAGATAAATCGTGCTTGAAAACAACGGCGCAGACTTCAGAAGATCGGGCGCAAATACTCTTAACTCACGCAGTGCCTCTGGGCGCAAAACGAACCTCGCTCCTCGCTCGTCCTTTATTTATGCTCTGGGTTTGTCGTAATTCTGATTTTCCTGAATCCGGTTGAGCATCATCCTGAAGGCCTTGGCATCGGCCTTGGTGCCACGCACCCCAACGCCGATTACATTGCCACTCGGCCTGGTCTATTTCTTTAATTCAAAATAGGGATACGAAAGGAACTCACCAATCAAGTAAAATCAGCCTGCATTACCTAGAGGGATTTCCTTCCGTTTCCGAGTTGATGACAACCTCGTGAGGTAGAAAACTTGGTGCAAATTGGAATTTGATATATAACGGTTGATCCTTGATTTCGGGCGTTCGTCCCCCTTTCTCTGTTTTAATGCCAGGCGCTGCGCCGCCATCCCATCCTCACTTGTTTGGCTTCCGACTTCTGCGGCCAAATGTGGCCCTAGAATCAGGTGCGCCGCTGGATAGCTCCGTATCCGCAGTTCGCTTTAGTTTTGCAGACCGGAGAAGGGAGAAGAGGCGGGGAGGGGCAGGGGTGGTTTTTTTTTTGGAATCTTGTGCTCCTTTCAAGACAGCTCTGAATTTTACTTAGGAGAAATAGTTGCAGGAGTTGTGCTTGCCCGCCTCCCAGTTCAAGGGGGATTGGGTCGCGGTGGTACGCAAATCTTTCGGCCCGCCTGTTCTTCAGCGGTCTCAGGGCCTTCCAGAGATAAGCCGCGCTACCTCTCCCATCATTCTCAATCCTGGATGCAGCGAGCGATAGCCCCCGGGTGCCACTTTCAGCCTCTCTGGAACTCCTCTGTCCTGTCAGGCTCTCGTCCGACCAAGTTGACGCCTTTCATCAATCATTTAGGCTCCGGCAGCCAACTTCTACCGGCTGCAAGGAACCGGACCCCGTTGCTGTGCATTTCTGGACGGGCGAGGAGTGGGAAGATCAGAAGCGGATCTCCCGAAAAAGCAGCAGGCAGACCCTTTCCTTGTTTCGCCAGGCCCAACTGCTCTGCTGCCTCCTTTCCTTTTCCCCTTTAGCTTCTTTCGACGGAGGTGCGGACTCATTATTTTCTCAGCTGAGAAAAAAAAAACACAATTATTTACTCTTGCCTTAAAAAAAAAAGCATTTTATTAAGCCTCCAAATGGAATAGTAATAAAAACGGCGGGAAAAGAAAGACGAACTTTTCACTTTTATTGGGAAAGTTTCCACAAATCAATTAAAAGTTTATTTGATTAGCCAGGCAAATTGGTGGCAGTGGTGGGGATAGGCTGTTCTCCAGTGTTCTGCTTCCTTCTCCTCCCACTTTTTTTCCTTTTCCCAGAAGAAAATTCTCATTATCTGACCACACCAGGCAAAACTCTCTGGCTCTAAGGCAAGTTTTTCTTTCCTCAGTTAGGGCAATTGCTTTCTTCACCCCTCCCTTTTATTACAGATCTCAGCAGACAAGAAAACAAATGTGAGAATTAATTATACTGCAAGTGATCCATGGAGAGGCATTATCAAACCACCCAGGGAAGGGAAGTGGAATTTGTGTGTCAGAATGTGAATACAGGTGTGAGAAAAATCTAAATATACTTGCATTGATTCTAACCAGCCTAATTAAAATGTTACCCATAATAAGCAATCTGTATCCCATTTTGACAAAAGCCTCATTCCGTAGCCTATTCAAACCAAAGATTTTAGTTGGACTAAATCAGACCTCACACCCCTTTCACAAACAACATTCATATATATTCACAATGTTTATATAAATTTTTTCTAGTCCTGGTTTGTTGAACAAACTGATTCACATACAATGCTAAACCTGAATGGGTGTTTTTCTTTCTTCATAACCCTTAAGTCAAAGCCCACCAATCCATATGATGAGTTAACATTAGGTGTGAATCAGGCCAACTGTGTACTGGTTTATACGCATTGATAAAATCTTTTTTATTATAATATTTGATTGCATCCCCTCAATGTGTCTCTCGTTTCATTCCCTTTTTTTGCTGGCAGGTAGAATGGAAATGGAGGCTGAAAATATATTAACACATCCAATGACTTTTGAAGGCATTGACTGAGCTTGGAAACCAAATCTTTTAGAAATTACCTTGCTGCAATTTCAACTAACTTTAAAGAATAATCAAATATTTTGTGAATCTATTCTATGTATCATATGTGAAGATTATATATCAGCAACTGACTATATAACTATCACTCCCTTATTGATCCATTCCTTTAGATAGAAAATACATAGATGTACTGCTTATAAACCCTTGTTTTCTGCCCAAGCAAATTTCAGTGATTTTAGAGTAAATTTTTGTAAGTTTGCCTCTAACATGTGAAAGTTTATATGGGACATTTCACAACCCGTTTGGTCAGCCAGGGATTATAAGTGGGTTCTAGATGAGGCAATTATTTGCATGCAATCTAACCATAAACTTGCAAAGTATTTTATCTCCTTATATCTGAATTGGAAGAGCTGTGTTCCTTCAGGTATTTCCTTGGGGGCAAGACCTGCCATCCCATCCTCATCTGGGTACCCTGGAGCTGAGAGAAGTTGTACTTCATCAACATCTGGAAAGCCCCCAAGCCCTCAGACCTGCATTACATTCCCACTGGTTTTTTTAAAAAAGCCTTTTCTATTCCCACCTATATAGAACTTGGTCCTGGAGTCATAGAACTAGGGTGCCAGAAACAATAGTTGCTTTGTGCTTGTAGTTAAAGTTGACCCCGGGCACTCCCTTCGGCAAATGTAAATAAGGAGCCCCATTTTCAAGGACCTCACATTGTTCCTTGTGGTTTCTTGTAGTTCTTGTTCTTTGCAAGCAGGCTCCCTTCTGCAAATTGTTCTAAGCCAGGAGGTAAGTAATTCAAGTCTTCTTTAGCAAAGGGACCTTCAGTGCCAGGTCATGGCTGAAACTTTGCCAGCCTTCTCTTCCTCCTACAGCCATTATTCTGCTTCTCTTTCAAACTCACTTTCCATAGGGTTTAGGCTTGTTCCAGTGCAACAGAAAAGCAGGATCCATTTTTCTGCTTGGAAGAGGCAGCTAATTCATTTTGACTCTTAGTTTTGAACTTGCCTCTTTCTTCCTATCAAATGACTTAGACTTGGTGATATATATGAAACAATGGTGAAATGAACTAAGGATTATCCCATTAGCAACATTTCTGAGCTTCTGCCTCACCCTGAATCATAAACTAACAACAGCAAAGTGGCTCACTTTACTGATGTCCAATAAGCATAATAAAGCAAGATATAATCTCCCTTATTAAGGGGAAAGGGGTATATTTATTTGAGTTTGAGAAGGTTAAGGAAGCCTAAAAAGGGTTTGGAAGCTAAATAGGGTAAGACCCAATTAATATTTGGATGGCAGAATAACAGCTTATAGGATCTTTTAGACAAAGATACGAGGACAGGTTTTATATGGTTACAGTAATATTTTGGTGATGCTAAAGGAATGTTAAATGTTGACATATTGCGTTAAAGAGCCACCCATCCATTCTTGAACTAACTCAAAACACTGGCAACTTAAAGTTTATTGCCTACATTTGCAACTCCAATCCTGTGTTGTGTCTATATCATATCCAAATGCTTTTATCTTCATTTGTGATTGTGCTATTCACTAAGAAAAAAAGGGACCAGTTTTTCTGCCTTTGCTGAAGTCACTTCCAACAGTCACCAGTGGAACTGGCTAGATTTGGCAGTGGGAGAAATGAAATTGATTTCCACTGGACAGCCATCTTTCTAAGTTCAGATGAGAAGCAAGCACTGATGTTGGCAATGATTGAAATGGAAAATAATAAAAATCTAAATCTGCATCACTTGTTATTTTCATGAAGTTTCATTAGGAAAAATTGGGGTTGCTACATGTTACAAAACACTGTTAAAATAGAGTACTAACACTTTCACTCCACCCCCTATATAAAATAAATATGGTCTACCTATCTTTTCCTTCCTGGAAATGTGGAAAAAAAGTTGGTATTGAAAGTGTGTAGGTCGAAAATGATGGACGTATAAGGAATTCTGGAAGCATAGGGTTATTTGCAAAAGCAAACATTGGAAGAGAAATAGTGACAGTAGATGCTAGTTAGTGATCAGAATATAGCATTTCCCAAACACATTTCTGATTACAACCATAACAGGTCTAGTTGATAATGCTTGATACACCATTCCAGATTTTATACATCTCAACATTCTGATGCTGTGGTTCAAAGAACAGGTATCTCTAATATCAACACAAGGCAGCTTTGTTACCAAGTTCAGAGATGAAAACATTAGTGGATCAGGGTAACCACTAATAATGAACTGCATGTTATAACATCCTCCAGCCATGTTGAGGTGGCTTATCCTTGTTATTCTGGCATAATGTTGAATGGCAGTAATGCTGTAAGTCACTAATGAGGATCCTGCCCAAGTGGGAAGATTAAAGACAGAAGAATTCCTTCTGATCCTGATTGCACCATGGAGGAATAAAGTAGGCAGGTGGAGACAATCTCTCTCAAGGAATACAAAACATCCAGGAGAAGGCAATGACAAATGCCAAGAAAATTGCATGTAACCTAGTCAGAAATTGAACTGGAGACTTTACGTCTTATTTCTAAAGAGGTAAGTTCCCTAGGGACTGCAGAAAATATTTAGGTTTTATATGTTTGAGCTCTCTCCTTCCTATAATTCAAATCCTTATACAAAGACCATCTTACATTGGTACCCACCCAGAGTTAGCATTCTTCAGCTCCATTTATTTGGGAGCAGCTGGATCTAAACTGGCAAGTATTAAAGGATCTTTAAAAATTACATGTCGAAGAGTAAGTGCTGAAGAACTACCATTGCAATGGAAGTTGCGCAACTCAATTTCAAGCCATTCTTTTTACTACTTTTAAAGATTTTTTAAAAGATAAAGAAAGAATGAATAATAAACTCTCCACAATTATCCCAAATATAGTCCCAAATGGATTCACCTTGATCTTTCACAACTCAGCATAAGGCCTTAGTCATGCTACTTCTGGATTATGAGAGTTTCTATCTGGGCCTCTTCTCCAATTTTACACAAATAGAACCTGTTAAATCCAAATTTTTAAGGTTGGCCCTCCAGATCCCAAAATGTGTGTTTCTATTGCATGAGAAAGACTTTGTCATTATATTCATTGGTGACTATGTTCAACTATTGGATCTGACTATTCTTTGTCCCCTTGGTCTTGCCCTACTAACTTAGCAAAAGCATCATTTGGAATATTTCTAGTAGACAACTATATATGTGTGTGTGTGTGTGTTGTCAAGGAGTAAACACAAGTACAGATGCAACTTCAGTTAAGTGTAGGGAGCTAATGGACAAGAATGACTTTTCTCTGAATTCAACAGGTGATACTTAAACTGTTTCCTCCTTAGTACTATAGATTCAAATTCACATTCTGTTTCTAAGTCCATAGAACTACAGTATAAACTATTAATCTTAACCTAATCTCACATATATGTTTATCCTTGACCTAGCACCCAAAAGCTATTCTTTTAGATTTTATAGGGACACATTTGATTGATCTGATTTTTACCTGAAATCAGGTAGATCTGATTTCTTAAATCAGATTGATATAAAATAAGATCTGTTATCAAAGAGATGGGCACATGATCTCTCAATTTAGAAATAAATTCCTCTGATTTCAGCAGAATTATTTCCAGCTAAGTACAATAGAATTGGAAGATTTCCATGTATTTGAGGATTCATCCAAAATAGACAACTGGATTTTATTAAGTGTACAGAACTGTTATGGGTTCAGTTGATGCTTTGTAATTGTTTTGTTATACCTTAATTCTATGTTTATATAAAATATTATTTAGTTCTTGTAAAGATACAATAAATAATATGAGCATATGGGTGCATTTCATGTAATCCATAGTTTGCTTATAACTGTAGATCCCAATTAGTTATGGATTCAACTGCTGAAAATACTGCTATTTTTTTTAAATGGTATGAAGAGAACTCAATTTGGAAAGTCGGGTAATTTTTGAAAGTATAATAACCATGTTTTGCAATTCCATTCATTACTGTGAAATTTCCATTCATTACTATTTTCATTTTCAGATTCAAAATTTTAATTGCAACCAAACTTTCAGTCCTATCATAAAAAACATAAGTATCAAACAAAACCCAATGGATTACTTCAACTAATACTGAATTATTTTGATGAATTTCATTTGTATCATGTGAATTAAGAGACAGTCATTAAAATAAATAAATGCTAATGAGATCCTTTTAATGTTGGGATGTTATTTATATTACTTACTAGAATTAAGAAACCAACTCCTTATGAGTTATAACTTCATTAGCTATTATGGTTTTGCAAAATATAGTGCAAAGTGCCTGCAACAGTCAACTTTGGGCAAAATCCCTTCCCTTTTCAATAAAATTTAAACTTGCCATCTTAAGTGACCATAATACACTTGAAAAGGTTGGCAGCATTCATATCATTTGCTAAGCACTGATGCTTTGCTTGATTTTGACTCAGTGTGTTGTATGAATGCTATTGTTGCTTATTCACCAAATTATGTCTTAGCATGTGGTGTGAACTCAGCCACTGTGTTATTAATGATTACTTATGAATGGTCACTCTTCCTGTATTATGCAGTTCCTAACCAGGACCATAGGCACTTCTTGTTTCTCATTGCCATTAAGCCCTGTTGTTTATATTTTCCGCTCTTTATTTCTCTGGGTACATACACTACTTTTGTAGATATGGCCCATACAACTGAAAAGCAACAAATAAAGTCCTGAAACCTACTGCTACACAATAGTTGTTAATGGAAAACATTGTATTTGAATGACTCCAACTGAGTTCAATTCTATATTAGATGCTGAGCGTGTATGAAGTACCAGAGATGTCTTTTATACTCCACCCAATTTATTTCTATGGACAGTGGTGACTGCAAGAAGGTCAAAAAAAAAAAAAAAATCAAGGTGGCAGCTGCAAGACTGAAGCATTACCCCTGTGCATGCAACATATGGAAAAAGAGTAGGATTTCATTCACATAGTGTGGCCACTATTTTTATCCATTAGCATGTTTTGTGGATACCAGTTAAGAAGGTAGCCTTAAATTGTCCTTCAGTTTGAGAGTCAAAGTGATAACCTACCCTTGTATTCACACAATAATCCCAGCTGGATCAAGGGCAGGGCTACAGAGGAGACTAGTGTACTTGTACTCTGAAAGTGGCTGCTAGGTGGATGGCAAACTCCCCCTGTTCCCCCCTGTCCCCCGCCCCCCACCCTCATCTCTGCTCCCTACATATCCATCTTTTTGATTACTGCATTGACTTACTATTCTCATTATGGTCCTTTGTCATTGTTATGTTATTGTTTTATTATTTTACTTCTGTTTACACTCTTTTCATTTTTCTTCCTTTTTATTATTGTAAGCTGCCCGCAGTAGTCCCTGAGATAGGCAGCAAATAAATGTAACAAATAGATGATAAATATCAGAAATCAATCAGAAGTGGGAGTAGAAGTTAATTTTGGTCCCAATAGTCGTAAGTTTGTTTTGAGCTAAACTCATCTTCCTCAATCACCCATGTTGATCAATCGCAAAAAATAATCTAAAGGGTTAGATACTGGAAGAGAGATGAATTTCTAAAGAAGACAAATAATATTTTTAGAGGAATTCTGCTCTTCTTCTCTATGTTACTTTCCAATTTCCTTAGCCATAATGGGGAGAGTCATAGTTGAATAAGATAAGAAAGGAGAGGGTATTCCTCATAGTAGGAGTTAGTGGGGCTTCAGGGATAACTAACTTGACGTGACTGTTAGGCAAGGATCCCCATCTTAATTATTTTTTTATGAAAATAAAATGAGAGTTGAAGACGTGATAGGAAAAGGTATGAAGGGTCTGTTCCTATGAAGCCCTCTTAAAATGTAGTAAAGAACAAAAGATAACTGTGCAATAAAGCTTTGTTCAGAACCACTAGTTTGTATTCATCACATTGATAGAGGATGTAAAGACTGATAAATCTTCTAATCTTCTAATTAATCAAGCTCTATCACATGAACTTGCCAATAGCTTCCATCCAATCTATTTCTAGGACAAAATACACGGAGATTAAGGAAAGCTGCTCTCCTCTATAAAATAGCTCAAATTACACAGATTTCAGTGCAAATGACCACTACAGTAAGCATAGTAGGAAAAAATGACAACACTCTTATGATACAATCACATCTGGTTAATTTACTATTGTTTTTTTTAAATTTCAATTTTTTGGATTTGCACAACAGACTGACTAACCACCATACTAGATTTCATCCAGCATACTAGATACATATCATTTTTACAGGGATCTGCAGCCATCAATGAGGGTGGGATTCACAGTTTGTTTTGGGCAGACAACTGGCCTTAATTGGATGGAATGAAATGACCATAAAAAGAAAATCACTTCCAGAATAAACAGTACAATATTTACCAGACAGGAAGATGACTGAATTTCAGAGCCTCTCTCTCCCAAATAGAGATCAGAGAGAAGGGAAATCCTTCATCTGCCTTCATTATCAGGTCTTAGCAAATCTAAAAGAGGCCTACCATTTTAAAGGGTGACTGGGAAGAGTGACCTATTTGGGGGGTAACCACAGTGGCCTCTGCTTAGCTAGGGGGACTAAATTCAACAATGAGCCCCAGAACCTTAACAAAGCTGCCTTGTCATGCTCCTTTCTTTGGGATTAATACCCTGTTGGTGATGTCTGTGTTTTTATTTGCTGTAGGCCTTCCTCAGCCCTCCTGTTGTGCTCAACCCCAGCCCACCCTCTGCAGATGGAGCGCCTTTCCTCTCAAGGTCAGGCATGATGGAAGCCTTGATCGATCTTTGGATTGAAAGGAGCTGCGTTGCGGACAGCTGCATTTCAAGAGCAGTGGCCCCTCCAGCCAGGCCAGTCGCATGGAAGATCAGAAGGACCTGTTTCTTCCTGCAAGAGATGCACATGGGAGTTTTTATTAGCCACAGCTTGCCGACATCCTGCTTTGAGGGCATCGTCCTGGGCCATTTATTGACTTAATATTTAGCGATGCCATTCTCTGGGCCTTCCTGCATGAATGTTGCTGATGCTGCCCTTGTTTTAAAGGGCCTCCTCCTCCTCCCCCTCCTTGCAACCTCAATTCTGGCAGTGAGAGGGGAGTGTTTGCTTCCCTCACCCCAATCCTCTTCCCTTCCCCTTTCACGAATGACAGGAATGGTATATTTAAAACTGCCTTCTCCTCTTTATATTACTCTTCCTATCTTGCCTTCCACAATCAATTTTTGTCACCTGCACAGTGAAGCCACGGCCCCTTCTTTGGATGGAGTCGCAAGAACGGGGAGCATCTCGTGTTTATTTCATTTGCAAGCCAGCCAAACAAAGATGCATCTTTGCAATTTGGGTCTTTTCCTTTTTGAAAGGAGGTGGATGAGATGAGGGTGGGTGGGTGGGGAGGAGTTCTGTGTCATAAATGAGAACATTGTGCCTGGATGCTATGTCTCTCCTCCTCCTCCTCCTCCTCTTCTCCTCTCCCTCCCCTTTCACTTCTTTATTACAGAGACGTTATTAGCTCTGACAGCATGCAGCTCAGGTTTGGAAGAGAGGGTTTTGTAATGGGATGACAGACGGGAAGGGCAGCAATCACGATCTTCTCCGGCTAACATTCCCCCCCCCATGCCACCACACACACACACACACACACACACACACACACACTTTTTTTTTTTATCAGAATGTTCTGTTCGATGCCATTTATCCTTGATGATAGAAAATTGCTCTGTTGCCAGGACGCTGCTACTGTTGCTGCTGAAATAGAGGGCAGGAGCTCCGTTTCCATTTTATGCCTTGAAAGCTATTCAAATGAATTTATCGGGAATGGGGAGGGTGTGTGTGTGTCTAGCTGGGCTGGAAAGCTGGAGATAAACAAATGAGTGGGGGAGAAAAATCTTGTTCCCCTTGTCTTCTTTTCTGTTTTCCTACCTACCTCTTTTCTTTGCATACACAGGAACAAGCATGCACTGCAATTTTATTCACCCTTCCCTCTTTACCCCACCCTGCAGTTGTGTGTGTGTGTGGTATATCAAGTGGGAGTTACATTATTTCACATCTGTATGGAAGTTTTGGGTGGGTTGTGCTGAGAATGCAGGCAGATTTGGCTATCCATTAGGAGAGATGATGGAATTCTTTAAGGGGATGAGAGTTACAAACTGTTGTCCTTTAAATACATGCAAACACATAACAAACACATGAACTCAATTAAAGACTATTTGTCTAGGCACCCAATCAAATTCCCTTTCTTTTATATTATACCGTTGTTTGCCATATTCAGTCTATGGCCTTTATATTGGAAAGAGGTTTTCAATTTAAATTTCCTTCCTAGAAAAAACAGGAGGATGTTTTAAAATAGGGAATTTTATTTTTTAGCTGATGCTCATAATATTTTTATAGGGTGTTCTGGCTCTCACATGGTGCTAAACCATGATTTGTTTCATTGAATAACAATAATAGATACTGATATATGTTTCCCAAAACACATGTTACTCAAACACAAAACAAAACACACAATAGTTCAAACTCTTCCCCATGTAAGTATCTGAACCCCCAGCCCAATTACATCTAATAATAGGGCTTAAATTGTTTAACACCCTAATTCCACCAGAATCCTAAGGACCTGGCTGGTTTTTATCAGGTAACAATTCTAGGCACATTTACCAGCTAGTAAATCTTATAGAAATCTGAAGTGAGTTGTGGACCAAAGCAACAAATATTTAGAGCCTTGGGATATCAGGTTACTTGTGAGTGGGTTCACACAATACCTTAAATTATAATGTGGTTTTCTCATTTGTGGTCAGCATAATGTAGGAATGCAGCCAGCAGTAGCTTGTTTGATAAATTATGGTTAAGCAAATTATGACAGAGCAGTCTACAATCCTATACTTATTTATCTGGCATTATGTTCAACTGGAGTTACTCTGTGGCTTAAACTCTGCATTTTAAAAACATAAATCAAAATAGATAAATAGGCCCTTCCTATAGTTCCTAGCATCACATAAATGACGAAATATCTACCACTTTTCTATAAAATTCCTCTATAAAATTGTTGTTATTTAAAAGAAAATGGCAGTACCAATAGTAATAGGCGCTTTGGTTGCAACCCCAAAGCAAATGGAGCATCATTTGAAAGTCTCAGCATTAAATACATTCACCACCAGTGAACTGCAAAATGTGATTTTGCTTGCAACAGCTTACATTCTTGTGACTTATCTGCAACACCATCAAACATTCATACCTGCCTATTCCAGGTCCTTGGAAAGAATTCGATAGGAAGACAAAAATGGCAAATCCAGCATGAACATCTGGTTGACTGGGTGATAAACCAGAATAATAACAATAAAAATAACAGCAACAGCAGCAACAACAATAGTAATAAATACCCTGATTCTACAAAAAACCACCCTACTTGGAACAGCTTATATCCTCCGATGCTACCTGAACAGTTCCTAGGTCCTTGGTTAGGACTCAAGCTGTTGAGCTACCAACCAGCCCCAAGGACTGTGAATCTCACCAAAGATTAACAACAACAACATCAATAATAATAATAATAATAATAATAATAATAATAATAATAATAATAATAATAATAATAATAGTAATAATAATAGCAACGATGATGACTAGAATGTAAAGGTTCCTGGCTGATCATAGTCACTTGGCCAACTGTGTCCTGGAGAGACTGATATCATTTACCTCAACTGAGGACCAGCTTATAAATCAAAATAACAGATGTCTTTGGTGTTTGGATATTTTATCACTAGAATCTTATGGTTAAGGTTTGATAGCAGCAAACCACCATCCACATCAAGACTAACATTGAACTGTGTTTGAATATGCTCTCAGAGTAAGCAGGGTTTGCTTTTGTCTAATCTAAGGAGTGGTTAGGACCACATTTACAATCTGATTCTGAGTATTGAACTGTGGTGGTACAGTGGTTAGAATGCAGTTCTGCAGGCTCACTGTTCACTGCAGTAGTTCCAAGTCTCCCCAGCTCAATGATTCAGCCTTCCATCTTTCCAAGGTGGATAAAATGAGGACCCAGATTGTTTGGGGCAATATGCTATAAAGCACTGTGAACCAGTATATAAATCTAAGTTCAATTGCTATTGTGGCTTGAAAGAAATTTAATTTGTCCCATAATGAGGATGATCTGTCTATAAAAAATCTGGATGACTATTACAAGTAGTCTTTTATTTATGACCATATTGGAGTTCACCCATTACAGTTGTAAGTCATGATGTTGATAAAGTGGGTCACTGACTTGACTGTCCTGAGTTTACAACTGCTTTTGTGGTGGTCATAAAGCAAAGTCATTGTTTACCATGGGGCATTTCTCCCCCAAAACTAGAAATAAACCCAATTTTTAGCAAAAATGTAAAATATGATCTCATGACAGCAGGATGCAAAGTGCTGTGAAAGCTGGTTAGCATGCAATATGACTGAGGCTGACTTTTGGAAGTTCAAAACTGGATAGTAATTACCTTTTGGGGTGGAACTGTTGTAACTTCAAATAGTCACCAGGTGGCTGATTGTAAGTTGAGGAATACCTCAACAAATAGGTATGTTGTCATCTAATATTAATTGGATTCCTGTAGCTCAGATGTGGAGCCTTATCCTGAGTATGTGTACATTTGGCCCCTATTCTTTTTTGGGAAAATCTCACAGAATAGTTTTCAGGTAGTAAAAAAAGGTTACAAACCCCCTTAGATCTGAAGAATCATCAATGTTTGACTTCTATGCAATAAGAAAGGCTGGCTGAAGTTTAAAATGAGATATCTTGATTGGATCACTCTCCCAGTAATGGGGTTAAATGATCTAGAAGAGTTCCAGTTCTTACTTGTGTAGAGAGACTCTTTGAATTCAGTTGCAGGGATATTTTATTAGTTGTTGTGCTGAATAATTCCATTTATTCTTCCATTGAGATAAAGTGGGGAAAATATTGGAGGAGAGGAGTAAGAATGAGGTTTTTGTTTATAAAGCACACATTCTTAATGAAGCCAGTCCATAGAAGCTTGCAACAAATGTAAATAACAATACATCCAAATAAAATATATTGAATTTCATAAAATACGATAACATTTTAATGGAATAAATCATAATTAATGGAGAGGTAGAAAGGAGCAGAAAGATCTGGAAAAATAAAATAAAAAATGATTTACTTTTTAAATAAAATCCTCATTATGCAACTAAGTTTTTGTAGTAGCAATAAAAGAAGCAGAAATGTAGTCAATTCAGTTCTTCGCAGCATGGAAATGAAACTAGGAAAAGTCTATGTATAAGTTGAAAAAAAGTTGGTTTAGTAGTCATTTTTAAATGTTCAGATGTGTCTGTCATCTGTTTCCCATGCACACACTCCACCCCTGATTTGGGTTGCAATGGCTTAACAGTGGGGATTATATCCCAAGGAAAAGTTCAATATTCTTTTTTCTTTTTCCTTTTCTTCTAATTTTTGTTTCAGTTTTATGATCAAGCATATATCAGTAGCCTTCGTAGCATTTCCATATTTCTGGAACTGTTGCTGGAATGACTTGAACAACCATAAAAGTTTGAAAAGTATGATATGGTGGTCATAGCAGCCAATCTGAAGACCTCTAGTATGGTAGAGATATATCCATGGAATTTGTAGTCTCACCAGATCTTAAAAGTTCCAAGCTTGCACATGTTTAATCCATTTTGTGTAAGTTATGTTAGATTTGGTGGGATTTGATTTTGATGATCAGCAAAAACAAGAAAGGGAAATGGGAAGAGCAGGTTGAAAGATTGCTGTGAATATGTGATAGTTTTAAGACAAAAATGAAGGGTTACACATATTTGCTGCATGTTCCAGTATATATCAACTTGTTAGTTTCTCTATGTTTTATGGGCCTTGATTCTAGATGACTATGTAGGATTGAAAAATGTACTTGCTAAGTGTGCAATTGTAACAAAGCAGTGTAGCAGTGTATTTATTCAGAAATGAATTCTCTGCACTCAGTGAAGCTTCTTCCTTGACAAATATGTTTAAGGATGCCTGCTCACATGTCTATTGTGGCTTGATTTTACTGTGTTAAATATAACTTGTTCTCAGATTCAGTTGTAACCTTAATTAGGAGAGATAACAATGGTAACAATAAAATATAATAATTTTAATATTATTAAAAAAAGAAATTGCAGGCTTGACTTTAGTTGCTCAGGAGCCACATATTCAAATGAATGCAATCAAGGCCAGTACTGAAAAAAAAATCAACAAATGATTTGAAGTGCAGATTGTGCAAACAGGATAAACAACAGATCAGATAGAAAAATTGCACAAACTGACTATAAATAATGATGCAATACAGTAATCAACGTGATTCACTGAATCATTTGCATAAATTATCATTATCAGAAGGTTACAAACATTGATCACATGACCATGGGACACTACAACCATCATATATTTGAGTCAGTTGTCAAGCAGCTACATTCTGATCATGTGATCCTAGGGATACTGCAATGGTCATAAGGGTGAAAAATAGTCATAATTCACTAATTCACTTTTTTAGTGCTGTTGTAACTTCGAACAGTCTATCAAATGAATAAGTCAAGGACTACCTGCATGTGAAACATCAAAAAATACCTCACAGGAAGCATTCATCTATTTGCAGCGATGGTCTTCAGGTGGCTTTTTCTTTGTAGTACAAAAATGCTGATCATTTTCTATGCATCCCTAGAGGCTAGCAATGCTTCAGGCAAACACTAAAATAATAATGAAAAAATCTTAATCCTTTTATTTATAAAGGGTGATCAAAGCAGTAATCAGGTGATCACACAACAAAGCGGTTTTGCAAAATACCACTATTCCATTTCATAGGACCTCCATTGCCTCTGCTAGAGAGTTATCGGTATCAGGAAATAATTGGACATTTAAGATGAGAGATTAAGGGGATTGCAAGTCAAAGCACTGAGAATTCAATTATAAGAGTAGAATGCTGTGACGGCACCCTGCACTCACCCAACATGAAACAGATGTTTTTGTTCATTCTTTTCCTCCTGCTACATATGTGTTTATATAGCCAAGATAAATTAACACACACGTTAAATGATATATTAACTTTCCCTAAATATCTGTGTGTGTTTTTGAAGATAAGGTAATGATTCTCTCAAGTCAAGCTTGAGAGACTTTTGTTCTTAGCAAGCCTGCAGAAGTGGTTTGCCGTTTCCTTTTTCTATGGAATTTTTTTTGACTTTCCAATTTAGCCTTTGAGCTGTAAGTTTTCCTGGTGGTTTCCCATCCAACCACTAATCAGGTCCACCCTACTTAGCTTTGTTTAGATCAGCCATGGCTGAGCTGGTACGTCTGCCTGTTTAATTCTATTCCTCTATGTACATACACAGACCACATGATATAGATATAAATATTTCAGTCCCATGGACTAATTGGATGTGTAGTATGTATTTATATGGGTATTTTCCCTCCTCCATTCAATTGTGTTGATTCTCAGAAGCTGCCTGGACAAATTTCTGCAGTTTTTTTTGTGTGCAGAAAAATGGTTTGCCATAGCCTCCTTGCTAGAATTGAGAGAATGTCATTGGCCCAAGATCACCCAGCTGGCTTTGTTCTTAAATCAGATCTAGAACTCACAGTCTGCTGTTTTCTATCCTGATGCCTTTACTCCACCCCACTGGGTCTCTTTGATACTTTCCATTACAGCACTAGTAAGTGGGATGTACATCAGCAATGTTCAGATGTAATAATATCACAGATTCTGTTTTTGGAGGAAAAAGTGCAAACAGATAGTCCTTGGCTCACAACCATAACTGAGCCCACAATTTTGCCCATGTCATGATGGTTGTTAAGCGCTAAGCATCCAAAACGTGATATGGAACTGTGTGCATTTGTGTAGGGGAATGTTGGATCTGAGTCTTAAGAAGCTTTTTTGGAATCTATTGTAACGTTGAACAGTTACTATGTGATTGGGTCACAAGTACCTCTAGTCTTTTAGAACTGAATATCACCAGTCCTTAAATTCTTTGCCATCCTGATGCTATCCCATTGCTCTTAAAGGGAGAAATAATAGTAAACCTCTCATAACCATCAGTCAGTCTGTTTTTACTTTCTGCAGGTTTATCATAGCTAGGTTATATGATATAGCTTTCCCTTTTTTGCATTAATTAGACCCCATCTTGGGCTCCTTATCCAATTCTGGGAAGCACAGTTTAAGTAGGATTCAGACAACTGCAAGAATTTCAGATAAGAAGAGTGAGAATGATCAGAGGACCATGAAGTAAGATTGAAGAAAGTGGGCATGTTTAACCAAGGGGAGAGACAATTGACTGCTAGTAAGTTAACACTCTTCATTTAACTGAAAATATGTCAAACAGAAAATAGTCAAGATCTCTGGTGTGCATTTATAATAAAAGATGTAAGTTGTAGAAAGGCAGATTTCAGATCCTAACTCCCAAGAACAGTTCAACAGTAGTACCAATTATCCAAAGAGATGGTGGATCTTTTTTCACAAAATGTCTTCAATTGGAGGTTGGATAGTCAATTGCATAAAGACTTTGATTTCAATTCCTGAACTGAATTGGGGATGGTGTAAATGGATCTCAGTGACTTTAGGTTTCCTCTAAGTCCTCAGCTTCAGTGTGATCTAAAATCAAATTAATTGGCCTGCCCATCATAACTTGGTATCATGAGCCTCATTTTGCCATTACACATTCATGCCTTTTCTTGACCTATCTGTCAGAAAGTCATTAGAATTGGAAACTAATTCACTGTGGCTTAGTTATAATTTTGTTGAAATTAATCCATACTACCAGGAGTGAAAACATGCCAGTTCCATAAAGTTTAATTTGAAAACAGCATCTTTCTGGTGATTGCAGTGTGAATAGATTGGGATAACATAGCAAGTTATTAGAATCTAAAATGGAAGTTGAGAACATAAGAAAGAGCCTTGTCAGCAAGTGGCTACATCAGTGTTTTTCAACCTTGGCCCTTTTACGAGGTGTGGACTTCAATTCTTGAATTCTGGGATGTAAGTCCACATCTTTTCAGTTCTTGAATTTTGAGAAGTAAGTCCACACCTCCTAGAAAGGCCAAGGTTTAGAAACAGTGGGCTGCATATAATTAGAGAGATTATAGTCAGCCTCTAGAATTTAAAATGCCTTAAATGTAACAATGACATAATCAGCCTTCATCAGCCTCTTGTTCTCTACAGATATGTTGAGTTGCAACTCCCAGAATTCCAAACTGATACATTTGAAGAAACTATGGCCTTTTGGCTCTTTGGTCAAAGGTATAGCTTCCTGGAGTTCATTTTCTAAAGGTTTTGTTTATTTGAAGATTACAATAATAGCATCTACAATGTATAGTTTTATTTTAGTCAAGATGCTTGAAGTAAGAGCTGTTGGACAGATGTACCTAGTTATCATAAGAGTGACAAAAATGTGCATTGTGATATCATAATGTAAGTTAATCTCTTATATACTTGTATTTAATGTTGTAATGCAGAAACAGAACAGGCAGAGTTCGTATCACAATGCTGCTATGCGAATTTCATTATATACACGTCACACCAGAAAACCTGAGGAAAGCTAGGGAAAATTTAAATGTATCACTTATATTAAAGAGAGGAGTAGATTTGCTTTAAGAAGGCTTTTCACATTTGAATGTAGTTTCAGAATAATCTGTTATCATGCTCTTTTAGTTAATTGTAAAATCAAATGTAAAGAGCTTCAGTGAAGTTTTTTCTACATTTTATGCATTTCACTCTTTCGCTAAAGATATTTTGAGGTAATGAATTAACTGGTGGAATGGTGCAAAAGTTTGATCTGGAGATTAGATTCAAAGTGGTTTATTCTTAATAAACTTCAGTTTATCAATCATTTCAGATCAATGGCCCAAATTATTAATTCAAATGGGACTGGAGACAATTATCATACCCATACCAAATCTTCTGAGAGATGCAGGGCTCAATGTCCATGAAAGAATAAGATTTGACCAGGCTTTCCCTTTGCTAAGCCAAGTGCAATTCTTTCTTTTAGATTTCTCTGTTCGTATTATATAAACCTAAAATGTGCATTTTCAGCCTTGTGTTTTAGTCCCATGTTAGTCATGAAAGCTAGCTGGGTGACTTTGGGCCTATCACTCTCTCTCAGCCAACCTCACAGGTGGTTGTTGTGCGGATAATAGGAGGAGGAAGGTTTGTTGGATATATTTGCTACCTTGAATTATTTATAAAAATAATAGAGGCAGGATATAAATAAAATGAAAGTAAAAAATTATGTTAACTGAACAGTAAGATATCTTCTTGTACTCTGAATATTAATTTACATATTCTTCCCTCTCATAATATCATTTTCATTTATAGAGCTGCATCGTTTTGTTGTGTGCATGGAATATTCCTCTTACATTTTCTTTTGTGCTTTTAGTTGTTTAGTTGCTGATTGTGATCATAGTAACTCCAACTCATTTATCACAATGTTGAATATATCTATTTAAGGATTAAAATGGGGTGCATATTTCATTTCTTCCTTTTTAGATAAAATTTTATTTTCTTTATTTTTAATGAGATGGTGTTTATCTGAATGGGGAAGGTAAACTTGAAACCTGTAAAACACATCTTTAAACTTCATTACCAGTTGCATTATAGAAACTATTGTTACCCCATTGTTACCATTTCGCTGCCAGAAAAGCACCACAGGGCATGGAAGTCCTACGTTTCTCAAATACAGATGCTGGGTAGAGTTCTTAATGGAAGATCTGGTGGCAAAGAAGGAGGCAGATCCAGGGTGAAGAATGAATAAACCAATTTGATTGCTTGTGGTGAAATATTAAGAGAATTGGTACAATAAGCAAGATTATAGCAGATTTTGAATAAGGGACCAGACATTACTTTTTAAGTTCAAAAATGAATTTTGGAGAAAATAGACATAGAAGAAAAGGAGAAAGAAAAAACTGTATTGAAAGTATAATGATTGTAGGAAGAAGAAACTAAGAAAGTAAAGTCATGCTTTAGAAAATAGTTTAATTTCTCACTAAAGGAAGTTAAGGTGGAAGCTGCATGGGACAGAATGAAAATAATTGTGTCAGAATAATACAAATACAAATAACAGAATGATGTTTGTAGGAACTAATGGGAATAATGAAAAAATTAATTGATGGAAGAATGAAGTGAAAGATACTGAGAAAAATGCATATTACTATGAAAATGAGAAAGTGATATATGGAAGAACTGAAACAAATAAAATGCCAGAACTGCTAGTATCCAAGAAAAATGATGGAAGGAAAGTCTAGAAAATGCTATAAGAATATAGAAATGGGGTAAGGCTGCAGGTGTAGATGGTGTAACTGGAGAAATGTTAAGACACAAATATGATCTGCTTGTGGAATGTCTGAATGGCTTAATATTTGTGTGAAGACTCCTGCTTTGTCTGATAATTAGAAGAATCTGTTGTTGTTCCTCTATGAAAAAGGTTAGCTGCAAAAATTAATCACATATTAAGTGTGTCTGGAAAAGTATTTGGCAAAAACTTTGATCCAAAAGGTTAAAAAAGGGAAAAAGTAACAATATTTGCAAAGTGCAGTGTAGTTTTATACTAGGCTAGGGTGTTTCGGGCATTAGCTTTTTATATAATTCCCTAAAGCAGGTGTACATTTTCTATAGATGCTTTCTAGATAACACACCATTTTATTTTCAACACATTATAATAATAGATCTATTAGTAATTTTATTGGGCATGGGAGTATATTTTAGGTATGTTTGGCCAAAATTAAAACTGTGAGATTTTTGGGGGCACATTAATTAAAGCACAGGATAAAAGATAGCAGCACATGGAGTACCTCATTTAATGTTACACAGATTTAAACAAGGCTGAATAGTTATCTGGAATGATCCAAAGCAGTGGTGGGATTCCACATTTTTTTCCTACTGATTGTATGAGAGAGTGCTTTGCGTGTGCGCACAGCACTCAAAAACCGCCCTCTATGTCAGTGCTGGTGAAGTGAGTGGTTTTTTAGCTCAGCTGAGGCACGGCAATCTGCTCTGCCACGTGAATCAGCTGAGCTAAAAAAACAAGGGAATATAGGACAGGAAAGGGCAGGGGCGAATGGGTGGGGCCAGCCAGAGGTGGTGTTTGCTGATTCTCTGAACTACTCAAAATTTCCTTCACCGGTACACCAGAACTGATCTGAATACCACCTCTGATTCAAAGGCATTACAGTTATCGATCATATTTTTCAAGATAATGTTGTAATTTAAGGCAGCTCTTCTCATCCTGAATTGGAATAGCAACATTAATTTAGAATGATGGGACTATAATCCAAAACCTCTGGTGGATGCCAGGATGAAGAAGGCTGTCCTTAAGACCTCAGACAGTCCTCTACCTATGACCACAATTGAGTCCAAAATTTCTGTTGTTATGTGAGACATTTGTTAAATGAGCTTTGCCCTATTTTTATGACCTTTCTTGCCACAGTTGTTAAGTGAGTCACTGCAGTTGATAAATCAATAACCTGATTGTTAAGTAAATGTGGCTTCCCCATTGACTTTGCTTGTCAGAAGGTTGCAAACGATGATTACATGACCCTGGGACACTGCAATGGTCATAAATACGAATTAGTTGACAAGCATGATCATGGGGATGCTGCAGAGATCATAACTGTGAAAAATCACATTTTTCAGTGCTGTTGTAACTTTGAATGGTCACTACTGTTGTAAGTTGAGGACTACTCGTACTTTGATTTATCGTGCTTTGTCAGTGTTATATATTTGGCTCTTGGCAGTTCTCTGGAATTCATCAACTGTCTTTCACTTAAACTAATTCTCCTTAGAGACTTTCTGTCAGATATAAAGCTTTGAAGCTGGTTTGGACAGGATATTTATTCCCCGTTCATCCATTCTCCCTTGTACCTTACCTTGCACCTACATGGAAAAGAGAAAGTAGAAAGTTATATGTGTAAATATTGGGGTAAGATTTATGAAGACTTAGAATAGGACATCTCTAGATTGGCACCTTAGTAAAGCAACTATTTCCATGTCTGATTTAGAAGATGTACTACTTTTAATTTTTGCTATTTGAATCAGTATTTGGATCCTTTAATTAAAAATACCCATTTAAAGATTTGGAACTTTTATGTTGGAATCTCATCCAAAGTTATAATTTTTTTCTGATTAGTTTGTGTAGCAGTAGCTACTGATACACCACAATTTTCCATGTCTTTAAGTTGATCCTAACAAACATTGTTAAAAACTTCTTCTAATGTGAAATTAATGTGCAGTAGGATTAATGGTTGAATAACAAGTATGGAGAAACAAGTGTCCAATACATTTCTTATCTGTCTCACAGTTGAACTAGAATGATGACTCATTCCATAACTGCTTCACATATATCTATCCTTGTCAATATGGTGAAGAGGAGTTTACACTGAATTACTGCAGGGTTATGCAGTATATTTGGCAGGATATGAATAACAGACAATAAATATCTTCATTTAAAGCATGTTAGCTTCCTTTAGTATATCTCATGAGCAGAATCCGTATATGATTAGAATGTTATCTATTAATAACAAACATTCTCTCCAATAGTTACTGAATCAAAAGTATTTCCCACGGCATCTGATCCAAACCATTGATTTAGGACGCATTTTATACATGATGATAACTAAATAGTAATTTAACATACAATGTGCATATAACAGTCTTTTATTTCATAGAGGTCCTACCAAATGGTGAGAAATATCTTATCATTTCCCTTAATCTTTCATTTTATGATCAGGTGAAAAAGTACTGCAACTCTTTTCCTGCTATATTATTGACAATGACAACTAATTCAGCAGTACATGCATAAACAGTTTTACTTGGATCTTCTTCCAAAATTGGTAGGATTCTGTCATCATATGGCCAGCCTAAATATGTAGCAGCCCCAAAACTGCTGACCAAGTGGATACATAGATTCATGGGTTTGAAAATGATGTTCTGTCCCTTTTCAATTTTGATTTAAGTAGCTAAAACGTCTCTTTACCTCAGTCTGGTTTACTTATTGGAGAGAGCAAACTAAGCATATTTTGTGTTGGAAGAGAACAGAGCTCTTTGTCTCATAATAGAAGTTTACACAGCTTGTAGAAAGCTATTTCCCTTCCCATTTAGATCCCATTGCTCCACTATTTCATTTTTATATTTCTTTCGCTAACCCCTTCCCTCTTTTCAAAGCACCAGATTAGTATAGTGCAATAAAGCTATGCACTGCTTCGTGCCAGCATTCCAGAAAGAAAAAGAAACACACTGATTGTAAAATGCCTGCAGGGAAAAAGAAATATTTTTTAGTTTTGTAAACTGATGTCTAACAAATAAACTATCTGTAGGATTAGCAATAATTCTTAATGTATTCCGACCTTCAATTTGGATTGTAATAGGGTAGAGTTAATATCTTCAATCTTTGTGTGTGTGTGAACTTCCATAGATATAAAAAACTGTAGGAAACAGGATATTGGACCAGAAACACCTAATTCAGAAGGATTCTTCTTCCGGTGACTTTTCCCCCTTAGTAAATGAAAGTTCAGAAAAATATCACTTTTTAATAGATGTCCAAACTTATACATTATTCATGGTTCAGTTAGTTATTTGACATGATACAGTAACTATGGGTTCCTTGGGATGAAAAGCAAGCCAAAGTTTCTTTGGGCTATTTTCTAAAACCATGAGACGATGTCATTTAATGGAATGAAATTTAATGTTTGCAATATTTTTCAGTGAGGGTTTTTTAAAAATATGTGTTTTTACCTATTTTTCAAGAATTCAAATCTGCTGCTATTTTTGCAATTGCACAATGTTTAGCTTGGTATGGTAAATCCACATCTGATCATATATATAGCCCACATACTATAACCCAAATAATGTTAATTTTATCTTCTCAAAATTACACCTTATGCTACAAAAATTAAAGTTTTTTCTGCATGAATCTTATCTAGCTAAGCAAAAAATTATCCATGCAATCATAAACTAACACCAGAAAGCAATTATCTGAATTTCAAAAATGTTTAAGTGAGTTTCACCAAGTCTTGTTTTGATTTGTTCTTCAGCATCAGCCACTGATTTGCTTCTGGGCCTCTGATATAATTCTCCCATTTCTCATGTGTATACACTCTGCTTGCTGCCTCTGTGACCTGTTTCACACATTACTCTATTGATTAGGCATGTAGGAACACTGTGGTAGTTGCATTAGTTTGTCAATGAACTTCTTTATTTCTGCTGTAGTTAGTTTGCATGTCAAAGGTGGCACATATATACCTTCAGACCAGTCAATCATCTCCAGCAGAGTGGATGCTTTGGCATAGATTAAAGGTGTTTTTCTTACATGTACAGAAAAATCTTCCAGCGTGTCATCGTCTGTACCCTCAAGTCAATTATCTTTTGCACACTAGCTCTCCTCTTTTGAATGTCACCTGAACACAAGAGTGTCTGGATTATCATTTTACTAAAAGCGTACCATGTTGAGCTCTGAATGGTTGGCAAAACAGCATCAACTTCTTTTGCAGTTTGACTTGCTGCAGCTGGAACAATGCATGACACAGGCTTTTAATCCAGAAATATTTTACTTTGATGTTGAATTAGCAAGGGTAGTACACACCAATGACGTATTCCACTATCATTCTTAAGTTTTGGATACTTTTGCCTTTAAAGCCATGTTTTGAAACTCATATTTGACAAAGCCTATTTGCAGTTGTCAACCAATGTGAATGGCTTACAAGGCCAATTTCCAGAAGAGCCAGATCTGTGGGAAGTTCTTTTGTCCTTACTACTTGTGTGATTCTATATCTATACGCTTGGTGAGTAAAGAGATCCTTTACAACACTGTCTCTCATTGAAACGAGAGTCTTACTAAATGATACTTTGGTGAATGAAGGACCAATGTCAAGTTCTGTTGCAGTGTCTAGCATGTTGCCAATTTTATCTGCCCATTTGTTGTTAGACAAGGTCTCCCCATCCAATTTTGTGATTACCTGTCGTAGAGGTAACTCATTTTTGTGGAATGCATACACCCACTAGATTAACTTCTAGTCAAGATTGACCTCTACCAGTGCATGGCACTATGTTCACAGTCATTTGCAGTATCTCTTCCAATGGCCTCCAAACTTTTTTTTTTTTAAGAACAAGTTTTATTGATTTTTGAAGACAAACAAAACATAAAAGTATAAAACCTCCTTTCTAAGAATTACTTATAAATTTTAACAAGGCAAATAAAGCATTATTTTTTAAAACATAGTTCCACATTATCACATTTCCATTTACACCTATATATCTTTTCTGAATTTCTCATTATTTCTCCCTTCACTTTTGCTCAATTATATTTCTATCAAAGTTTTAGTAATTCTCAATCAGTCATAAGCACACAAAATATATAACATAAAACAAGACATAAAAAAAACCTCCTTAATTGTCATTTATACATGTCTTTTCCAAATTTCTCTCCTTTAGTTTCATTCCTCCAAGGTTTTATTAATTCACAATCAAACATAGCTAATCAAAACACAAAACATAAAACATAAAACTTCTTTTGAAAAGTGGCTTAGTCCCGGGTTACATCTTTTTTAACAGACCTAAATCAAATTCATGCTTACCTTATATACCATTCATATCTTATTAACCATTTTATATTTTCTATATAACTTCTCCCATCTTTTCACTCTCTTAATTATGTTTTATTTATTTCATCTTATTTCAAAATCATTATGCTTATATCTTTTGTCCATTCTTTTCCAATCATCTATTTATCTCTTCTCTTTAACAAAAAATTTCCCCTGTAATCACTTTTAAAGTGTGATGCTTTCCCCTAAAGTAAAACTTAAAATAATACATAATTTCCATCCTGATTCTGCAGAGTACATTCTACATATTAGATCTTAAAATAAAAGAATAATAAACTTATAGTATAGTTAAATATATAATTTCCATTCTAATTCTAATTCTGATTAGTACATTATTTTAGAATAAGAAAATAAAATACTAAGTTTATAATAACATTAAGACAATAACGAATTAAACTATAACTAAATATTAATCATTTTACACATTCTCCTTAATATTTTATTAAATATTGAAATCTATCATTATTAAACATTAATATTTTATTAAATGTTCCAATAAACTATTTCAAATGCAAATACTACAATACTATCTTATGTACTCTTGCAGAATCTTTCTTTAATTATGCACTAGCCATTATCCTTTATCTCTAAAAAAAAATTGCTTTTTAAGATCTTGTTCTAGCCCGTGGCTTTTTTTTTCTTTTTCCCTCCCTTTCTTCTCCAGTCTGGTCTTTCCCCCCCCCCTCTCCTAGCCTCCCCCTTTTTAACTTCTCCTCTCTGTTGTAATTCTCTTTTCAATTGCTTTCTAACATTGTACCTTCTTTTCACCCTATTTTTCTTTTTCTTGGTTGTTTTATTAAATCTTAAATTCTCATTTTTCCTTCCTCTCTTCCCATTTTCTTTCTTAATCAAACTTTTTAGTCCATTAAAGATGGCTTCTTCCTTTTCTTCTTCTTTTTCTCTTTCTCCTTCTTCCTCAAGTATTTGCTGGTACGTAGAAACCGCCATTTCTAAAAAGTGGAAGGCAGCTCCCAAGGAATCCTTGCCATTTTGCTGTCTTTCTTTTAATTTTTCATATTCCATTTTTAGTTCATCCACAGATGGTGAAATGGCCTCCAAACTTTTGTCTATGCCATTCTTCTTTATGAACTTCACCAGATTATCTGCAATTACTTGAGCAGGTTTTCTGTTTTTGACCCTTTCTCTGGAGTAAAATGATAAAGATCTCTTCCACCCAGCTCATTCACACAGAATAATGTTCTTCTTTGATGGTACTGGGGAATTGCTGATCTAACTTGTTTACTGTCAGCATAACATTAGTTGCATCTATATAGCCATTGAAGAAGATGTGTTCTATTTCTCCCTTCTTACAAAGCTTATCAAATCTTCATATTTTTTCCTGGGCTCTTTTGACTTTATTGTGGTCAACTACAAATCTCTTTTCTTCTTCAGTGATCAAGCCAGCATCTATGAAGTTGGCTGTGATTATGGCAGGAGTGGTGCATAGACCAACACCATATCTTATGCTCTGCATAGTAACATTTGTCATTTCTAATCTTCTGTATTGAGTCTTTTCTTTTGAAGTAGAGAGCATGCATGTTTGGTCTAAGGCCTCCTCAAATTTCTATCACATTCTTCTTCATCTTCATTATCAGTCATCTGTCCTTCATTTTCATCATAAGAGATAATTACTCAAAATGTCTGAAATACTTCTCTGCTTATATTTAGCAAGCCTTTGTCTGTCATTGTCTTGTTACTTTTGCTGTTTTATAGTTGTTTTTCCTTGGGCACATCTGGCAAACCAACCTGGTGCAATCCAAAAGAACCAGTCTTGTCTTTCTGACCTTTAATGAAAGCATGTTCCTTCAATGGTATCTTCAACTCCTTAGGGCAGGTAGATTAATGTGAGTTTCTTTTTTTCAGCCAGCCAGGCAACTGAATTCAGTACACAGAATAATTTGACACTTGCAGTTGAAGATGTCAAACAGTTTGTCAAGTTTCCCAGTGAAAGTCTCTTTGACATCTAACTTTCCTCTATCAAGAGATATGTTTTTGGCTAGATCCCAGGTCTCTTGGGTCTTATTCCAGATTGTCACTTGTGAATTTACAACAGAGGTCATAAAAGAATTGTTCGTTCATTTCCACTTCTCAACACTTTTGGATATATGTTTCTTGCAAGACTGGCTGCTGGGGAGTTCCTAGAATCATCACTACTTTGTTCTCTTAACAGTAGTCTATAACAGAGAATGTCTCACAATATTGGAAGTTCAGATGGTAACAAGGCTCTACCAGTCTCAATTAGGTTGCTCATATGAGTGAATGTTCCCAGTCTTGTTCTGTTTCTAGAAGCCATTACAGATCAGTTATTGCACTCACAGGAAATGAGGCTAGCAGTATTAAAACACTCTCAGAGAAAATAATGTTTAACAAAAAGAAAAAGACAGCTGAACCTGTGAACTAAAACAAACAAAATGTTGTCCTAAAGGTACTTTTCAAGAGGCAATTGGATTTTCTGGTTTTTCTTTGAAGACGTTTTGCTTCTCATCCGAGAAGTTTCTTCAGCTCTGACTGGATGGTGGGGAAAGGAAAGACTCCCTGAAAGTTATAGAATTTGATACACCCTAGATGTGCATGACACAGAACATATCTATTAGAAATTATCAGTATTTAGATGAGGTCAATACATCTGACCTCTCAAATCCAGAAGATCAACCAGGTATTTGAAATATATTGGCTGGATATTTTACAGCTTTTTCAAATGAAAAAAAGAAAAATGTGAAATCTCCAGACAGTGTTGATCCTTTCCCTGCTTCAATGTTTCTTAAAGGATGGTTCCAGAAGGTCCTCTCAGAGTGCTCAAAATCAAAATTATTTGTCAGTTTATGTTGAAAAATAATTCAATATTAAACGCTATAGCATGAGACATAGTAGTAAATGTGACAATTTTATTTTTAATATAGTAAATATTGATAGCAATAGCAATAGCTATATACCACTTCATGGCACTCTCTAAGTCAGGGGTGTCAAACTCACTGCCCACAGGCCAGATGAGTCCTGGCCACCCCCACCCCCAGTTTAGTGAAGGGGGAAAGTTTTGATATGTCATGTGATGATGTGTTGTGGTGAGTTTGACACCCCTTATCTAAGCGGTTTACTGATTCAGCATATTGCCTCCAACATCTGGGTCCTCATTTTACCACTCTTGGAAGGATGAAAGACTGAGCTAACCTTCAGCAAGGGAGAATTGAACTGCTGAACTGCTGGCAGTCAGCCCTAAGCAGAATTAGCCTGCAATATTGCATTCTAACCACTGCGCCACCATGACTCTTGATAAGTATAAACCATACAAACAAAGGCTCTTTTGGATTCCCCCATAATTTTTAAAAGTGGAAGGAGTATTGAGAGAAAAATGTTTTAAAAATATCCCTCCAGTTGTTCCTAATTACAACACAAACGTGTTCCAGTGCATATTTTTTCTCTTTCCATCCTATTTAAGTCCACAGGTGAGACTGACTTGACAACCATGGCTTTATAGTGATATCAAAATAGTACTTCCCTTTCATTCCTTACTCTAGCACCATTTCACAGTGTGGAGTGGAGGTGGGGAGGATCTGCTATATTTGTCACCCATGATATCAGAGAGAAATCAGTTGACTGCAGTGAGTAGTAACTAAAAGAACAAATAGTGGGAGGATAGGAATTGCCCACAGAAACATATTATGCAGGCCTAATTTTCTGTGATTAAATGATGAAAGTCCTATAGTCTTAGAAAGATATGTAATGACATGAGTGGCAAACAAATTAAATAAATAAAATAAATAAATAAACATGCTTGCTTTCTCTTTCTTCAAAATAGGAACATTTACACAAAAAAATGTAACATTTCATTGTCAAATCATAGTTATTGTTTATGCATTAAAAAAACCTCCTGCTTCATGGGACATTCAGGAATATCAGCACACTAACATGGTCTGCCAAAAGTGCAGAGATGTTTGAAATGTGATGCATGAAATTTGCACTTGTTGAATTTTCAAAGAATTAAGCATACAGTTCTGTAACTATACCTTAAACAGACAAAATACAAGAGCACTACAAGAATTAAAATAACGATAGGGCAAGAGGAAACCAACAATATTTAATCCATTATTTCAAAGTATATTGTCATATGTTATTCTATAATAATTTGAACTTAAACAGAAACATTTCTGGATTGTAACTGGTTTAACTCTATCTACAATATAGTATGTTCATTGTTCTCTATCTTTGCTGCTGAGAGAGCAGGAAGCAAATTTGACTTATGTTGAGCCAAAATTTGTATTTTTTAAATAATTTCATTTAAAAACAGAATATTAATAGATAATTCAACCTAGATAGTATCTAAATCTTTTGTAAATCACATATTCTATTGCAGAAGATTTTTATGGGGGGAGGGGTGTGGACATAAAAATTAGTAGGCATTTAGCTAGAGCAGCATCTGTAAAGATTTCTGAATAACAAAACACTACTGCAGATCATGACCCAAGCTCTCTCCCCTTTATATATATATATATATATCAGTGAAGTTGTAATGCATGGATTAAAAATTTGTGGGCTTGTTTCATGATGTCATGATGTTACTTCTATCAATCTGATTATCCCCACTACCCTGTCTTCCCTGAAAACCTTACTGTTTAGATACAGGTAATCACGGGTATCTGTGTGCACTTGATTTTTCATTACAATCCATCCTGAAATCATTACAGTCTATAATGAAACTTTACCCTTTAATTAAAGTTGCGAGGATTTTCCCCACAATATTTTATTTTTCTAGATAAAAAAGAACAGACAAATGGGCAGTTCAATAAGAAAACAAAAACCACGAAAACAGCCATCTTGCAAGCATAAATAAGCTGACAATTATCCTTTCCCCAATGTAAAAATAGTTAACTATATCTTGAGAATGAAATAGAATAAGATAATCAAATAAATTTTGCCATTACACCTTCATGATTGTAAGAGTAAAAAAGAATGATAGATAGATGATAGATAGATAGATAGATAGATAGATGATAGATAGATAGATAGATAGATAGATAGATAGATAGATAGATAGATAACCTTTTTTGTCATTTTTTACTATGGGCACATTGGCACACATTAAAAATGAAATTCTGTTGCCTGCTCTCAAAGGTGAATGCATACATAAAACACATATAGACCTGCTATATACATATGTGTTATGACTCCCCTTCAAAATTCAAACGAACAAAACAGAAAGCAGCCGTTTCACAATTAAATCAAACGGAAAGAAGTCTTACAAGATAACGGCTGGCAGAAACCTCAATCCACAGCATAAATCTTCACTCTGTCCAGCAAACCAGTCCTGGCAATAAATCTCCAGTCTCAGATCTTCTTGCTGTAACGTCCCCACTCAAATAGTCACTTTGTTCCTGGCAAAATGTACCAGCCCAGCTGTGTCCTTTTATACTCATTGAGGCAACGGGCTAATTTACTGACTCGCTCTCCTCATTCGCTCCAGCTGATTTTGCCTTCTCAACCATCTTCTGTTTTTTACATTTAACTACAAATTTTCCAAGTTCTCATCTCCACTAGAAGACTCTCTCAAAACTTCCCTGTCAGCCATTCCCGGCTGTTGATCAGATAAGGAACCAGAAGAGGTCAAAGGTCCTGACAATTCTAATACATCAGGTCTGTCGTCCTTTGTCATGTCCATCTCCACATCCTGGTTACCAGTCCAATCACTGAGCCATGCCGGCTCATATTTTTCTGCCATGACCTCCTCACTTGAACTCATATCAGTCACAGGAGCTGAATCCAAGCCTGGAGCCACAACACATATGTATATACCTACACCCTTACATATAAATATCAATCACTGTCTATTTTGAATACATAGCCAAAAGGGGTAGCTTGACAATTCACAAGGTTGATACTGTATGGAACAAAACTCTGACTGAATCTGGATGTTCTGCTTCAGATACTATGAAGCCTACTTCCATAAATCATGGTATTTATACATTGTATAGGCTGAATTATCTATAATATTCATATAGTTCATTCAGTAGAGTAAGGGATTAGATTTTTGGGAACTATTGTTAATCTTAGATTTTAAAGTTACCTGTCATAGTATCTATGTTACCTGCAGCTGGAACACCTATCTATTAATCTGTCCTGTTTAGCTAGGTCATCCTTTTTGAGTTAGTAAAGAGCAAAAAGAGAAATTATAGTATCAGTAATAACAGGAATTGCTTGCCATATTTTATTCAACAAAAATCTTTAATAACACTTTCTACCTGTAATAATACTATTAATAAAGTATACTGCCCAGAGTCTCCTGTGAGTTGGATGATCATATGAATTTGTTCAACCAACCAACCAACCAACCAACCAACCAACCAACCAATCAATGGAATGGTCATTTTATGGTTAGAAAGACTCAGTTTCTATTATATTATTTTTTGTGTGTTTTATTTGCAGCTATTATAAAGATATGGTGAAGTACAGATGATACCATAAATATATCTATATTTGTTCAGTGAGATTATCAACTATTAGAATGTCTGAAGACAAGAATGTAAGCTGGGTTTGATATTAAAACAGTGTACCTTTTCATTCTCAACAGTTCTTACTCCAGTGAAGACTATTAATTCATTTGAATTTATGGGTTTTACCAGGCATTGAATACTAATCACAAATCTGTTGACGAAATTATCTTTTGTGAAAGATACAAAGTGCTGACCAACCATCATTACAAAGATGGCAGCAACAATATGATCCTACAGGGGAAAAAATAGAGACTGTAAATATTGCAAATGATGAACTCCATTCATAAAATAACCAATCCCTAGAAGAAATTTGGTGTTCCCCAGATAAAAAATTGGGTGAAGAACTTGAAGAGTATTTGCACACAGCTGGATATTACACTGGATAAGAATTTAAGTACCATGATTGCCATGTTACTTATATCAAAGCTCAGTTTCACCTCCATTCTCTTTTTTCTAGTAACATTCCTTATTACCATCACACTCCTAAATTACAAGATTATGACTGTGAAATGGAGTAGAATTAAATGTACTAAATTATTAAATCCCGCAATGATTTTTTGAACCAGTGGGTAGCTCTTCTAAGGTCTAGTTTACATAGTAAAATCATTCCATAAGAAATGCTTCTTGATCTTCATCCGTGATATGACTGACTAGATAATATAATGTATAATTTATTTCGCAGAACTAGAAACATTTAGCCAAAAGTTCCACAAATCCAGGAACTCAGAAAAAAACCCCACCCATGTCGAAATGCCTACAAGAATGCTGTCAGTGTGACAACACCACAACATTTTACATGCTATTGACAAAACATAATATGGTATAGGAGACATAATATTTGGATGATTATAAACACAGGATGTAACTTCATATGGATACAATTTATGAAGTTTTGTTACACTAACATAGTCAAGCACTTGCAATTGCCCAGCTACTTTAGGCTGCTGGAAGTATACTTCTTTCTGTCTAGTCATTGGGTATTGTTTTGCAACAATGGAAAGTACTGAACAGGAATTATGTCGTCTCTTGATATATGCATGAGTGAAGCGCTTGTCTGCAGGGAGGTGTGTAACTTCTGCATGACAAGCAACATTTTCTCCAGTCAGCCAATGGAGAAATCCCAGGACAAGATAGCATTTTGACTTCTGGAGGAAGTGAGAATCCTAGTGTCATGACAAGGTGGGCGTTTCCATTCATGAGAAGAGGTTGTACCTTGCAGCTCCAGAGAAAATCTTGAAACAGTGCAACTGCAGTATTTACCCTACAATAGGTTTGAGTGAATTAACTTATAAAAGGGTTGTATAGCTAGAAGCTTTGAATGGAGGCACAAGAGCAATGTTGAACTCACATACATAGTTCCTGCATTTGGAGATGGCCTTAGGCTCTTGATTTACTGTCTGATTACTCTCTCTCTCTGTTTTAATGATGCAGTGCATTTCTTAACTAAAATCAAAAAGACAAGCAGTCTTCATTAAAGTAGCAGTGGAAAGCTTCTGAGTCATTTTACTGAGTGGGGCCTTAAATATTGATAACCCTTAAAGACCATAAGGAATAAGTGATAAGAACACTGTGATCACAACACTGTGAAGAAAAAGCTATGTACTTACTCGAGATGTTGAATTGTAATTCCTTACATGTGGATTTTACAGCATGAGATTACCATGTGCATGTTGTTATGTGGACACAGTTTTGGTTTGCTCTATATGTAAAGGTCTGGACTTCTGCCTCCAAAGTTCAACCTTAAATATGTCCTGACTCAGAGACTCAGTTGTAGGAGAAAAAGCAGTGACATCAGGAGTGGCGCAATGTGGAAATATAAAGTATATAAAGCAGTATTTCAAGCATAAGAACTCTAATGATCAGAGAAAGAGATTTCTGAAAAAACCAAAAAGATATAAGAGATATACGAGGGAGAAATTAGTAGATGATTTAGCAAAGAAAAAATTAACATAAATGTTATAAAAACCCCTGCCTTGATAATAGGAAGAAAAAGGCAGAAGAGGAAAGTAATCTAATATAGCTTGAATGTTTTAGGTTGAATAATCCTTCCCTTGATTCCTGAAAAAATGATATTTTTACTGATCTTTTTCTGAACCTGGATATATAAGAAGAGGAGAAAAAACTGTCCCTAGATAATAGATTTTAGCAAGCTGATAGTAGGAAACTAGTTCTGTAGTCTAAACAATTATTTTAAAAAGCTCATGAACTTATTCACTTTCAGCAAGTAATAAGCTTGTTAATAGAACAAAATACCTTACAACTTAGCATTTCTAATATTTAACAACTCTTTAAAATGTATAACACTTCTTATAAAATTTTTCCTAAATATAATAGCAATAATTTTGTTTTTCACTTTGGGAAGAACACAGTAAAGAAATGGAAACATCTCCAGATAAAGATTTATGAACTGCTTTCAAATCTCATGAGTTCAGTCTGTATAATAAATCTGATCTTTTTTTTCCTGACATCATATTGTATTTCACCTTTTCTGTTCCATATTGTTAAACAGAGAAATCCATTGCAAGAAATTCATTAGTTAAGGTATTTTGGAAATTATAGTACCTACTGAAAATGAACTGGTACCTAGGGAAGATACAGTACCAGAGCATAAAGAAATGAAAGTGAATGGCACCTTGGAGAAAGTAATTATTAAGTTACACTATAGACTTTCACTGAAGTTTTCTGGGAGAAGGATCTAGTTCTAGCAGATAATTATTATTGTTTTTCCCCAATATTAAATATATATAATCCAGCTGTGAAAATAAAACCTGCTCCTATTCTTTGTGAAGCATATACATTTTTTGATAGAAAACAGAAAAGAGAACAACCCTTATAGATTACATATTATATAATATTTATTTTTCAACCCCTGTTTTGTTCTCACCATAACCCTAAAAGTTAGTAAATTTCATAAGTTTTGTTTCTCCATTTCTAATGAAACACGCTACTGTCTTTGATATATGAACAAAACGGTGATCAGAATTTTGTTGCTAAGGAAGTGAGTTGTGCTTGATTTTATAGCCTTTTTTGCCATGGTTGTTAACCAAATCACTGAAGTTGTGAACTGAATTACATGGTTGTTAAATGAATCCAACTTTCCCATTGACTTCTTGTCAGGGAAGGACACAAACGGTGATGACCTCAGGAAGCTGCAATTGTGTTAAATACATGCTGGTTGCCAAATATCAAAATTTTGATCATATGGCCATGGGGATGCTGCAACTGTTATGAGCATCAGCTGTAAGTAACTTTTTTCCCAGTGTTGCTGTAACTTCAAAGAGTCATTAAATGAATGGTTGTAAGATAAGGACTACAACAGTACTTGGAATCAAACATGACTTGATGCATATAACAAAAAATCATTAAATATATTACACATTAGATTTCAAAAGATTATCTCTCAAGGATATTGTCATTTTAATGGTATTGAGTCTGAAATTATGGAACATATTGAGTTTTAAAAAGCTTTTCAGCAGAATATTATCTGACCTATTTTAAAAGCAAAGGCCAGGAAGAGGTATTTCTGAATAAGTTAAAATTTGGATAACAAACTTAAACTTACAATGGCAATGGCTAAATTTTTAATCAATGGTTGTAAAAACAAGTAATTTAGTAATATATTAAATGTTTTTAATGTTTTATGTAATATTTATCAATTTCTTTTATTTGTTTTCTCTCCTAACTTTAAAATTATGTCTGGTTTGTTATTTGGATCCTACAAATAACAATAAATCTAACAGCCAATCTGTATAGCCATACTGAGTTTAAAATGTCCTCTGGCTAATGTACATTATTTCAAATGATCTTGATTATGTAGTCCAAGCAAATTAATATATTGAAATTTATGAAGCCCTGTAAAATGTGAAACATCTGGGCACTTGTAATTGCAGCTGATTGTCACCCATATTGGAATGTTGTCATATATCTACCACCTTATATGCATATTAACAGAACAGAATAAGGTCTAAAGTGGTATATGCTTTTTAGTAAAGCAACTTCCAGATGGAATTTGCTGCCATAAATTGCTTGTTCAAATATATAGAGAAAAGTGTTTTTTTCAGGCATCATATAACTGATGCAAAGCAGTCATCTTAATAATAACAATCAGAATAGAACTGGATGGAAATTTGGAGGTCTTTAATTTCCTGTTCAAGCAGGAAACCATATACCATTTCAGACAAATGGTTGTTCAATCACTTCCTAAAAACCTCCAGCATTGGAGCACCCACAACTCTGGAGGCGAGTTGTTCCACTGATTAATAGTTCTAGTTTGCTTCTCTCCTTGATTAGTTTCCACCCATTGCTTCTTGTCTTACCTTCAGTGTCTTAGAGAATAGGTTGACTTTCTCCTGTCTGTGACAACCCTTAGACACTGGAACATTGCTATCACTGAAATATTGCATTATTGCTGGAACTATGAAGTGATTTGAGCCATGGAATTCTGGTATGACATCAATTCATATATGGGGAAACATATATGATAAAGTAGCTATGTTTGCCATGAGAATTATGAAAGTGGGTATTCCCCCTCCCTATTTTTAGTAAAACAGTATCAGACCACAAAATAAAAGTACTGTATAGCGATCCAAGATAATTTTTATAGATGATCCAGATCACATACATCCTTATTCACTTTTGGGGGAAATAGTTATATTGTATGCATTTACTGTCCCTATTCTTCATTCTTCTGATTTTTGGTCTTGTTAGCATGAATTTTGAGATTTGACTGCAAAGCATGAACTATTTTGCCATTTACCAGTGAGCAGGAAAAATTTGGCATGTTTGGATGATAGCAGGCTAGAAAAAATTACCCAAAGTTTTAACATTATTTTCCTATATTTTACTCAAAAATAAATGTTGCAAAAACACAATAGTTGTAGAGACAATCCAAGGTCCGATGTAAAGTAGTTTTTCATGAAAAATTAGGTTCATGTTTTATTTTAAACTTTCTCTCATATTGAAAAGGAATCGTGTAAAAAGAGGCAAAAATGGTGAATGGTAAATTATGAATGAAAATGCTTACATTAACTAATAAATTGTGCAGAAGCACTAAATTTTGATTCTGATAATATGCTATGCAAATTTTCAGTTTCATATGCAAATATAACTTGTTCTGTTGAAGAGCTGGGTAATCCACCAGGACTTCATCATTAGCACCATGCTAATAAAACATACATAATTCATAATAAATAAATATTACAAACTAGGTCATAGAACTGTTTTGTTTATTTGCTTATTTGAAAGTAAACTTGCTACCCATTGACAGCTGTGTAGAATGTGACAACAAATGGATGACAGACATGGTAATGAGTAGCATCTGCTTTATTTATGCAGCTACAAATGCTTATATACACATTCATAATCTTTCTTAGGAAAAGGGAGTTCCACACCAAGTAGAGAGAAATGCAATCCAGACCCTCCTTTGTGCAAATGAAGCACAGATTTAAGTCTACAACCCAAATTCCCAATTGTTTCCAGTGACTAAAACTCACTGCCTTAATTTGGAATTGCAACACTTTAATTAAAGCTACTGTAAAAAGAAATTAATAAATTAGGATTAGAATTATGTTCCTTTGAATTTGGGTCTGCTGTGGGGGACAGCTTGATACTAAATATGAGCATCTGGTGAAAATCTGTGATGAGTGGTCTTCCAAAAATTGAGTGGCATGGCTTAAAAGATCCTCCTATTGTTCCTCTGAAATATTGCTCAATCCACAGATGATCTTGATGATAAGGAAATAAATAATCTGCATTTTTCATAGAAATTCCAACTGTAAGAGGGGATCTGCAATTAATAAATGTTAAAAAAGATAAGATCTTTTAAGTATCCCTGGTTCACATTTTTACTCATTGTTGCCTTTTTTTGTTAAAAAAAATGATTCTTGCTGTTGATAGATCACATCTTTTAGTCTTTTGAGTTTTAGTCATATGTTTTAGTCTCTTGAGTTGAGTTGCATCTCACTTGACATAGACTTGATGCCCCATCAAAGGGAGTAGGAATGCAGATAGGTTTAGTTGGTATTTGAAAGACTGGCACTACAGGTCTGCGTTGCTGGGAGAGGCCATTGAAAATATACAATCCCCAGATGGGAGTGATTTAGTGAAATTCAAAACAGAGAAGTGAAAAGCTGTCAAATATATCCCTGGCCTCCCTTGGATTTTGTTTGATGTGACTACTCTCTACCTGTCTATTTTTCCCCCTTTATTTCTAAAAGCTTGAATTTTCCAGTGCAAATTGAGGCGGAGAGAGAGTAAAGCAGCAATATTTTATCTGTATCCTTGTATCAATCAATTTTCATGCATTCCAAGGAGAGAATAAATTTGGTTTCCATAGGATTGGGAAATGTGGTTGCTTTCTTCTCTTTTAAAATAATCCTTACAAAATGGCATCTGCTTATCAAGATTAATTCAATCCTCCCCCCCCCCATCTTCTTTTCCCAGGAAATTTCTTTTGCTTGCAAAAAAATATTATGTAGGCCAAGTTGGAAAGGCGAAATAAATAAGAAAGTCCAGAGAAACTTTTTAGAGCATTCAAAATGAAAAACAAACAAACTTTGGGATCATGAATTCATTTCTAGCTCAGAAATTATCTCAACATGTTAAGATAACAGCTTTTGTATTTTTCAGCCAGCATGTCTGCTGGCCATGCTGCCGAGGGTTTTAGGGAATTGTAAGGCAAAGTGTAAGGAAGGAACCAAGGAAGGCTGAATTAGATATGCAGTTACTATATCCCATTTACACTGCCTAACTCTGGGTGAAAGGACTTTTCCAGAGTCTCAGTGATACTATGAGATATTTTGAGATAGAACTATTGGGTGTTAAAGTAGAAGCAAAACATGTACTAAAGAACTAGATGTACTTCCTTTGAAGAGATGTATATCTCACTGGCTTGAGAAACTAATAATGGGAAATTCTTTCAAAGATGATGCAAATCTGTTCCTTCAGTGAGCAGGGAATTGAACTCAATGGCCTAGATATTGTAAATCTTTCAAATTTTATGTGCTCAGATTATGAATGCAACATACATGCTTATGTGTGTGTGTGTGTGTGTGTGTGTGTGTGTGTGTGTGTGTGTAAAATTGCTGTAACAAAAACTGTATATTTCAAAAATTTTATTGCTATTATTATTGTTATTAATGGGATTGAACAGAGCAGCTTTAGGCATATAGGACATCCATGGCAAATTTATTTCATCAGTTTGACCCACAATATGAAGATTGTAAATGTATTTTTGCCAATGCACAGAAACTTGTTGGATATGTGGCGTTTATTTTGCATGCTATAGTTAAACATCAACTAGAGATAAACTGCATAAGGCCTTGGTCCCTTGTTGATATGCCCCTTAAAGGATTATACCATGTTGATGCTTGGCCCTTTCATAGCTCATGTGTCTGGTTCCTGATGGAGGGTGCTAATCAATCCTTCCACATCATGTTTTAAAAGCATGGTCCCTGAAAGACCACAACCCAGGAAGGGAGGGTGTTTGGTATCTTTTCATTTTATGTTGAAAATGGCCTATGTTTCAAAAGTACTAACCCCGTGGTCTCTGCTCAGGGCAATTTTGCTTAGCCTAGTGGAATGTCCTGGAAACTACTGGTAATAACTTCGCCTCCAAGACTGGAACATGTTGAGCAGAGACAGAAAACCTATGAACAACTGATGGCCAGATGCCAGAGTAAACAAGTGTGGTTCCTTGGGTTGTGGTTAGAAATGTCTCCCTTTCAATATGCAGTGCAAATCCTCTGCCAACATTTGCCATAAAGTTATTACACAAAGCTGTTTTTCCTCTCAGTAAGACAAACCCAGTGAAAGACTGCTTCTCGTCCAGCCTCTTGCTGACTTTAGGCCTCTGATCATCTGTCATGCCAGGAGAAACCTGTGAGCTGTGGTCTCCCTTTCAGGCTGCATTTTTCATTAGACTTTGTGTGTGTGTGTGTGTGTGTGTGAAGAAAGAGAGTGAAAGAATAGGGAGTAAAAGGAAAAGATTCCACATAGACTGTTCTAATATGTGAACAGCTAGTTCTGTTCTCTTTCCAAACCCACACTTTGCTGGCCCGTGGCAGAAGTCATAGCCATGGAAAGAGTGCCTTGTCTGGAATTAGATCATTGGTCCATCTCTCTCAGACTTGCCCACATCAAAGCTAAGGAACCTGTGGCCCTTCAGGCACTGTTGACATCATCTCCAATGACCTTCACCATTAACCATGTCAGTAGGGTTATTAGTGGTTGAGGCAAGATTTCATCTTCTATATTGATGAGTAAAAGCCAATCCCCTATCTCTTTGGCTTGTTTTTAATGATGAAAAAAGATCATTGTGATGATAATGATGATGACGATGGCGACGATGACTATAATATTTTCAGGGAATTTGGCAGAGATATTTTCGAGTTCCAGAGTCTTGTCCTCCTAAATCTAGAAGACCTCCAAGGTCCCTTCCAACTCTGTTATTCTATTATGTTCTGTTCTGTTCTAAATTCTAAACTGTTTTTAAAGTACCGGGAACATTTCCGCTGAATTCTGATGCTTTCTCACTCACTCCCGTCTTGTCTTGTCTTGTCTTGTCTTGTCTTGTCTTGTCTTGTCTTGTCTTGTCTTGTCTGCCCTGCTCTGCTCTGCCCTGCCCTACTTTCCCTCACTTTCTCTCCCTCCCCTCTCTTCCCCAATCATCTCCTACAGGATACTACAGATACGCTGATAGAAGATATAGAAATGTATTGCAGCAGGCAGGGATGAAATTAAGAATGCACTTGTAATTATTCTAGAACCCTGAAGTCCATCAAACAAAGATAAATGTGAAATTACAGGTAGAGCGAATTATGTAATATATTCTGACAGATAGGTGTGTACATATTTATTTACAGATATGTAAATAAATAGTGATTGTTCATAATTCAGAAGTTCTGATAGATGAATTTGGAATGGAGGTCTTTTTTTCTCATTGCTCTTATTAAATAATTAAAAACAAGAACCTCCTGCTGGCTCATTACAAATCATCCATCCACAAAATAGTCAATTCATTCTATGTTCCTTCATTTGTGTATCATAACCTAGAATCAGGCTGCTTGCATTTTATATTCTTCTGAAAACCCACAATTTGTATCCTAGATTTAGAACAAAAAAGTAGCTCTCACTGAATAACTATGCTATAGTAAAGACTATGAGTTGGATTTTGTGTCATTCCTTTCAGTTTTTTTTATATGGATAATTAATCATAACTAAAATTCCATTCATTTCAATGGGAATGATGTAATTTTTGTCTGGTTGCAACCCACCAATTAAACTAATCACAAGTCACCCCAAACCTTTAACAGCTGTTGGAGAATTGATAAAAGGACAGTTCATATATTGTTAAAAGGCTAAAGGAATTTACATCTCATTTGTTTATTTTTAGAGGCAATAAATCTCTGGTATCTAAATGCTAGTATTAAACTATGGGAGATGGGTGCTATTATGATGTTTTAACATCAGTTTTGATATTACAATGTTTGTGATGGAAGCATTTTCTCCTAACTATACACAATAAATTAGGCCACTCATTTGAATTGTGGCCCTTGAATACTCTTCAAAAGTAACATGTAGATCTAAGTCGAAAAGGTGTTTTAAGACTTCAGTATAAAGAACATTGAACTTTGTATCAAGATGTAAGAAAACTTCTCTATTGGTATTCTGTACCAGCTGAAAACAGCTCTAACCTAGTGTCCCCATGACATTGGAAAACTGTGCTCGTGTACTTTTGTCTCAAAGGTGGTGTATTTGAATGTGGTGAGATTCAATTTTTTTTACTACTGGTTCTGTGGGCATGGTTTGTTGGGCGTGGCAGGGGAAAGATATGTAAAATCTCCAGTCAGAGGTGGGATTTGCTGGTTCTCTGAACTACTAAAAATTTCCACTATCGTTCTCCAGAACTGGTCAGAACCTGCTAAATACTACTTCTTGCGGCACTGAATTTTAATCTCACCAAACAACCTGGTATTAGGTAAATTAAATACATTTCTACTTTAAAGTTTTGAAGAACAAAAACTAAAACACAATGATTAGATGGCAGGAAAGAGATACAACAGCTGCAACTCAGATTTGCAGCAGAACATTGATATTTTAAATTTTGTTTTCCTTTTCTGTTTCCTCAAGAATAAAGCTCTTAAGACTTTTTCAGTGCTACAAAACAGTTCAGCGATATTGATCTCATTCTGCTTTATTTAGAGCCAGTTTGTTTTAATGTATATGGCACCAGGCTACAAAGTATGAGACTGTGAGTTCTAGTCCTGCCTTAGCCATGAAAGCTAGCTGGGTGATCTTTGGCCCATCAATCTTTCTCAGCCCAAACCAACTCACAAGGTAATTGCTGTGGGGAAAAAGAAGAAGAAAAAGGTGTGTTGATATGTTTGCTGCCTTGAGTTATCCGTAAAAATAATAATGATGGAGTATAAACACAAAAAACAAATTTCGGGCCATAATCTGCAACAAAATTTCTAATGTCTTCAGTTCATATTTCTTTTATAATAGATTAGACTATAGAAACTATAATCATAGATTCAAAGTCTTGTGGAAGTTTTGTGGAAGTAGTTCTCTGATTCAATCTGTTCCTAAATTTATAAAATGTCATGCAATTCTAATCTGAATAGGTAAGAAATCCTCTCTCTTCTTCTATTGATTACATTAGGGAAATGCAATTCATTGGAACCTATGCTTTATACAGCCTCCCCCTCCATCCCAATAATGCTGTGGAAGTTCAGAGGCAAGTTCTGATTTGTTTAACAAATCTTTTGAACAATTCTAGTCCTCTTCACAAACGAAATATTTTAATCCTGCACTTATGTAATTGTGTCACTGACATGCCACCAGTGACTCAAAGTGGCCGATTAAAAGCAGGAACAGTGATCAACTGCAGTAGAATTGCTTATTCCTGGATTATATCACATGTAATTCTAAAGCCATCATAGTAAAGATCAACTGATATTCTTTTACAGCAGGAGTGTCAAACTTGCAGTATCAAGGGACATATAGGGACTTTTCCCTATTCATTAAACTGGGCGAGGGCATGGCCAGTGAATTCCGCAGGGCAGGAATTTGACAGTCCTATTTTACAGGTTGTGCATTAAACCAATAACTTCAGCACTTTTGACAGCTGATATATTTATGTCAGAATCAGCAAGAATCTAGTTCTCATGTTATCCTCCCCCCCCAAGAAACAGGTTTTGCATTTATTTCTAGAATTTTAGTGATATTATCTAGAACAACTGGAGCCATCTCAGGGGTGGGTTTCTACCGGTTCTGTCTACCTCTGTAGAACCAGTAGCTTTGAAGAGCAGCAGACATAGAACCGGTTCTATGTCTGCTGATGTTTTTGCCCACCTGCTCACCCGGGCTCTTACTGAACTTTATTTCCTGATTTTTCAACTTCAGCTGCCATGCGAGGCACAGCTGCAGTTAAAAAAGCGGGAAAGGAGGGCTATTTCAAAGACTGCTTCTCTACAAGCAGTGTGCTGATGACGATTTACAGGCACCCACTTGCAGCATGCAGGGAAGCACATCATAAATCACCAAACTTCGTAAATCACTGAACCGATACTTAACCCTGTTGTATCCCATCCTGAGCCATCCGTATTCTGACTTCATCTCTGCTTTATTTTAGAGTACTACAAATCCTTCCTATAACTGCAGGCCCCAGGCTTCCATATAAATATCTCAGTGTCTACTGTTTATGCTGCCTTTTGGTTAATAAAACCACTTAATAAACACAGACAATTTTATTCTTTCTGTGCCCAGCGGTTATAATAATCTCTACCATATCTTTTGGAAGAAAACCTGCAATAAATGTGCATTTCTCTTCTGATTTAAGAAAGAAAATAGGCTGACATGTATTCTGAATGTACTGTCCCAACATGATGATAGCAAATTACACAGAAAAGTAAAAGCTCTATGTCATTTTAATCCCCTCTCATAAGGAACATTAGAGCTGCCTCCTCTTAAGCCTCCCTTTGAAATCATCATTTTGGCACTGCAGGTCATTGGGAGACCATTTGATGACAGATGCAATTACTCATGATTCTTTATATGCATATCTCACCAAATCATTTAATATTCTTTCTTGATGCTTAAAAAGATAATCGAGAATACGAACAGGTTTTTTTTTCTGGTTGCTATTCCTTCTGTTGGATTGGTTTCTCCTTTCTTTTCTTCCTCCCTTAAAGATATGCATATTGCCTTGTAATGACATATTGGTGCAAACACCAAGAACATTAAGGAACAGGCTTTATGTTTTTATGTACTCCTGAAATATGACAATAAGTATATAGTTCCACACAGATAATATGAACAGTGGTTAGAGTGCAGTAGTGCAGGCTACTTCTGCTGAGTGTCAGCTGCCTATAGTTCAGCAGTTCAATCTCACCAGGCTCAAGGTTGAATCATCCTTCCATCCTTCCGAGGTCGATAAAATGATTACTGGGGGGCAATATGCTGACTAGAGAGGGCTGTAAAGCACTGTGAAGCAGTATATAAGTCTAAGTGCTATTGCTATTATTGGAGTCAAAATGTCCTCATTATCAGATATGTATTTATTTAGTAATTAATCAAATTAATACAGTCACCCATCTCTCCAAAAAGGGAGTCTTGGTTATGAATAACAATAAAAAACACAGATAGTATAAAACTGATAAAAATCTAAAAGCTGCAGTACTGCAATGAATATTATAAAAAAATGTTAATCCTAGCAAAGGGATAAATATGATAAAAACCCTAACCCTATTCTCTCAATTGGAAGAAATCTCTGGTTTCTTGAGAATCTCAGGCCAGGTCATGTAACCAAGTTTTGATGGTTTTATGAAAAATTAAAATGGATGGGGCCAATAAAATTTCAGGAGAAGGATGGTTCAAAAAGTGGATGCCATATGGCACAGAAGGCATATCTCTTGGGATCCACCAAAGATAAGTCCTTAACCAGCAGCACCTTAACCAGAATATTAGGTATGTACCATGACAAGCTCTCCATGTATAAATAAGACCAGGGTATTGCCATCTTCTAAAGTCCAGATGAGTTGGATTACAGTCCCTATAACCCCCAATTAGCCACTGGATGACTAAACATTTTAATACATGTGAAGGACTCTCTTGGGGGAGTTGAATAGATAATAAGAAGTGGATATTCTACACAAACATAGATATATAAACATTATATATTTATATAATTTTTTATATATCTGTATAGCTTTTCAATGTAAGTCACATATATAGTAGCTGATGTATAACAATCAGACATGCATAACTTGAGGTCATAGTACCACATATGTCTCTTCTCCCAAAAATCTTCAGTTGTAACCACTCTGTAATTGTGAATATATAACATAGTTAATTCACAGGTAAATGAAATCATGCAAAAGTTAAATTTTCCTCTGGCTACACCATTTTTTTCCAAGTAGAACCCATGACACATGGCTGACACACAATCCATCAGTCAGGCAGAGATTTGGGGCTTTACATCTCATGGATAAAACATGAAATGTTTTAGATTTCTACTAGTTTTAAAGAATACTTTTATTAAATTACAAGACATGATAAATTACATAATAACAAAAACAAAGAGGGGGGGAAATGGAGAAAAAAGGGAACAACAGTTAAAAAAAAATTAAAAAGGAAAGAGCAGGGGCGGGATTCTACCAGTTCGCACCTATTCACTAGAACCGGTTGTTAACATTCTAAGCAGTTCGGAAAACTGGTTGTTAGAAGAAATTACTGGCCTAATCCTGTAAGGAAGGCAGGAAGGAAACATTTTGGTGTTGTTAACCCTTATTACATTCTTGGCAGGACTAGACTTCCTGTCTCAGAAACTTCTCTGGAGTTTATTTCCCCTCCTTTTCTGGTACTTTGCTTGTGTGGAGTGACCATTCAAAGTTACAATGGCACTGAAAAAAAGTGACTTATGACCATTTTTCACACTTATGACTGTTGCAGCATCCTCACAGTCATGAGAGGCCAGGCAAGGAGATGCGTGCCTCGATGTGAGTGATATTGAGTTGGCCACACCCAGCCAATAACATGACCACCAAGCCATGTCCACCCAGTCACATGACCACCAAGCCACACCCACCACCTAAGCCATGCCCACAGAACTGGTTGTTAAAAATTTGAATCCCATCCCTGGGGAAGAGGGATTGTCTCTGTTTCTCTTTGTAAATATGTGTATGTGTTTATATATACACAAACACACATGCACGCACACACACACACACTTATATACACCATATACATACACCATATATACATACATACATACATACATACATACATACATACATACATACATATGGTATTCAGCTTTGTTCAGGTATTTTCCCACATCATTACAGTTGTGCTTTTAAAGTTGTAGCAACATTTCGGCAGAATCTCATCTGCCATCATCAGGCTTGTGTATTGGGTTCATCTGTGAGTCAGACTTTCACAGCCGTTTCTGTTTTAAAATTGGTGCTAGCCTATGCTGTGCCAGAATGGTTTTTTCTTCATCCTGATTGATTGGGAGTCTTGGTTTGTGTTTATTGGTCTTGGAGTTTGCTGTGTTCTGCTTGATTGGTGTTTCTAATATCTTCTGTCTGTTTTGTAGTGGGGTTTTTTGTCTTGATTGGCTGGCAACATTGTGCTTCCTGTATTTGAGGCTTTTAGTGCAGCTTGGCTCCGAGTAAATGGATGGCTATCATTTGTTAGGAATCTAGGTTTCATCCGGGTGCCTGGTTGGGGTGTGTTTGAGCTGGAGGTATCAGGGGAGTCTGTTTGTGCCCAGATGTTTACTGGCTTGTGGTGTAGAGATTTTTTGTTCAAGAGTGCAGGCTTCCAGATAATTGACAGTCTGGTGGAGTCATCTCTTCTATTCATGCTTTCAGGTCTTTTTACAATCTCTATGGCTTCTCTGATAATTCTGTAGCTAGGGTTTTGGTGCCTTTGAAGTTGATGCTATGACCTGTTGCTTTCATGTGTTGGACTAGTGAGGAAGTGTGTTCCAGCTTTTTTACTGCATTTTTGTGTTCATCCAGGCGGGTACTTATTCTTCTATTGGTCTGTCCAATGTATGTGGCCAGGCATGATGCACAGGGGACTTCGTATATGCCTTGGTTTTCCAGGTCAATTTTATCTTCTAAGGTTCTAAGGTTTATCCTCTAGGGTTTCTAAGGATGGCTGCTATTTTTCTGTCTGTTTTGAAGGCAGTCTTGATGTGATGCCTGTGTAGTATCTTACTGATTTTGTCTGTAGTACCTCTTATGTAGGGCAGGACAGCTGTTCCATAGGTCTGTTCATCTTCTAGGTCTCCATTATGTCTCTGTGTTTTTGTGGATCAAGCCAGTGATTTTGCTTTTGTGGAAGCCGTTGGCTGTCAGTACTTTAGTCAGGGTGCATAGTTCAATATTTATGTGTGTCTTGTCTGCCAGGTGTTTGGTTCTAGCAATTAGTGTTTTGGCCACAGAGTTTATCTGTGCTGGGTGGTGGTGGGATTGGGTGTTGAGGTAGCGGTTGGTGTGTTTTCTTCTGGTGTATGGTGTGTCTAGTGTGCCACCTGTTTTTTTGTAGATTAGTACATCTAGGAATGGTAGTTGTTTGTTTGTTTCCATTTCCATGATGAACTTGATTTTGGGGTGTGTGCTGTTTAGGTGCGTTAGGAAATTGTTTAGGTTTTCTTGTCCATGGGGCCAAATCACAAATGTGTCATCGATGTATCTTAACCATAGTTTGGGTTTGTGGGTGGCATTAGCCAGGGCTCTGGATTCGAATTCTTCCATGAACAGGTTTGCAATGACGGGTGACCGTGGTGATCCCATAGGGGCTCCTTCAATTTGCTTGCATCTTTGTCCTTTGTATATGAAATATGTGTTGGTTAAGCAGTGTTCTGCTAGTTCCATGAGTTGTTTAGCTGGTTGGTATTTATTTTTGATGATTTCAAGAGTTTCTTTTATCGTGACTTGAGTGAATAGTGAAATCACGTCAAAACTTACAAGCAGATCTTCTTGTTCCACGTGTAGATCTTTGATCATTTCCAAAAAGTGGTATGGGTTTTGTACATGTGAAGCTGCTGTTTCAGCATGGGGCTATAGCTGTTTTGCTAAGTGTTTAGCTAGGTTTTGTAGTGGTGCTCCTCTGGAGCTGACTATGGGTCTGAGAAGTATGCCTTCTTTGTGTATTTTTGGGAGGCCGTATAGTTTGGGGCATCTGGAAGATTTTTCTCTTGGGACAATCGTCTGTTGGATCTCTTTGCTCATGTGGCTGGTTATAATCTTCTTCTTGGTTAATTTTTCCGGATATGTGGTTGGGTCTGTGTTTATGGGTTTGTATGTGGAGTCTTGGAGTAGGTCTGTCAATTTTGTTTCGTAGTCTTTTCTATCCATTACTACGGTGGCATTCCCTTTGTCTGCTGGAAGTATGATTATGCTGCTACCCTTTTTTAGGGCTTGCAGTGCTTTTAGTTCTTCTTTGTGCAAGTTGCTTTTAGGTGGTTTGCTTGTGCATAGGATGTTAGTAACTTGGTGTCTTATTCTATCAGCTTCATCTGTATTTAATTTAGTTAGGCTGCATTCTACTGCACATATGATGGATTCTGTGGGGAGTTTTTTGGGTGCTATAGCATAATTGAATCCTTTGGTTAGGAAATCTGTTTCTGTGTTGGTGAGTTCTCTGTTGGAAATGTTATATACTAATTGTTTCAGGTGTTGTTGTCAGACAAAAGTCTGACTCACAGATGAACACAATACAGAAGCCTGATGATGGCAGATGAGATTCTGCCGAAACGTTGCTACAACTTTAAAAGCACAACTATAATGACCTGGGAAAATACTCGAACAAAGCTGAATACCATACATGTAAGTACCTGCGAAAACTTAAGAAAACACACACACACACACACACACACACACATATATATATATATATATACACCACACACACACACACACACACACACACACACACCATGGAGATAGACAGAGGCAGAAAGATACAGACTTCCAATGTACCTCCATACAGATACAAATATATAATCAGGTAATATTTTACTTTAATTTAAATATAATATAACCAATATCTAATATCTAGTGCATACAATATGACTACAGTCTTAAAACAAATCCAATTATCCAATAATTAATTCAAAAATATTTATTGATCGTTATCAAATAAGATTTTAAAATTAATCTGTAGTTTAAAAATAAACCTAAACAAAACCTTAAAATAATCAGAATACTCAATTTCAATGTTTCCATCAATTCTTTTTTCTAAATCCATTTTTTGTTATTAATTTTGTTTCATCTCTGTAAATTTTATTACCTTGCTCATATAATTCTTAAAAAATCTCATATTTTCTCCATTCTATTCATCATAACAAAAAAATTCTTAAACTCAATTATATATCAAACTTTACATTCTTATATATTTAAAAATACACTTCATCAGAAACTGCATTCCTTAAATCTACATGCTTACCAATAATCTAAATTAATATACTCTCATATTACATATTTAATTTAAAACAGTAACAATTAAAAGAATATCAATCACCAAGTTATTAATCATCAAGAATCTTCCAGCCACTATCTGAATCCTGACACTTCAGTTGCATCCTTGCCTGCTTGCTATCTCTGGTGCTAGTCAGTTAGTATTTATTTATTTGTTTGTTTGTTTATTTAGCCACCCACTCACTGTCAGTGACTCAGGGCAGCTTACAAAAATAAAAACCCAACATACATATGATAAAAACAATAACCCTTCTGATCACAAGCAGTTCCACAGCTCAGAACTGGTTATGGTTCTTACTTCCCCTTGTCAATGCCAAGGTTGGTAAAGCTATTTATTTAGCAATGTTGGCAGTGTTACTTGCTTACTTACTTACTTACTTACTTATTCAAATTTAGAGGCTGTCCATCTCACTCAAAGAGTGACCTTCTTTCAGCTGGCTGTCATTCTATTTGGGGATGAGCTTCTACTACTGCTGGTTGTGCAAAAAGCAAACGAGCTTCACAGATAATAGAAATAACTTTTGTATCATTGTAAAACAGGATGGGGAGCCTCTGGTTCTGCAAAGGTGCTCCACTTAAAACTATGTAATGAAACAGTAGTAGTGCTTTCAAGTTAAAAGAAGCCAGGAATAATTTTTCTCATATACACATTCCTGGATGTTTCTGCTTTCTTCAACATCTCCAATTTTATCTTTATCTCTCCATCATTTATACTTTATTTAATAAGTGTTTCTTTTGTTTTTGATTTATTTCTTCTTTTAACTGAAGTCTAGGTATGCTGTAAAGAAAGAAATTTACTAGGGAAGGGAAAAATGAGAAGGGAATGGGTACAAAGACTTAGGACAAGACTATGTTATGGTAAACCTGGAGGACATTAGGTTGTAGTTGGTTCAGTCCTTCTGGCATTAACATGGAAAAGACCTCGGCCCCAGCAGCTGTTAATCAGAGATATATAGCCTAAAGTAAGACCATATATTGGTAGATAAAATTGCAAACATATGAAACACATAGGTGGAGTGCCCTCTGTAGGTAAATAATATTGGATGTAAGAAATTTATCAATAAAAATTATGGGTCTCCTTTATCATTAAGGGAAGAAGTAATTAAACATCTTTTTGTAACTGTGTCAGATCTTAGCCACAAAAATATGGGAAAAGATATGGAAAGAGGAGGGGAAGCAGGAGGAGGGGGGAAGAAGAAGAAATCTAACAAATGTTTCAGTTTTGCCTTCTGCCAAGGTTTTCAGAGTCATCTTTTTTTTTCGCTCAAATCTTCCGAAGTAGACATTTGCTAAAAGGAGACTGAAAGTGGATTCCGTCACCCTTTCTTATATTCTCTTTATGTCCTTAGGAAGATTGCTTTTTAAAATGACAAAACTCTTTTTTATGGTTATTATTAATATTGCTCATTTTCCTGATCCATTTGAAGAAGGATGCCCAGTAGCCTCCAAATCCAAATTCTGTTTGACTATGCCAAATTGTGGGCTGTCAGTTGGGGTGCTGAGGTATCAAAGAGAATAAGAGAGATTATTTTGTCCCAATAGTTGATGGCATTGGCTACATTCTTCTCTCTCTCTCAATATCTCTCCTTGCTGCCCATTTCCTGCATTTCCTGGGTGGCAGGCAATTGAAGTCTATTTATTTTTCTTAAAATGCACACACATGTGCACACACACACATACACTTAATCTCTGCATAACCATCAATACCGCCATCTCCTTTCTTATTTTTTAGAGATGTAACAGAAGTTACAAGTAAGAGGTAGCACAATTTCCTTTTTTCCCCTGTCTGTTCTGATATATGAAGGAATAGGAGGGGATCTGGACACTGTCAGGGTGTTGTACTGCATATCTCAAAGTGACTTTGTTATAGAAAAGGAGTTTAATCTCACTTCCTCCTCCTCCCCCTCCTAGTGTAACCTTGTTTTCCACATTAAATTTCCACATTAAAAGGCAATCATGTCTTTCAAACCAGAATGATTGTATCTGGCAAGGGGCTGGGGTAGGGGGGAATCAGAACTCCCAAGTGTGCTGACTGATGCTTGTTTTTCACTAAAACAAAATCAACTTTCCAAATAAATCATCTCCAGCAACATTATATGCCCCAAATCTTATAATCCTATTATATATGTTTTTATACCCGGGGGGTCGGGGGGGGGGACTTTTTTCATTGCCACTGGGTTGACACAGTTGGCCGCTTTTCAATGGCAAAGAAAGAGGAAGTCAATTGACAGAGTAGCCAAAACAGGCAGTCAGAGGCCCACCTTTTGCCTTGCCAGGACCTGTGGTTAAAGAGCTCCTAATGACTATTGTAAGCCCTTAAATATAATCATCTGTGCTTCACCTTCATCTAGCATGCTGTCTGTGTAACATGTTTATATGTTCAGACAGCAACTTGAGAGACTCAACAAATAAGACTGTGAGAAGAACTGGAAGGCCGCTAGGCTGCCATGTCTCTTTCCGTGAATGAGGCCTCTATCAAAATTAGAGGAAGATGCCAATGTGCTCAGGGAAAGAGTGCCCAGAATTAACCTCAGCAACATTTCCTTGCCAGAAGTGGAAATGATGTGGTAATATCAAAAAGCAAATTGACTTACATATAATTCTATATTTCTCTTCATGTATTTTTTATTGGAAAAAGGACAGGAAGGCTAAATCTTGCAAGTCTTTTTTCTGGCATGGTCTTGCAAACCCTTAGACATCTGAGTACTCTCGGTAAGAATCTGCACACAAATAAGAACTACTAAGGGTTTGCAGAGGAATTGTATTTTGTCCTTTATAGAAACAAAATACTCCCTGAACTCACTAAGTAAGGTACAGACATAGATTGTATATCAAATTAAGCCATTGGGGCAAATTTCCAGTGCTTTATATGAAAAATCAGAGAAGGTCTGAATGCAGCAGAACAATAGTTATACAATCGGTGAACTAATTCCAAAAGGGATTTCTTATATACCATAGGAAAATATTTGGTAAATTGAATCAGAAGTCAAAATCTGAACCCTTGTGTACTAAACAAGATTCCAAAGACAAGACTATAAACAAGGTAACAGTAAACAACAAAGGATCAGTGTATCTGTGAAGTCTATCAGACTGTGAGCAAAAAGTAATCAATTCCATAAGCTTATATTTGAAAGGCTTTGCTTCCAACAAAGATTAATAAATAATAAATGTTAATAAATAATAAAAGCTATAAGTATCTATTACTGGCCACTGATAGTTATGTTCAGTCTCTGCTTTCTGATATTTAAACAGAAAGCAATACTGCTCATGTGAGTATATTCTAGTGAGGCTAGATCCAAGAATTGTTGGCAAATGGGATTAATTCTAGCCCAGTACCTAAATTTATTCCTGGGTCATCCAGTGCATAGGGTCACCTGATCCATTTTCTTCTTCTGAAGATGGAAGCAGAATGCTAAGAAAAAGCCCTTGTAAGACCCAACCCATCTAAAGAAGAGGGGTCCTCAAAGACCTTTGCGTCTAGAATCCAAAAATAAAGAAATTATTACTTTACTGCTTCTGAGTGACTCATTGACATTTAGAAAGGTTATAATGCTCACTAACTTTCCATTCTCTTCTTTTGTCTTTTTCAGAATAAATTTCTAATTCAGGGAAAAATAAACCTTAGGAATTTTCATCTTAGGAATTTCACTTCCAGGAGCCACAGTGGACATACTCCAACAATCTCTTTGAAAAACTTCCTATTAGGAGATTTCAGACCATTTTAAATATGAAAATAGATGTGTAAAAACATTTTGATCCTCAATTTGTGTGTAGTGGAACCCTAAAAAATTGTGCAGATCAAATTTGGCTATTTTATTTCTGAATTACAGTGGTATGATCTCAGAATACTTGGTAAGTTCCTACAATTGGTTGCTGGGAGCCACAGACATCCTCATTACCACATGTTTTCCATCTCTGTTCTAGACCTTCAGGTTCTAAAGAATAAAACTTCATTGAGAAACATAACTTCCAATAATGCTCAATTATTTGAGGAAAATTACCATATCCTATAACATATTTTTCCATCCAGAGAAACAGTATAACGCCTCTTGATTTTAAAACAACAGTAATACACGATTTCACAATTGGAAAGAGCAAACATGAATTCGTTTTATAATTAGAAGTAGTATAAGAATTATGGAAGACAATTCAAGCATAGGATGCATTTTCCAGAGATGGGATATAGGAGAGAGATAATAGCCCCAATTCCAAGGCAAAGCAAACTTTCTTGTGGTTACGGAATTTTATGATCTTGGACCTGGATTTTAAAGTAAGATTAAAATTCTTATACCTTTTCTTCTTTATGATTAATTATCGAAAGGCACTATTACAGTCTCATCAGTTGAGATCAATGCAGAAGTGTGATAAGAGGAAGTGCTTTCTGTACCTGTTCCAAGAACACATAGGACAGAGGAAAGGCAGGAGCAGCAAAGAAGGTCAGCCAGATTATTCATAAGCAAGCCTCATCCCTCTTGATGGGCTGCACCAGAAGCTGGCTATTTAGCACAGCAACAGATGAAGATGTTGCTGGGATCAATGTGTTCGTTTCCTTGCTGTGTGTTCTTGCCTTGAACTTCAGACCATATCTCTTCAGCTGTTTCCTTTGCCTTGCCTTGCCTTGAGAACTTGCTTTTGCCCAGTGGACTGGACTTGCCTTTGCCTAATATTGGCTTCACTTGAGTAGCCTATGGAATTCATTGCAGTTGAGTTGGTGCTAGTACGTAGAATTGCTGGGAATATCAATTCAGGCTTGGAAGCCTTAACAAAAACGCCTTACACCTGTAATGTGTGTGTGCGTGTGTGTGTGTGAATGTGACAGCACAAGAATGACAGATCGCACTTATTTTTGCCATGGGTATGGATGGATATGACTACATATATTACTATATGTATTATCACATTGTAAAAACTAGCTAGCTTGTCATAGGAAAACCCTAAAAAGTCATTCTAGTAGCTCACCTCATGTCTCACTAACCACAGCACAGCATTAAAACATCCTATCAACCAATCTTAAAATCCATACCTGTGTAACATACCAATAGTCCTTGATTTATGCCCAAAATTGAGAACAGAATTTGTATTGCTAAGCAAGATGGCTGTTAAGATAAGTTGTGCCCAACCATCTTTTCGCCACAGTGGTTAAGTCATTCCAGTTGGTCCATCATTCACTGCTTGTTAGAAGCCATCTGGTAAAATTGCAAAAGGTGATCACATGACGTAAAGATGCTGTAACCGTCATAAATACAAGCTGATTGCTACATGTCCATGTGACAAAGGGGGTGCTGTGATTGTCATAAGTGTGAAGATTGGTGTCATAAGTCCCCCCTTTTAGTGCTCTGTAATTTTGAATGGTTGCTAAATGAATTGTTGTAAGTCAAAGACTATATGTTTTCATTGCATGATGGAAAACAAACAAGAGGAGTAGTCCTTAAAGCTACTAAGCAGGGCAAGCTTAGGAGACTGTGGAGAAATTCTGAGGTGAGGAGCCTTTCAGATGGCCTTACATACCTTGCAACTTCCTCCTCTGCTTCCTTGACCTGTCAGCAGAGTATTTTGGGATATGGGTTTAGTGCTCTTTCAGAAGAACAGTGGGTGTATATTCAGCAATAGTCTGAGTGACAGGTGACCATGGGAGGGTTGTGAGAAGCACTGGACTATCTTCCTCCCACTTTATTCCACTTATGTCTTCTATATTTGTAATGGATAATTTAGACTGTAAGGGGATAGATCGAACTTTTTGTCAATTTTATTTTAGAGCCAGACGCCTCAAATCTGTCAAAGAAGCAAATGGCTGTGATCAGCAGCACCTGGAAATAACCCATGGAGTGCACATAAAACGTTGCAGTAGACAAAGTGTACCTCACCCCCAAGTAATAAAAAGGAGCAAACATAACATAAATGCCTTTGTTGCAAAAGCAGCAGAGAGTCACAAATGGCACTTACTGGGCACAAAAATAACAACTCATAGCTGGCAGAACCTCATTCACAACTAAATCAACCTCCTGTGCCCTACACAGAAGCATTTAAAACACATGTACGCAAGGATATGGCTGTTGGCCAAAAAAAATCTATTTGTTTTTTAAAACAAGTGGAGATATAGCTTAAGGCAGAAGTATTTATTGAAATACATTTTCCGCTATCTTTTGAAAACTTTGAACTGGTCCTACTTAAAACATCACCAATGGGAAGGTTATGTGATAACTGTCTTTTTATTTACATCATCATTATCATCAACTTTATCATGATCATTGATTAATTGTAAATAATTGTTCTTCATTTAATCACACTCATCTTGCTATACAAATGTATCACTGAATCACAACAATCATATGTCACTGTTAACAGTTCTAGTGTTGGTTCATAATAATTTCTATATTTTTGTACTTAGTTGTATCAATTATATAAACAAATGAACAAGTAATATGTCAGCAAATTAGGGACTGACCACAGTTTTTAATAAGCTTTATTTGCAGATATTATGTCCAGAAAAAGGATGGTAGTTCCAAACCCTTTATGGTTATTTCCATCTCTTTTCTTTCAGGTTTAAGTGTCATAGTGGCATAAACTATATTGAATGATGGTTAAACAATCAATCAGAATAGAGCTAGGCTTGGAGGTCTTCTAATCCAACCCCCTCTCAAGCAAGAGAACCTACATCATTTCAGATAGGTGGATGTCCAATCTTTTCTTTAAAAATATCCAGGGATGAAGCACTGCAACTCCTGAAAGCAAGCTGTTCTTCAGCCTTATTTCAGCTTAAATTTAATTTGTGTTCATCAGCTTTGATTTTAGTTGTTATTAACTAAAAAGTTTTGAACAAGTCAAAAGGATTATGTCATAATTTCAGTCATTTACTGTAATATTGATTATGAAAAGCAAAATTGTTTGGAAATGGATCATCCCATTAAAGAATCTGAGTTTCTTCACTCAATTTGTAGTATATGATCAGTACAACAGAGACCAAAAGATAAAATTTGTATGTTCTTTACAAATCGGAATTATATGTTTTTTACAAATCAGAATCAGAGGCAACAGTTTTGAAAAAGCCACACAATTTCTTAATGAGTAAAAAATTGCTACAATCTTTTTAATTGTGTTGGAGAGAAGGAGTTAAAGCCGCAAAGAATAATGAAACTGGAATGGACTTCCAGACTTATCATTTTATCAGCATAAGTCTTTTAGCTGGGAATTATGAGCGTTCAAGTCCAGTACAAGTGAAAAGCAGATGAACGTTGACCTAGATTTTGTGAAGACAGAGGTTTTAGAGGAGAAGGAAACACCCTGAAAGATAAACAAATTTGAAAATGTTCTTTTCCTCAGGTATTATAGTTACATAGCTGTATTATAATTATATAGCAGTAACTGTGAGAGGGATTTTGGAGTCTTAGTGGACAGTCAGCTAATTATGAGCCAGCAGTGTGCAGCAGTAGCCCAAAAAGCTAATGCAATCCTAAATTGAATTAACAGAGTGATATAATCAAGATCAAGTGAGGTACTAATACCACTCTATAAAGCCTTTGTAAGACCACACCTAGAATACTGCATCCAGTTTTCCTCACCACATTATAAAAAAGATCTTGAGACTCTAGAAAAAAATACAGAGAAGAGCAACCAGGATGATTAGGGGACTGGAGGCTAAAACATACAATGAATGGTTGCAGGAACTGGGCTTGGCTAGTCTAGTAAAGAGAAGAACCAGGGGAGACAGGATAGCAGCCTTCCAATATTTGAGGGGCTGCCACAGAAAGGAAGGGGTCAAACTATTTTCTAAAGCACCTGTAGGCCAGACAAGGAATAATGGATGGAAACTGAACAAGGAGAGATTTAACCTGGAAATAAGAAGAAACTTTCTGACAGGGAGAACAATCAAACAATGGAACAGCTTGCCCTCGGAAGTTGTGGGAGCACCATCACTTGGCACTTTCAAGAAAAGATTGGATTGCCATTTGTCAGAAATGGTGTAGGGTCTCCTGCTTGGGGGGGGTTGGACTAGATGACCTACAAGGTCCCTTCCAATTCTGATTATCTGTTATAATTGCCTATAAATCCTCCATGAGAATGTAGCCTATATGCATCTAACAAAAAGCATACAAAACACACAATTATATTGAAAAAAAGAACTATATCACAGCATGTGATTAAACATATATAATACCATTGCATCTACAACTACAACTATGCTTACAGTAGTGTTGTGTTTCAGAGTACAGTGCAATATTTTATTTATGATTTAAGATGTATCTTTTACCTTTCAAATAGAAGTTCAAAGTAATATAAAGAGCATTCCCTTTTCTTGCTTTTCTCTATGTTAAACTTGCGGTCCATAGGCTGGATGCATCACAAAGTGGCCACGTCCAACGCCCAGCTTAGCGAAGGGAAAAAAAGTCTTGATACAACATGTGACGCCAACATGATAACACAAGTTTGACACTCCTGTTCTATAAAAACCTTCTGAGGTTAAGAAAGCGATTGTCAGGCACATGCAATTGTATCCATACCCCTTAATAATGTGTTCTACCTTAATATAAGAATCTCCTCAGACTCCTCATTCTCTCTTGGGAGGGAAGAGTCAGTTCTAAGATTCTTGCAGCTGTGGCAATGATTCAAGGTTAACTCCCTACTGGATCCCTCTTTCTAGCATAGTAAGCAGTTTCCCAACAGTGATAGGTCCAAAGTTATTTTGGGCTTCAACTGGAACCTGGATCTCTTCAGGGTGCATCTAAGTTTTTATCAATAGCAGGCAGGCAGGCAGGCAAGAATAGTTGAAGAGAGGAAGAGAAGAAGGGAGGATTGGAGGAAGGAAGGAAGGAAATTGAGTCAGAAGGAAGTTGAGACCTTTGCTGCAACAATTTGCACTATATTTTAAACATGAAGAGTGCACTTATGTTTACATATACATATATAAGAAATTAGCAGACATATCTGAATTTTTTTAAAATAATATATTGAATTATCTTACAAAATGGCTCATGGGGGGGAATGTATTTACAAAGGGGCTTTCATAGAGAGTGCATTTACACCACAGTGGGGGCGGAAACGTGTGCCCCATTTCTGTTCTCAGCAGCCCAAGAATATGCTCCCATTTAAGCTCACAGCCTCTATCAGATCATGATTGTGCCACCAAAATTTAGAAGAAACGTTGTTAAAACTGCAGTTTTGTTTTCTCCCTGAAAAATCAGAAAAATGGAGAAGAAAGCCTCTGAAAGTCAAGCTGCTCCAATTTTCCTATTAACTCCCTTTCAATCTCCTCAAATCTGAACAAATTGCATGTTCATTGCACTGGGTCACTTTGTCACAGAATCTTATTAGTGCAATTTGGGGGCATTATGATAGGTTTGGGGACTTATTACTAGTGGAAATGAGAATAATTTGCCTGCCAAAGATATTCTGCCTCCACTTCCAGTATAACTCTTGCCCACCCCTGAAAAAAATAGTTACCTAAATGTATCATAAAAAAGTGTTCCTGCTTATTCCAGTGGCCTCAATCCAGGCCCTGCAGCTGGTATGGGAAAACGATATTGATTTCCATTCTTCAGAGAGGTCCTCAGCCAAGTTGTAGAAAGCAAATTGCTTAAACTGTTTTCCACCTCCATATCTAATCTTTACTTGTCCACCCATCCTTTCATAATTGCCACATGTTTTATGTGGGGGAGAAGGATCAGTTCCATCTAAAAATGTATGGATATGTTAAGCATGCTGTCATCTTGTCACCTACTTTACTGTTTAAGAAATAATGGAATACATCAGAAAACCTGCACAGTAATAAAAATGCATTCTGCTAATAAGACAGGCGTGCTCGGATCAGCAAAACTTGTTAATAGGTAACCATAGAGTTTAATTTAAATAAAAGCCATTTTATTTTTCTTTGCCTTGTCAACTACTAAATATATTTTAAGGCAGATGACAAACATCATTAACACAAATAATGATTTTTCATTTTTCCCCAAACACAACAAATGGCTTTTATTTATGAGTATTCCTTACTGCAATTTGTTTAGCAACCATACGAAGTTATAATGGCATTGAAAAAAAACAGTTCTTGCACTTACAATCATTGCAGTATCTCAATGGCCATGTGATCAAAATGACAACAGGCATCTATTTACAACAGCATCTTAGAGTCATGTATTTATCTGACAAACAAGGTTGTAGAATTTCTTAACACTGTGTGATTCATTTAACAACTGTCAAAACTCACTTAACAACAGTGGCAAAAGGATAATAAAATGAGCATGACTATCTTAACAACTATCTTGGTTAGCAATGGAAATTCTGTCCCAGTTGTGATTGTAGGTTGAAGACAATCTGTAGTTTAGTATGATTTTGCAAAAAATGCTTATTTCTCGCCAACATTAGCGAGTGATGATGGTGGTGTCAGAATTTATTTTCCAGTAAATGTGTGTCCCCATGACTACCAATTCAATTTAGAAAAAATATATAGTCAAAACTTAACTAATTACATTATTTAAATAGGAAAACTTATAGTCAGAATGCGAATTTAACTGAGAAGAGGGGGAGATATCAAGCTTTCTGTTCCTCTTAATTACATGTTCCCCTAGAAGCTTACTACTTTTTTTTAAACACTTCCTAGAGATATTATTTTCCAATTTTATTATTATTGCCAATTTTAGCAGGAATGACCACAAGGTTCTAATACCCTGGGAGAGACTAGATTACAGGTCAAAGTTCATTTAAGTTCACCAAGAAAATAAAAGCTGTAGGATTTTATTTTTTATAGAAAGTAACCTACCAAGTCAATCTTATTTTGGTCTCTTGGCCTTGTTCATATATTAGTTGAACACTAGATGTCTAGAGCACTCTTATGGCTAATTCCTTCATGGATCGTAGCTAGGTTTTTTGTCTGCTGAAAATAATTTATGCACAAATACAGGAGGTGGGTGGGGTGATTCCAAATCTACAGTACAATATCTGCCAATATCCCACTGCAAAAGTGATCTTCTACATGAATGAGTATTCTTTAAAAGATTTGAAATTTTATTCTTATTAGTATTGCTACTATTATAAATACTTATTTAATGAATATAGCATTTTTAATCCTAAGAAGGCCCAGGATGATTATGTTAAGCACAATATTCAGGCAAAGCATCTTCAAATATTTAAATGGCCATATAAATGTGCAAGCCACACATCCATCTTTGTATATCAGAAATATGTCAATACCTTCTATGGAAATATTCCTGATATTCCTGATATACAAAGATGGATGTAGGGCTTTATATGGCCATTTAAACATTTGAAGAGGCCTTGCCTGAATATTGTGCTTAAATTAATCATCCTTAGGATGAAAAATGATATATTAATTAAATAAGTATTTATTTAAGTGATAAAAGTCTATCCATGTTCAGAGCTTTTTATTAATAGTTAATTCTTTTAATTCCCATTTCCACTTCTAACATTTCATTCCTTCATTGAGATGAGAGCTACTTAAATATATGATTTCTTCTTCTTCTAGGTTTATGTTAATAGAAATTTGGTGTCATGAATTCAAGCAGGAAGGAAAGAAAATATCTCTAGCAATGATACCAAGAAGGACTGTTCTGTCAACCAATGCTTCATTTTAATCAATAGCCAATATGTGCACACTCAAATATGCTGTCAAATGAGTACTTTAATGACCATTTTAAATTAGTTGAAAGTTTTTAGGGATGATTAATTGTAATTATACAGCAGCCATCTTTATGAATAACATTCTAAAGAGCAGAAAACATTGCCACTGGAATCCTGACTCAAAGGCCATATCTAGAAGTGGTATTCAGCAGGTTCTGACCAGTTCTGGAGAACCAGTAGTAGAAATTTTGAGTAGTTCAGAGAACCAGTAGTGAAAATTTTATGTAGTTCAGAATACCACCTCTGACTGGCCTCACCCCCATCTATTCGCTGCCTCCCGAGTCCCAGCTGATTGGCTTGGTCTTCTTTTGTTACCCTGCATAGGAGAACGGATCTGGAAAGCAGGTTAGTGGGGTGTGGAGGGAACAGAGATCCTTCGCCTGGAGTGGAATGGAAATGGAGATTTTACAGTATCCTTTCCCTGCCACGTCCACCAAGCCACATCCACAGAACTGGTAGTAAAAAAAATTGAATCTCACCACTGGCCATATCCAATTCAAGTTGCTCTTTGGCAAAAAGGAAACTAAGGGGGCTGAGTTTCAAATATGTTGTCTGTACACATTCCATTATTTCTTTTTTAAATATTTTTTTTATTTGTTTCAAAGATAAATCCATTATTTCCTGGCTTGCTTTTCATTGTGGCTTATTCCTTGAGTACTTATGTTGCCCTCTTGGATGTACTTTAATTCTAGTTGATAGGATTACCCAGTGGAGTAATTGGGTTGTCTCTTTATCCTCACAAAATTCCATTCTGCACAAATCTTTGTTCACCCCACAGATTGCTACTGCCTATGGGCCAGCCCTGACCTAGAGAAAAAAAAACAGAAGGACAAGAGGGCAATTAGTAGAACAAGGGTTCACTTCATAGACAGGTTCTGAATGGTATCCTGATGTCATTGTTCATCCCAAATAGCTGCCAGCAGCAGTTTCCCACTAGTGTCTAAGGAGAAGGATGCTTGGTGCTCCCTAAGTTTGGTTGTTTTCTTGCAGTCATTTCATTACCCATATCTAGGGAACATCATCAGTGCTAAAGGTGGATGCTATATATGGTGGCCATATAAATATTCCAATAAATGAATATGAAACACTCATTTTCAAATTTTTAATTTTGAGAGGTTGGAATACAAATAAAGGCAAAAATAGAATCTCAGTAGAAAATAAAGAGTACATCATTGCTCACTCTGAACTCTAAAAGCTAGCCTGTTGCTGGCTTATGTAATTTAATAGTTGAGTCCAGGCATCAGAAACTACATTCACCCATTCATTAACATAGTAAATCCAAGGTTTAATGAACATTGGTTTAGCAGACTTTAGATTTCAAGCAATAATTGATTTCATCCCAAAGAAGGGACAAAATCTCTTTTTTGACAAATCAATTTTGACAATCAATGTTTACTCCTTCCCTTTAAACCGGCATTTCCTTTTACCAATAGAACATATTTTCTCATGTATGAGAATTTGGGAGCTTGAAATATTATTTTTAATATATAGCAGATGTTATGTTTAATAGAATCCTATTACGCAATTGATTCATTAAAACAAGGGTTGATTATATCTACTGAATAAAAGTTGAGTTTTTTTGCTTCAGAGGGTAGGAATTAATCCCAAAAATACTGTCTTATCCTTTTCTATTCTTCCTAACAAGACTTTTGTATAAAGACTATCTTCACATTTAATTCCAAATGGGACAAATTAATTGACTTGCTTCGATTAAGGTGGGGGGGAGATAAGATGCCTAATAAACAGAAAACTTAAAATTGAATTTATTTTCTCCCATTTGCAAACTTATTAGAATTAGATAATGTGTTCTGCTCTGCTTGGATTTTGCTGTTCTGCCAATCTTTATGTTGTGGGCAATGGAAACTCCATGTGTCTGTATTAGGTTAACCACATTTATGTCTAGTGGTGCTTATAGAATTTTACATCTACACTATATTTTGGCTGCTAGAAAGACTTTTTTTTAAAAAAAATGAAGTATTTTGTGGGATACTTCTATTGGGCTGTAACACTATGATTTCACTCACAGCTCTGAAGTTTCCTGTCAGACCACACAGGTAGACATAACTGTGTGCAGGGAGGGGGGAATCCCCTCTGTGAACAGGCAAGGAAGTGGCAAAACCTGCTCTCTGCTCCTTCCCTGCGCTTATTGCCAGCCCTTCCAGGTAAACCAGATAAGAAACAGGACTAGATGAATTAATTCTATTCATCCTAATTTTGTTGTAAAGTAGTATGAATAGAACCTTTCAAATCTGAAGACACATCACTTGCAATTACCTGATCCATTAGGATAGATCCTTCCTAAGTTTCTTTCTTTGACCATTAAATCTCTGCCACTTCTTCCTCTCTTGCCTGTTTCATAGGCAGCATCTCTTCCCCTTGTTCCTCAAGATGATTCACACATTCCATTACATCTATTTCCCATACTAATTCTTTAATAATAGGAAAGCCATGAGAATAACCATCTCTCAGCACAAGCATCTGCTATGGGTAGGGAAGTCATTGTATAAAAGCATCATTAATGTCATTTGTGTGATACCACTACTATGTTATGTATGAAATCATAGTGGCTTCCCCTGTACACCTCTATTGTCAGTCAGGATAAATTACTCCCCTTAACAAAAATAAAAGATTAAGGACAACAGCAGCCTTCCTCAATATCTCTAACAAGTCCTGGCATTTTAGTTCCTACAATTCTCAGCAAACATATCCTTCTTCTCTCCTGTCAACTTTGCACATACTGAAAAGCATTCCTTCCTTCATTTTTCCAGTGCATCATACACTGGTATACAATTACTCCAACTTATTTGAAGAAGCCAACATGCAGATGTTAATTTTTTAAATTTTCAAGGTGAAAACAGGAGCATATATTTTTTAAAATAAGACAGGAACACAACAGGGCTGATTATCACTCACACAATTCAGAATTGTAAGATGTCCATCCATTTTCCTTCAATATGGACCAGAAGGCTTTCATCAAAGCAATAGAACCAATGCCGTGTCACTGAAACACAAGCACCACTGCTTTCAAATGTGTATGCAACATCACAACACATACAAAAGAGAAGAAGCTCATTCTCTTTTTCTCCAGACATCCCTGCTATAGATTTATTGTATAGCCCCTGCAAAATAATGACCAGATGGTTGACTGGTGCAACTAAAGTAACTTGCTAAAAGGTCAAATATGTTAATATTAGATATTTATCCTATTTTCCTTCTTAACAATTCCTCTATGGCAGAGGTTCATACCTTGAGACTCCTTGACTATACATGTCAACCAAAACTAGATACAACTCTGAGGCATCTTCAATTAATTTTATGAGCCATGATGGCACAGTGGTTAGAGTGCTGACTGCCGGCTGACTGCAATTGGCAGTTTGAATCTCACTAGGCTCAAGGTTAACTCGGCCTTCCATCCTTCTGAAGTGGGTAAAATGAGGATCCAAATTGTTGGGGGCAATATGCTGACTCTGTAAACCACCGCTGTAAAAGTACTATGAAGCAGTATATAAGTCTAAGGCAGGAGTGGGATTCAATTTTTTTAACAACCAGTTCTGTGGGCATGGCTTAGGTGGTGGGCATGGCTTGGTGGTAATGTGACTGGCTAGGCGTGGCCAACTCAACATCACCCATATCGAGGCATGCATCTCCTCGCCTGGCCTCTCGTGACTGTGGGGATGCTGCAATAGTCGTAAGTGTAAAAAATGGTTATGTCACTTTTTTCAGTGCCATTGTAACTTTGAATGGTCACTCCACACAAGCAAAGAACCAGAAAAGGAAGGAAAAAAAAACTCCAGAGAAGTTCCTGAGACAGGAAGTCTAGTCTTTCCAAGAATGTAATAAGGGTTAATGGAGAGGCAGTTTCTGTAAGCAACACCAGAATGTTTCCTTCCTGCCTTCCTTACAGGATTAGGCCAATAATTTCTTCTAACAATTGGTTCTCTGAACTGCTTAGAACCGGTTCTCTGGTTCTAGCGAATAGGTGTGAACCTGTAGAATTCCACCCATGGTCTAAGGGCTATTGCTATTAAAAAGTTGACATCAAATTTAATTAACATGACAGCTCCCCAAAAGTCCTTATTTCTAGAAGAGATAAGGTGAAAAGAAAAAATAGTTTGAGATGGATAAAAAGAAAGAAAAGAGCATGTAAGTCAGAACTGAAAATTAATTAGATTATCAGGGTGTCAACTAATTTTTGTTGTAATAGTGAATTAATGAAATATTTTAAAGAAATTATTGCAGCAATTGCAACAGGTGGAGATTACTATGCACAAGAGCCAAATAGGTCCTGTAGAGGCAGCTAGTGAGTTGACAAGATGATCAATTAGCATTAATTGAAGATTTTTTTCAATACAATATAAAATTTGAGGAACCTTGAGAACTTAAACAATCCGTTATCCTTCTCCTTACTTTCCTTCCTATTGGCACTGGGATACAGTCTGTACCTTAAATAATAATAAGGGTAGGTCATTTATTTCTCCAAATTATTTACTCTTAATACTAATTCTACTCTATTTTTCAGTCATGGTGTCTTATTTATTGGTTTATTAAATTTATATGCGGTATACCTTACCAATAAGGTGACAGTTTACAAAGAGTAAAAGCATAACTATAAAAATAATTAAAATTATGAGGAATTATATTAAAAAAACAAACCACAAGGACAGAAAGCATGTGTATGAAATCTTGTTTTTATCCCATCAACCATCTCCAGCAGAGTGTGCCTTACTGGTGGCAGAATGTTTGCAGGCCTTTATATTTTGTGATTTTCTCCATTTCTCTCTCTTTTATTCTACTGTCTCCGGGTATCACAATGTCCACTGTCTAGGGCAGAGACCAACAATGAAAAAGATCCTTCTCTTTGATCCCATTAGACAGAATTTTCGGTCATGGTATATTAATATTTAACATTCATAGTGGGAATTTTGATCCTATAAACATATCATCTGACACTTTATTTTTCTAAGGTGTTTAAATTCCTGTTCTTGTAACTCCGAACATTCTAAACCAGAATCTCCATGCGCAGTCCACTATGAATCAAGGGAGACTATCTTGTCTTGAATCATCTTCCCAGTTTGATTTATTTCAAGTGCACTGTAAGAAGCTTACCCCATCTCAGCAAACACAGCCATTCCCCATACTGGAGAATAATTAGAATTACAGTTCAGTACGTCTGGAACTGTATTAGTCTTCTGCAGTGTTATTTAGAATCCAGAAAAGATAATTTGGACTTGATATTCATCTTTTTTGAAAAAGTTTTTTTATTTTTATAACAAAAACAACAAATAAAACCTTTCAATTATATAGTGTGTCGGCTGGGTACATATATCTTGTGCAAATAATAATATTTGTATACATTTCTTATTGAGTTTACATTCATATTATATTCAAATCAACATTATATATCATATGATATCATTATTACAATGTCATTAAGTTTTTTATTTCAGTTTCCAGCTATCTTTGAAAGCAAATCCCAACTCTTACTAGATTATATTCAAGTTATAATTTATTCGGAATGATCTATTATTGTATATCATTATTACAATATCCTTTAATTTCTTACTCTACTTTCTAACCATCCATAGAATAAATCCCAAATCTTATAGTACTCCCTTTCTTCTCGCTTTCTAATTGCTAACATTAACCTATTCATTTCTGCACATTCCATTATTTTCTCCTCCGTCGGAATTTTCTCATCTTTCCAATTTTGAGCAAATACAATTCTAGCTGATGTTAATACATGAATAATCAAATATGTTATTTCTTTATTATAGTTTTCTTTTCCAACCATGGGTGTATTTTAGTCCAATGTCTTTTAGCTTCTGCACATGTCCACCACAAACAGTAGTATGATCCTGGTAAATGATAACTTCCAACATTTTGCTGATTTGTCTTTAAACATCTTTGCCAATCTTGCCGGGGGAAGATGTCACCTGTAAAACATCTTATACAGATTCTCTTTATAGGTTGTTGACATTGTTAATTTATAATTTCTATTCCATAATTTCTGCCATTTATCCAAGTCCATCCCATATCCCAAAAACTTTCCCCAAGCAGATATTCATCTATTTTTAAGGGCACTGTAATGCATTTAATTCTTCTGAAAGTTCAGCTTTGTACGTTATAGTACATTTTGCATGAAAAGTGTCTGGGAGATGCAGTTGTGACCTGTGATGATTAAGTTTCTATCTGGTACAACCTGCACAGGATCATATGATGAATTTACTGAAATATCTGCACTTCTTTCCAGGTGCTTTATAAAGAAAAAAACAGTTTAAGATGTTAGCATTGACTTTTGAAGTCTAAACATTTGAGGCTGATTGTCTAAAGACTGCTTCTCCCATGAGCTACCAGACATGGCCTTCTCTTATGTTACATCCTGGCAGCAGAGTGCCTTTTTGTGGGTGTCTGGAAAAATCATTATTATTGTTGGTTGCACAATTGTTTGTTGGTTGACAAGCCAGATGCTTAGATATTTGTCTCCATCTATCAAATACTTCCCAAGAGCATGGGATAGGCAGATATTGATGTTTGATGGTGTTAAAGGTTTTGTCAAGTGTACACTGGTCCAAGTAAAACTATCTTTTGAAATGGACTGATCGTGACTTTGTCAATGCTGATAGTGTTCAAGTGGTGCTTCAGATGTTTTGATATTATACCTAAGGCACCTAATAATGTTAGTAGTATGTTTGTGTTCTTTTGATACAATTATTCTATCCCTGTTTGCAGGTCTTTATAGTTTGTGATTTTATGCAGTTTTTCTCTCTTTTATTCTGCTGTCTCCAGGTATCACAATGACCACTATACAGACCTTTTTTGTCTTTCTTGTAAACAATTAAGTCTCAATATTGTATGGCAGATCCTTATCTATTTGAATTGTAAAGTCCAAGATGACTTTAGCTTTCTTTTTCCTACTGCTTTATTTATATTATGGCCCCACCAGTTCTCACTTGGAGGCAAGTGGTATTTCTTAAAGATATTCTAATGCACCATTGTTGTTAGTTTACCATGCTGTTGTTTATAATCAATTTGTGCAATTGTTACCCATCATCAACAATTGTGATAGTGGTTAAGGTATTGGTCTTCTACTGGAGAGATCCAGGTTCAGTGACCTTCTTCAGGTTTAGAAAGTCACTGAGTAACTTTGGGCCAGTCATTCTACCTCAGCTCAGTTTGGCTCACAGATTGTTATTGTCAATAAATATCAGAAGGGAAAGTGTTATGTATGCTATCTTGAGCACATTGACAAATTTGGGATATAACACACATTGGATGCATTAACAATATTTATGTGCTAATGTACAATTATTAACCTTTTCACTTCATGATGAAGGAAATTCCACAGGCTGCAAAATAAAAAATGATGATTATTTAATCTAGTCATAAAGTGACCTATTAGCAACCACACCCTAGATATGAAATAGTTGCATATAAAAAGTCAGCAAATAGTGTTTTGGTCATTTTTCAATAATATGACATTTATAAAAACTAACAATCAATCCAGACAATAATTAATAACAATAAAGCAGATTATGTAGTGGTTCCTTTGTAGAGTTCAATAATATTAAATCTCTTAACCTCTGAGTTGCCTACTTGATTATTGGTGTATTGATTGGATCTCATACTAATATGGAATATATTCAAAGAAAATTGATGAATCTTTTTTGTGTTGGATGATAATATGGTAATATCATCAAAACCTATTTGGGTCACTACATTCAAAGCTTCTGAGGGTTGGAAAGGGAACAAATGAGAAACATGAAAATATCACAATATATTTATTTGTGTCATATATCAGAATGCAAATATGTAATTGTGAAAGTTATATGATGATGTTACAACCTGCATTGTTATTTTGCTGTTGTTTGCTCTGTATACCTTTACACATCAACTGGATAATTGAAATAAAAGAAACATAGCAAAAAGTTCAGCTTACTGTTCTTTCTTTCCCACTTCTCTTACAATATTTACAGCCAGACATTTGGATTTAACATTTACACCATGTTTCCATTATTAGTACTGTCCATAAAACTATACCTACAAGATACTATAGGATTATAAAATTTTCTCTGAGAATTTATATTAGAGTGGATGAATTAACTTTAATCTCCAAACAGTAATTTCTTGCCAATACTGTATTGTCCCATCCTGAAGAAGCTTCTTTGATGAGAAGTGAAATCTCTTCAAGGAAAAACAAAAAAAGTCCCATTGCTTCTCAAAAAGGCACATTTAGGATGGCCCTATGGGAGAGCAGTTGAGCAATGGCTCCAAATGTTGTTCACTCCTCTATTCAGTTCCCCTTTCCTCTTTTTCCAGTTATGTCATCCAAAATAAAACTAAAGTATTAGAATGGATCCCCAAAACCAGGTTTGACATGTCTATAGAAGTTCTCTTTCAGTCCAGTTTTCTTTAATATTTATTTATTTATTTAATTTATATTGCCGCCTCTTTGCCCATGGCAACTCGAGGCAGCTTACACAATGTAAAACCATATTTAAAACAAAAAATAAAAACAAAAAACTAACAAAAAGAATCAAATAAATTAGTAAAGTACAATAAAACAAAATTTGGAATTTTTTTTTAAAAAAACCCAACTCCCATTCCCCGCTCCGATGACAGCAGATTACACGAGCCATCTGATGGGCTCCATCCCTCGCTGTGTTCCCCAGGCCCGCTGGCAAATGCAGGTCTTCAGTGCCTTCTGAAAGACTGCTAGAGTGGGGGCCATTCTGATCTCTGGGGAAATGATATTCCAGAGAGAGAGCCACCATGGAGAAGGCCCTTCTTCTGGGTCCCACCAGGTGTATCTCCCTCAGGGGTGGGACCCACAACATTCCCTGCCTCTTCGCTCTAATGGGTCGGGTAGATGTGACAGACAAAAGACGTTCCCTCAGATAATCTGGACCCAAGCCATGAAGGGCTTTAATGGTGACAACCAGCACCTTGAATTGCACCCGGAAGCAAATCAGCAACCAATGCAGCTCCTGCAGGAGAGGTGACACATGTACACACTGGGGTCTGCACAAAACCATGCGGGATAAAATAAAAGCATCTTTAGGAGAGGTTTTACATGCTTCTTTTACCTTGCTATTTTTTCCAAACTAAGCCTACTTTTCTGCTCATGTGATAAGAGTGTAGCATATTGATGCCATTCTGGGCTTTCCAGTGCATCTGTCCTATACATACAACCCAAGCAGACATACTATCAGAGTACAGAGGAATGAAACACATAGAGACACAATATATAATGTTTATTACAAACAAAATATATGTGTGCAAATTAGATGGTGCTTTCACTGATCAGTGTGAAAAAAAAGAAAAGGAAGAAAAGGAATCTAGATGTGAGCTCACTTTAATTTATACTCAGTTAAAAGTTCTAAGATCAACAGATCAAACCTTATATTAGCCCTATTCATCAGGCTGAGAATATTATATTATGCTAACAATGCACGAAAACATTGGTTGGTCAGGGTACCTTGATGACAGAGACATACTACTGTCTTTGCATTTGGACAATTATAGATAGGCTGCAAAACAATGGAAAACCCCGAAAGCTCTCAGCTGCCCCAGTTGTGGATCTGGTGTACTAAATCTCAGTTCCCTGACAATGTTTGGTGTGCAATCGACGATATTTCCTGCATTATAATTTTAATATGACAAAAGGAATGTTTTTCTAATCAAGCTTTTAAAATGATTACTTTCCTTTTAATTTAAATTTAATCACTGAATGATTGCCTTATAAAAGTTATAAAGTTATTCATTAAATATTAAAGTATGTAGGAATTATGACATGTCAGCATATTTGTCTTTCCTTATTAATTTTCCTATTTTGTAAGTTACTTCAGTTCATTTGCTATTATATGGCAGAGCATGTGTCAAGAAAGGAAAGAACAGTCACAAGAAACTTTTCCTTTCGTGCTTTCATGCTCCAAGCTAATTTATTGAATTTTACTTATATGTTAGATTTATATATAATGTTTCTTCCCATAGGCATTTAAGTCTCTAGCAACAATTAAATAATTAAACATTTTAAAATCTTATAAGTTACAATCACTGTTAAAGCTAAATCAAATGGAAAGGGCTTATCTGAAGAGGAAAGTCTTGATGTTGTTCCTAAAAATGGGAAGAACTCAGGAAACTGCAGTTCATAATTAGGATCTGGCACAGAAGTCTCTGTCCTCCTACATGTCCAACCACAGCATTTCAGAAAGGAGGCCTTTTCCTTTGCTGTGTACTAAAAATTTATTGGGATATCTTTGGATTTATAGATTGAATGCTTACAAAGTAGAGAATCAATACAAGAGTACAATAATGACCAAAGTTGTCAAAAAAGAATGAAAGAAGACACATAAGATACAAGATCAAGAATAATCCATGTATTATTCTTCCAATCATACAAATGAACCAGCTGATGTTGCCTTCTCTATGAAAATCCGTTTTCAGTTCTGCTCAAGGAGTGGTTACTTATCTGGCTAAAAAGGTAATAAGAATTTTTGTGGGTTCGCTAACAATGATTATATCAACTTATTTATTTCCAAGTGCTTCACTGTAAGTAGAAACAGCATGATGCTTTCGTGCAATCCCATAACACTCTTCTTAAAGTAGATGCATTTAAAGTAATCATCCATTTATAGCATTTATGCCTGGCAGATAAGTGTGAACAGCCTCATTCTTTGCTATGCTTGCCTGACAGAATTTGATAAGAAGTAGAAAAATTCTAGAGAAATAAGATATGTATGGTGTTTATGGGAAAACAATGTGGGCATATACTTCCTTCCATCTTAATTTGGTATTGACTTGCTATTAATGCATGCTAAAACAAAGGTTGATGCTGGGCTGCTAAGTTATATAATATTTCTCTCCATATATTCACAATGCCTGATATAATCTTTTAATTATAAAAAGGCATATTTAGGAGATGTTTCTGAGTTTCTTACTGAGTTTATCAACAAAGATGGTTTAAACAAAAATCTGGAAATAACATTTATGAAAAATTGTTTATGTAGTAGCATGGTTCGCACTCATTTCTATTTCAGACAAGTTTTATCAGAAAAGAAGCAAAGGTACCAAATGGATTTGTTGCTTGTTACTTTCAATTTGTAGAACTTTTCAGCTAGCAGGAATGTAGGATGAACAAACATATTCAGCTCTGGCTTTCTTCATTGCTTTAGTTGGTAGAGCTAGTAAAGCAGTAATGCAACAAGGGAACCTAACTAGTTTCGGAGTAACTTTTTATCCTGTATACCAGTGGTGGGATTCAATTTGTTTACCATGGGCATGTTCTATGGGCATGGCTTGGTGGGCATGGCATGGGAAGAATCTTATAAAATATCCAGGTGGTATTTGCTGGTTTACCCAACTACTCAAAATTTCCGCTCCCAGTTCTCCAGAACTGGTCACAACCTGCTGAATACCGCCTCTGCTGTATACTCTAAATTTTTGTTACAGTATGATTAAAACTTCTCTTCTCTTCTCTTCTCTTCTCTTCTCTTCTCTTCTCTTCTCTTCTCTTCTCTTCTCTTCTCTTCTCTTCTCTTCTCTTCTCTTCTCTTCTCGTTTAGTCTAGTCTAGTCTAGTCTAGTCTAGTCTAGTCTAGTCTATCAAATTCTATTCACTGGATGCAACTGTTGAAGACCATTACAACATATTTTTACTTGAAGTCAAAAGAGTCATCAAACTATATGTACCAATAACAACTCCCCAACCAGAAAAAACGAATTACCCATAAAAATAAGAAAGCTCCAATCCAAAAAGAAATCCCTTTGGCAGAAAAACAAATCTGGTCACGTTGCCAACTTTAAAAGCCGATACAAAAATTTATGCCACCAGATAAAGACTGAATGTCCCAATTATCACACTAAACAAGAGGAAAACCTTCTGTGCACCAATTCCATCTGTGCTTTCTACAATTTTATAAACAACAAACTAAAAGACTCAAGGACCACCCCACCCCTAAAAGAACCAAATGGTAAAGAGTGCAACAATGACACCATTAAAGCCAAACTCTTTAACACATTCTTTGGCTCAGTATTTGTAAACAGCAATGGATCATGCGCAATATTTCCTAGTTGAACCACAGACAACTACAATGATCTAATACATATCAATTTTACAGAAAACAATGTTGAAAAAGCACTATGCAATCTAAATCCATCCATCTTTATCTACTGGACCGGACGGAGTTTGTGCCTACTTCTTAAAAAAAAGCTATCCACTGCCATAGCTGAACCTCTAAGCATAATCTTTGAAAAATCTTTCAGGACCAGCTCCTTGCCAAATCTATGGTCACTAGCCACAATCATTCCCATCTTCAAAAAGGGAGACCCCAGCCTTGAAAATTACAGACCAATCTCTTTATGCTGCGGCACCTGTAAAGTCATGGACTCAATTATTAACCAATCCATTATCGTCCGCTTAGAGACAAACAACCTACTCTCTAACAAACAGTTTGGTTTCAGAAGGAAACTGTCCTGTAACCTGCAACTCTTGCACTGTAAAAACGTATGGACTACGCAACTTGATCAGGGCAAAGCAATTGATGCAATTTACATAGACTTCTGTAAAGGCTTTGATTCAGTGGTACATGACAAACTACTAAAACTAAAGTCTTATGGTATCTCTGGATACCTGCATAACTGGATAGAAGCATTCCTGTCAAACAGGCAACAAATGGTCAAAATTGGGAGCATCCTATCAAATCCTGTACCTGTCAACAGTGGTGTCCCCCAAGGCAGTGTTCTAGGACCAAGTCTCTTCATACTCTACATAAATGACCTCTTTGATTTTATTAAGAGCAACTGCATTCTCTTCACTGATGATGTAAAGCTATTCAACACCACTGACAATGCTGCTACCCTTCAAAAAGACCTCGATTATGTGTCAGAATGGTCAAACAAATAATAACTTCAAATCTCAACAAATAAATGTTCTATCTTACATATTGGCAAAAAAAATAAAAAAATAAAATACAAGCTGAATAGTCAAGACATTGTTGATGACAAAAACTTTGTCATGGATCTTGGAGTACTCATCACAAATGATCTAAGTGCTAGAGCCCACTGTAACTACATAGCCAAAAAGTCATTAAGAGTTATTAACCTAATCCTGCGTAGCTTTTTCTCCGGTAATATCACTCTACTAACTAGCGTATATAAAACATTTGCTAGACCAATACTTGAATACAGCTCATTAACCTGGAACCCACATTACATATCTGATATTAATACAATTGAGAAAGTCCAGAAATATTTTATGAGAAGAATCCTTCATTTCTCTACTCGTAGCAGAATACCTTATGCTACCAGACTTGAAATTTTAGACCTAGACAACCCAGAACTATGCCGCCTTCGATTCGATCTAAGTATAGTATATAAAATTATATATTGCAATGTCCTACCTATCAATGAATACTTCAGCTTCAACCAAAACAAGAGCACACAATAGATACAAACTCGATCTTCTGGTTTGCAAGGCTTCGACAGTGGCAGGAATCCGCGATCATGCATGGTTCCTGCTGCACTTGCTGCCGAAGTGCCTCTGATCCAGCTGGATCTGGAGGATATGGTTGCCCCGTAGAGGCAACCGAAGAGAGAGGAGATCTGGGTAGGGGTTTGCGAGTATCACAAACCCCCTCCTCGTCCGGCTAAACTCCTTTTTCCCAAGGCGGTGGAGCAGCGGTCAGCAATGGCCACCACAAAGAAGCCTGCAGTCGGGTAAGATTGTGCAGGAGGAAGTTGGAGAAAGTGAACGTTTTTTGGCTGAACCGGGACAACAAGGACCTTTTAAATACCCTGGAATTTTAATTGCTTGAATGATACATTGTTTCCTAAGAAGATTGGGAAGCGGTGGAAGAAAATTGAAAGGGAAAGTTATTTTTTCTCACTCTCCCTCCCCATGGAAATAGCTGATGGAAATTGGAAAAACCTGCTTGGGTATAGAAGGTAATTAAATTTGAAACTTAAAGCCAAGGGGATAAAAGATTTCTGAACATTGGAATCAAAAACTAAAACCTTTTTTGCTATAAGTGGGAGGGAAGAGGTAAAGAACTTATTATAAGATTGTACTCAAGGAGACTGCTTGCAGTTTATAAGATTAGAAATAAATGGCAATAAGACTTCTAAAAAATTATTTTGGGACTGTGTAATGGAACTCTACCTCAGGAAGAGAAAATATAAAAAGAAGAAAGTGCTAAATGAAAAAATTTGTTCTGATTTGGATTGCTTTATGACTTTTGGATTTTTGGGAACTATTTCCTGACAGATTAAAAACATTTGGGTTGTGCTTAAGGAAAAAAAAATGGCACTATCGGTTGAAGAATTGCAAATGGAATTTCAAAAGTTAAAAGAAGAGGAACAAGAAGGCAAGGGCTCTTCTGGATCTATTTTTCACTTTTTAGAAATGGCGATTACTACCTATCAAGAAATACAACAAGAAGGCTGGGATGAAGGAGAAGAAGCCATCTTTAATGGACAGACAATCTCAATTGAAGAAGAAAAGAGAAAGGGGGGAAAGAAAACGGAGAATTCAGAACTTAAAAAAGCAACCAAGAAAGGGAAAAATAAGATGAAAAATTGATACAATGTCAGAAAGCAACAGAAAAGAGAAATACAACAGAGAGGGAAGATTAAGAGAGTGGAGTTTGAGAGATAGGGGATAAAAAGGCTAGAATCGATAAGAAAGGAAGGGAAAAAGGAAAGAGAAGTCATAAAGGTTTAAAACAAGATGTTAAAAAACAGGTTTTTTTCAGAGACAAAGGGTAAACTATAATCTAAAAAATGATTCTGCAAAAGTACATAAGATTGCATCATAGATATTAGTATTTGAAATTAAGTTAGAAAACTGAAATATTATATGAGTTAATGCATTAAAGGGAACGTATAAAAATGTTTAAGATTTAACAATAGAGTTTAACTTTCTATGGAATATTGTTTTTACTATCTTATAAACTTAATTCTCTTTTTTTCTTTGTTTTATTATTCTAAAATGTGATACTTAGAATGTACTAAGCAGAATCAGTATGGAAAGTATGTATTATTTTAAGTGTTAAACTTAGGGGAAAGATAAAAAGTTGTCATACTTCAACCAGTGATTACAGGAGAAATATTGTACTAGAAAGAAAAGAAAAATAGATAATTGAAAGAGAACATACAAAAGATGCAAGTATAATTATTTAAACTGAGATGAAATAAATAAAATAGAATTAAGAGAGTGAATGAAGAGAGAAAATATATAGAAAATATAGAATGTTAAATAAGATATGAAATAGTATATTAAGTGAGCATGAATTTGATTTATGTCTGTACAAAAAGATGTTACCCAGGGTAAGCCACTATCCAAAAAGAAGTTTTATGTATTTATGTTTTGTGTTTTGTTTGTTTATCAAAACATTAGAAGAATGTTGGAAGAGAATAACGAAATTTTAAATAAGACAGATGGATACAATGAATATATACAATTTAAGGCAAAAGAAATATAATTGAATAGAAGGAAAGGGAGAAATAAAGAGAAGTTGGGAAAAGATATGAAGTTGAACAGATAAGATAAATATACATATTAAACTGTGCTGGTATGGAAATGTGATAACTTGGAATTATCTTCTCTTTAAATAAGATGTTTTATTTGTTTTTTTTTTTAGAAAAGATGTCCTATGTTATTATATTCTACATTTTGTTTGTTTGTATATTGTTTTTTAAAATTAATAAAATTTGTTTAAAAAAAATAGATACAAACTCAAGGTTAACCACACCAAACTTGATTGCAGGAAATATGACTTCAGCAACAGAGTAGTCAATGTCTGGAATATTCTACCTGACTCTCTGGCTTCTTCTCCAAACCCCAAAATCTTCAACATTAGGCTGTCTACTGTTGACCTCACCCCTTTCCTGAGAAGTCTGTAGGGGGCGTGCATAAGCGCACCAAAACATGCCTACTGTCCCTGTCCTATTGTTTCTTTTTTTTCTTATTCATATCCATTTCCTGTATTTATAACCATGTTTATACTTATACCTTTTATCTAATAATCGTTTGACTAAATAAATAAATTAAATAAATAAAACAAAAAACAAAAGCTGCCTTGTTTACATTACTCAAAGCAGATCTTTATTTCTTTGGTTGTGTCATGTGACAACCTCTTCGCCCTATTTATATCATTTCTCTTTTCTGTTCCATACCCAACCCAGAGAGGACAAGTCCCCTTCCCTGAGATGAAGTGATTGCCTTTATCATAATGGATTTATTTGTCTAATTTATTCATTTGTAATAAGGTGTTCTTGAGGGCTGAGGCAATTTCAGAAAAGGATCCTTTCCTGGATTTCTTAGGTTGAAATTCTTTAAAATAGGATCCACAACATATTCTCTTTGACTGAATGGACAGGATGGGACAAAACGGTTGGGATGAAACTAATCCTCAGGTAAACTGCTCCCATGCCATGAGTGGCTTTAAAGAAGATAACCAGCATCTTGCTTTGGATCTGGAAGCAAACTGGCAGCCAATGAAGCTCTTGTAGCATATATGTTAGATGCACATCTAGGAATGACCAGCAATGTTTGCACTGCCACATTTTGCACTAGTTGCAGCTTCTGGAAACTCTTCAAGGATAGCTTGTGTACAGCACATTGCAGTAACCAGGATTTGGGTGACTGAGAGAACGGTTTCTCTATTCATGAACAGAGAATTCTGCAGATGCAATAAGAGTGGAGGAATACTGGCACTTTCTCACCCTTACTGTCAAAAAGTAGGCCTTAATAGGAGCTCTAACTTATAACCAATTGGATTCATGTCTTGTCTTCCACTAGTAGTGCTCCTCCACATCTTTTTACCCTCTTCAACCCCCTCAACTCCTCTATAAACCACAAATGACATGATGCAGCAAGTTATAATGTACAGGTACAATCCTACCTAAGACCTCGGTCATCCTTTTCCAGTTTCTTATTCCAGTGTTGCCTCGGTCATCCTTTTTCAGTTTCTTATTCCAGGAGTTGCAGTTTTCACCAAATGACTATCAGGATGTGACTCCAAATCTATTTATTTGAAATTAATGCCATTGAATAAATCTTTGTCACAATCACATCCACATTGATGATTTTAAGCAAATGGCAAAACATTTTTATTGCCTTCTACTTAAAAGCAAAACAAAACAAAAACAAGAATAAGTAAGAATGGAATTCCTAAGAATAAAATTTATGGATTCTCTGTCCCTGCCCCCTACCCCAAACAATTTAAAACTGACCATCTTGGAAAAAAAGGAGAAGAAGGAGCATCTGATTAGCAATTCTTCATTGTAGGTTTTACTATGTTAAATTTGTAGAAGCAGATTAGGCTTGTTTTAAGCTGTTCCCTAAATAGCCTGGGAACTAAGAATTAAGCACAGATCCAGCCCATCCCCTCTAAACCAACCCACTCTTTTCCGACTCCAACACCTGCTGTTCAAAACACATCACACAATGGCCTTCATCATATCCCCCAGCAGATGTGAAAGATGCCCAGAGGTCTCTCAGATGTTTGTTTTCCTGGGTCACACAAGGGCACCAGGAAGGGGAGGAGAAATTATTCTGGAATTCCAAAGGTCACTGCTGGACAAAAATAGTGAAAATTGCACACATGTTGAGAAAAACAAAGACTTTGAGTGATCTGGCAATCAGACAGCAAAGAATTATCTATTCTGAAATAAAAATGGCAAATATGTAGGGACAGTACACACACATACACATTGTCTCTACATCTTTCCCATTTTTATTTTGTGTGTTTGTGTGTGTGTGTGTGTGTGAGAGAGAGAGAGAGAGAGAGAATTGGCATGACTTAATTCATTTATCTTCTAATATTAGTACATTTATGTAGCTATTGTTGAGATTTGTAGTGTCTTGTATAGTAGTAATTTGTAGTAATGTGTACATGAATATGTGTAATAATAGTATAAAGGAAGAGGATGATTGATTTTCAGTACTAAGATATTCTACAAATAAAAGCATTTTGCTATAATTTTCTTATTTTACTTCCCTGATATTTTAGAACATGATTTGCTGAACCCAACTAAATTCGTTTGCGCAGGAAAAAAATTAAGTTTAGTTAGAAAAGCTCTTTTTTATATCATATGAACAGGCTTGGGAAACTGTGCTAAGGAGGAGGTAGATTGATTAAGGACTGAGTTTTACATTTCTACTTAGTTTTTTCAGGCCATCTAAAGCAGAGTTTAGCATTGTTCAGTAAGGCTAAATTCAAAACTGCAATTTTCTTTCAGCAAAATATATTCCATAATAACTGTACTTTAAGTTCCACAACAGAAACCACTTGGATGTCCACTACTTAATGCTCTTGACTGGTTTATGGAACCTTTAAACAGGACTGTCTGTGCTTGATAGCTGGGCCCATATATTTCTGATTTAGCTGCAATATAGTTGAAATGCCAATCAAAATATCACATTCATCACAACTCTCTGATTCTTTAGAACTATTGGATGGACAATGTCCTCATTTTCAGGATCTCTTTCTGGGCATGCCTCTCTAGTTCAGCTACCATAGTGTTCTTTCAAGGAGAAAGGTAGCTTGAGAATACATTGTCCCCTTCTGATAGGAATCCTCGATCAGACAAAAATACAGTAAATATTTTTAATATCAGGTAATACACAATCTTGAGTACCTGCATTTGGATACAATGGGGAAAGGAGAAGTCGGTCTACCTGTAAAAAGGCATGATAGGTGAACTGTTATTATAACAAAATAATTATAGTAAGATAAAAAATGATACTTTGTGGAAATGCAAGAGTGGTCATTTTGAAAAACAAGACTCTGTCAAAGGCACCCCTGCCATCTATAGTTCCCTTCCTGCTGTGCAATATTTTCAATGGGAAAACCAAGAAGGAGAAATGCTCAGGGCACAGTGGGTGTCTCGCATCAAAGCTTTAGCAAGGTGTGGCATAAGCCCTGCAGCAGCTGACCAAGGCTGATAACAATCTGGGAGTATTTGAATGCAGAACAATTCTCTTTCTTTCTTTTTCTTTTTCCCGTTCCACTTCATTTTCATTTCACACCTGATTCTCCTGAATCAGATAAATTCGCACTCTCCTTCCTCCTTGATATTTTCCCATCTTCCTTCTTCAAATTATTTCTACCTGAGCCACTGACACTTCTGAGTGACAACAGACTTTCTTCCTGAAGAAAAGGAAATCCTCCCCCACATTCTCTCTCTCTCTCTTTCTCACTCACTCTCTCTCTCTCACACACACATACACACAGAGAGAGGTGTGCACCCATGTATGTTTCTTTTCGCTAATCTTATTGTCATTTTTAATTTGATGTTTGTAACTTAAAAAAAAAACATCTGATTTTTTGCAATTTTCTTATGCCAGTTGAAGAGGAAATCTGGTAAAGGTAAGGCTGACCTAGAATAAATGATGAACCTTTTACATCAGACATCTTTTGTGCTCCATGCACAAAAGCTCTGGATGTGGCCATTAAAGTGGAACCAACCCTTATTATGCCAATGTTTTGTAAAGGAGAATTCCGAACTGCCTTCTCCTCCTGATACTTGGGGCTTTTGTTTGTAGTAGGTGAATGGTGGAGAGTGAAAAGGTGGATTCCTCCATGTCTGAGGTCACAGCTATGTATTTTCCATTCTTCTAGCTACCTTGCCTGCAGCAAGGACTGCAAACTATTGGAAGGCATCACATTTAGCTGAGCTAAAGGGTTTGGCACAATAAACCAAACATTCCTTCTCCTCCTCTTCTTCAGCAAAATACTGGTGGATCAACATACAGGGAGGAGAGCCTCACCTATTGTAATATCCTGGCCCACCCTGTGCAATATGTATCTTCTCCAAACTGGTGCCTGCCAATGTAGATCGTCATAGTTATGCTAATTGGGACATGAGGAGAAATATGTATTTTGTACCTATTAAGTAGAGGACATCACACAGTGCATTTGGGTTTCATATAGCATATCTTTTGAACTAACTCTTGTGGCTTGTAAAATACGCTTTATGTTTTAATAAGGTGCATGACATTCAATAAAAGTGTTTCACTTAACATGCCAGCAAATTTAGAAACAGTGGCCACAGGATTGGAACAGATCAGTTTTCATTCCAATTCCAAAGAAGAGCAATGCCAAATAATGTTCAAACTACTGCACCATTGCACATGCTAGCAAAGTTATGCTCAAAATCCTACAAGCTAGGCTCCAGCAGTACGTGGACCAAGAACTACCAAAAGGCAGGATTTCAAAGAGGCAGAGGAACTAGAGATCAAATTGCCAACATACGCTGGGTCATGGAGAAAGCTAGGGAGTTCCAGAAAAACATCTACTTCTGCTTCATTGACTATGCTAAAACCTTTGATTGTGCGTATCACAACAAATTGTGACAAGTTCTTAAAGAGTTGGGAGTATCAGACATCTTATATGTCTCTTGAGAAACATATATGCAGTTCCAGAAGCAACAGTGAGAACCAATCACAGAATTGAGAAAGGACTTTGGCAAGGCTGTGTACTGTCACCCTGCCTATTTAACTTCAATGCAGAGTGCATCATGAGAAAGGTGGGCTAGATGAATCACAAGTTGAAATTAAGATTTCCAGGACAAATACCAACAACCTCAGATATGCAGATGATATCTCTCTAATGGCAGAAAGTGAAGAGGAACTAAAAAGCCTCTTGATGCGGGTGAAAGAGGAGAATGCAAAAGTTGGCTTGAAACTAAACGTTAAGAAAAGTAAGATCATTTCCTGGCAAATAGATGGGAAAAAATTGAGGTAGTGACAGATTTTATTTTCCTGGGCTCCAAGATCACTGCAGATGGGAACTACAGCCAAGAAATTAAAAGATGCTTGCTCCTGGGGAGGAAAGCTGTGGCAAATCTAGACAGCATACTAAAAAGCAGAGACATCAGCCAGCCCTGACTATACACAAAAGTGTGTATAGTCAGGGCTATAGTTTTCCCAGTTGCAATGTATGGCTGTGAAAGTTGGACCATAAGAAAGGCTGAGCACCAAATAATTGAGGCCTTTGAACTATGGTGCTGGAGAAGACTCCTGTGAATCCCCTGGACTTCAAGGCAAGCAAACCTATAGGAGACAAATCCTGATTGCTCTTTAGAAGGCCAGATCCTGAAGATGAAACTCAAATACCTGTACTTTGGCCACCTAATAAGAAGGAAGGACTCCCTGGAGAAGAACCTAATGCTGGAACTGTTCTATATTAACATACTCCAAAAGCTGAAATCTGATTGGTCCACATGGACCGCATCCTGATTGGTCTACTGAACGGCCGTGATTGGCTTTCTAAGAATCAACCGCGATTGGCCGAGCTGGTCGCGGAAGATTCAAAGTCTTGTCATTGGCCGACAAGCCGCGAGCAATCCCTATATGAAGGGCTGCCGTGGCTCCAAGATCTTGTACAGATCTTAACATAAAATAAAGAGCTTGAAGTGCACTAGTCTCACGTCTCTTTTGTACCCGATCTAACACTGGCGACGAAGGTGGGATGGTGAGACACCGAGACAAACAGAGCACGTGGGGAACCAATGCTGAAATCCCAACGAGATGGCCGGCAACACCTCACCACCCGCACCCTTCGACCAGGCTGCTGAGGACTGGGAATCATACATTGACCGATTCCTAATGTTCCTCGAGAGCAGGAATCTAAAGGATGCCAATGGACAGAAGAAGAGGGCTGTGTTCCTGATGCACTGTGGGCCCGCAGTGTTCAAGATGGACAAAGCCCTAGCCAAACCTGCAGACGTGAAAGAGATGGACTGGCCTGACCTCCACCGGTTGCTGTGGAGCCACTAGGCCCCCGCCGTGCCCAACCTCATCCGATGGCACAAATTTTATCAGAGGGATCAGAAAGAGGGTGAGAGCATCAGCGATGTCGTGGCCACACTCAGGGACCTCAGGGGCATGTGCGGTTTTCACCGACATGGACGAGGCCCTGCGAGACCACATGGTCCTCGGGCTCAGAGACCCCATCCTCCAGAGCCAGCTGATGGCAAGGGTGGACATCTCAGTCACCGAGGCCATGGCCAAAGCAATGGCAGCCGAAGCCACCAAGCAGTCCGCGGCCTGGATGTGGCAGATGAATGCAGCAGACCAACCCACAACCGTGGAGATGGCACCAACCCTGAAAGCACATCCTGAGGCCAGCCACAAGACCACCACCACACACCATGGAGACCTCGACTCCTTCTCAGACACTGAGGATGAGGAGGAGGAGATCCACCAACTGCAGGCGGAACAAGACTGGCAGGATCGGTGAGGTCGTAAGTCGGGGTTCCAGTGCACCGAATGCCGATTCCTTGATGCCATATGTTGGCACTGTGACAAACGGGGGCACATCGCCAAGGTGTGCCGGAACAAGAGGAACCACAGCCCCCAGAGATGAGATGGCAGCCCCCAACGATGAGACGGCACCCCCCCCAGGACCAGAGACCGACACACCGAGAGCCAATGGAGCCGGGACGGGCAGAACAAGTGGTTCAGCAAAGCCCGGTGAAAAGAAGAGACCCATCAGACGGTCATCATCGGGCACTCAATGACCCTCGATGCCCAGAAAATGCACGTGGAGGTAGGCATCGAAGACCAACCATGCGAGATGGAGGTAGATTCTGGATCCTACCTCTCCATGGTCTCCTGGCGTACAATCAAGCGCCTGGTGCCTACCATCCACAGGAGCAAACTAGAAAACCAGAAGCTGGCCCTGAACGATTATCAGGGGAACTGCATCCCCATGGTCGGGATTGGACATTTTAAAATAACTTTCAAGGGGCGCACAGAGGTACTTCCACTCACCGTCGTGAACAAAGACCACCCCAGCCTGCTGGGACTGCAATGGTTCACGCCATTGGGGATCGAGGTGACGGGCATCAACCACGTCGCCGAGGCGGACTGGGAGGAAACATTCATGAGGGATTTCCAGGAGGTCTTCAACAGTGACCTAGGCAAGTACCGGGGGTCCCCAATATCCTTCAGCCTAAACCCGAACATTGCCCCAATCCGCCTTAAGCCACAGCGAGTGCCATTCGTGCTCAAGCCCAAAATCGATGAGCAGTTAGACAACCTCATCGCGCAAGGGGTTTTAGAGCCTATAGACCATGCCCGGTGGGAAACCCCCATAGTCACCCCGATCAGGCCGGATGGGTCCATAAGAATCTGTGGTGACTACAAGGCCACCCTCAACCATGCGCTGCAGCCGAGTGCCTACCCCATCCCAGTGGTACATCACCTCCTGCACTCACTGGGGGGAGGCAAGGTCTTCACAAAACTCAATCTGGCGCAGGCATACCAGCAGCTGCCAGTCGATGCTGAGACCGCGGAGACGCAAACCATCGTAACCCACCAAGGGGCATTCTGGTGCAAACGACTCCAATTCGGAGTCAGCGTGGCACCAGGGGTATTCCAGAGCCTGATGGAAAGACTATTACTAGGAATAAAAGGGGTGGTACCTATTTCGAAGATGTACTGGTGTCAGCTACAAATAAAACCCAATTAGAAAACCACCTAAGGGAGGTCTTGCAGAAATTCAAAGACACCGGGCTAAAAGTTAAAAAGGAAAAATGTCAACTTTGCACAGAGAAAGTTGAATTCCTGGGGTACCTCCTAGACAAAAACGGAATCCACCCCATGGAAAAAAAGCTCAAAGCCATCAAAGAAGCCCCTAGACCTAGGAATAAGACGGAACTGCAGGCTTTTCTTGGACTCATTAACTTTTATAATGTTTTCCTGCCCCAGAAGGCGATGGTAGCGGAACCCCTACATAAGCTGCTGGACAAAACAGCCACCTGGGCCTGGGGGAAGCAGGAGGAAAACACATTCAAACAAATAAAAAACCTGCTAACATCAGACACAGTCTTCATCCAATACAGCGAGACCCTACCGTTAGCCGTGACCTGCAACGTGTCACCCTTTGGTGTCGGAGCCATCCTCAGCCACACATTGCCGGATGGAAGAGAAGCACCCATCGCTTTCTTCGTGAGGACACTATCCAAGCCGGAGAGGAACTACAGCCAGCTGGACAAGGAGGCCCTAGCAGTAATCACCGGCATGAAGCGATTCCATGAATACCTATATGGTAGGACCTTTTCAATTATTACCGACCACAAGCCGCTGCTAGGGATACTGGCAGGGAACAAGGCCACCCCGAACATACTGTCACCAAGAATGACAAGGTGGTCCGAGTTCCTTACCGCCTACACCAACCAGCTGGCACACCGACCCGGGAAGAACATCACGCATGCAGACGTGTTGAGCCGCTCCCCCCTGCCCGACCTGGAGGACGACCCGGCACCCACAACATCAGCGCTGCACATAGAGACACTACCCAACCCACCCCTGACCACGTCAGACATTGCCAGAGAAACTAATAAAGACAAACGGCTGGCGCAGATCTTGAACTGGGTGGAAAAAGGGTGGCCGGAAAATGACGGCGGTGAACAATTTAGAACTTTTCGAAACTGGCAAACCAAACTCTTTACACAGAAGGGTTGCATACTTTGGGGGGACAGGGTTGTGATCCCTGAAACTCTACAAAAGAGGGTGTTGTCTATGTTGCATGAGGGGCACCTGGGCATAGTTAAGATGAAAGCCCTGGCCAGGAGTTACACCTGGTGGCCAGGAATGGACAAACAGATTGAAACTTGGGTAGCCTCATGCAGGAATTGCCAGGAAACCAGACCAAGCCCTCCCTCCGCCCCAATCCTGGAATGGGAAACCCCCAGGGGACCATGGTCCAGGATCCATATAGACTTCACCGGACCTACCAAGGGACACACATTCCTGATAACAGTTGACCTTACTCCAACTGGCTGGAGGAAGCGCCATGAAATCCACCACCACAGAGGCCGTTATCAAAAAGCTAAACAAACTATTCACCACCCATGGCCTACCAGATGTGCTAGTGTCAGACAACAGGCCACAATTTACCGCACTAGCATTCAAAAAATTCCTGGCAGAACGGGGCATACGGCATGTGTTGACAGCGCCCGCTCATCCGGCGGCAAACGGGTGGGCGGAATGCATGGTCCGTTACACAAAAAATGCCATACAAAAAATCGAAACCAGGGACATGCAGGATAAAATAAATAAAATGCTATTAATACAACACATAATACCCAACACAACGACCAACAAAAGCCCAGCAGAACTACTCATGGGCAGAAAATTACGATCCCAGTTAGATAGACCCCACATACAACCCCGAGAAACCCCCAGACTCATCAAGTAAATACCGAACATTTAACAACACAGGAGACACAGTCTACGCCAAAAATTTCATGGGGGACCCACTCTGGGTACCTTCAAAAATAACCCAGGTAACAGGCCCCCTGTCATACTGGCTACAAACAGACGATGGACGAAGCTGGAAACAGCACATCGACCAATTAAGATCAAGAATAGCCACCGACAATGCAGACAGCCCACAAACACTGCAAAAAGTCACTAATAAAGAAACCGGGGGGGGGACCTCAAGCAATAAACAAACAGGAAAAGAAAATCCTAAAACACAAACCGAACACCCCCAAGCCAAAATAAACCAACAATACTCACCGGTAGATGACGAACCACTGGCAGAGGAACAACCCGGAGCTTGACCTGGAAGGAGCAGCCAAGCCAGTTCAACCAGCCCAGAAAGACCAGGCGGGAACAGCGGAACCGGCAGCTCAACCAGCCCGGGTAGATCGGGAGGGAGCTACCGCAGTAGGCCCGGCTCACCCTTCCAGGCGGTTCCATCAAGAGAGATGAAAGCGGCGAGGAGTCCGTCCGAGCTGGTCGAAGACCAAACATCAACTGAATCACACAGGTCAAATAGGCAAGTACAAAGCCCCGTCTATTTGCACGACTACGTGACCACGTTACGTAGGACTGAACCAAGAGGGGAGGGCTGTTCTATATTAACATATTCCAAAAGCTGAAATCTGATTGGTCCACACGGACCGCATCCCAATTGGTCTACTGAACGGCCGTGATTGGCTTCCTAAGAATCAACCGCGATTGGCCGAGCCGGTCACGGGAGATTCAGAGTCCTGTCATTGGCCGACAAGCTGCGAGCAACCCCTATATGAAGGGCTGCTGCAGCTCCAAGATCTTGTACAGATCTTAACATAAAATAAAGAGCTTGAAGTGCACTAGTCTCGCATCTCTTTTTTACCCGATCTAAAAGGAACGACTGAGGGCAAAAGAAGAAGGGGATGACAGAGAATAAGATGAATGGATGGAGTCACTGAAGCAGGAGGTGTGAGCTTAAATGGACTCTGGGGTATGATAGAGGACAGGAAGGCCTGGAACAACATTGTCCATGGGGTCGTGATGGGTCGGACTTAACTTCATGACTAACAACAACAACAAAGTGTGTGAACACAGTCATTTGTGCTTTATTCTGCAATCTGAGGTTCAGATTTCTCCTGAGATTTGAACAGTCTCTACCCTAGTGGTGTATTGAAGGGCCTTGAAGACCTTGCTTTTTGCCGAGGCTTTTGGCAAGGATTGTTTGTGCCCCTTTCCTTCCTTTTCTTTGTTTACATCCATGTTTGTTTTCCCTGCCATCTATGTTCCTTTGCTTTGCGTAGTTGTTGTGCTTTTTGTCCTAATTTTTGTTTTACAATGTTTTTAACAATTTGTAATTTGTGCTGGGGGGTGTTGGGAGTAAGGCAGCATATAAATTTAATATGTTGTTGTTGTTGTTATGCAATAGCTCAGCTGTTAAAGACACTGAGCTTGTCAGCTGAAAAGCTGACAGAGGATTCAAGATCTGAGTGCTGTAAATGGGCTGAGCTCCGTTCATTCTCCAGCAACTTCCATGCCAACAGTTTGAAATAATGCAAATGAGAGTAGATTAATAGGACCATTTTGGTGGAAGGCAACAACCTTCCATGCACCTTTGGTGTATAGCCATATTGGCTACATGATCATGGAAAGTATCTTGGGACCATGCTGACTCTCTTGGCCAAGAAACAGAGATGAGCAGTGAGCCCTAGAGTCAGATGTGACTGGACTTTACTATTATTAAACAAGTTGTAATAAGGTAAAGGATTAGCATGATATGCGAAGCAGTTAGTCATCCCTAACTTTTGGCTAGCTGTGTGTATTATGGCAAAATTCATAGAAGTCATTGTACAATTAAGCTAAATTACAATAGCATTGTAGTTACATATTAATACAACTTGCAGCGTAATTTTAATTCTATGATATCCAATATGATGATTTAATTGCACAGCACATTGATGAAATCTCTGCAGGCTAATCTGGAATACTTCATAATTCTCTTGTTTTTGTTTTTACAAGAATTAACATCCTCTAGCTACCAAGTAAAAATGATGAAAGTAAAGATAGGTCTAGATATACAAACATGTAAATTATAATCTATTAATTGAAATAAATGGCCAAAAATTTCTGACCTTCAACACCCATTGGGTGTGATTCAGTTATACTATTCACCAGAGTGAATAGCATGATGCCTAAGCACAATAAATTATTTTTCTTTGGTTCCCATGCAGTTCAAGCGGGTACTTGCATCTAAGCAAAATTGAACCTAAATTTAAGCCAACTGGAAATTTTCATTCTAAGTTTTGGTACTAGATGAAAATATTGTATGCATTTTGTCTGAATGGGGAAGAGAACTGTACAACAGGTATTCTCAGGAAAAATGCAAATAACTGAGCCTAAGATCCTATTCACCTGCCCACTCATTTAAGCATAAACGTGGTTATGTTTAGTGACATTTATTCCTGCAGAGAAATGTATAGGATTGTATTGTTCCTATTGTAATCTTTCAGTCATGGTTGGGACCTAAATTTTTTACATTACTTTAAGAAAATCTATTAATAGGTGGGACTAAATTCTAAATTTACAACTAAACTGGAAACCTAAGGAGATGCTTAGGATCATGTGGATTTGCAATAAGAATTTTGCTCTGTATCAATGCCATTCTCTGAGCATCTCCATGTAAAGGGACATCTGGTAAGCCCAAATGGGGAAACTAAGCCTCTCAAATGTAAATGGCTGCTAAGCATACTCAGGTGGTTAGCCATCTCAATCCATGGGGTCAGAACACAGTAAGACTTTAATCACTGACATAAACACAGCTGGGTAAGCCTATCTACATTTGGTACTCCAAATTTCTGATTCACTCTTTTCTCCGAGAAAATCCTTTTGAAGAGCCCAATTAAGTCAGATGGAAAAAGAAAATAATTGTTTCAGTGTTGGAAATTGAAATGAGAGAAATTATCATTGTTCACATTTGGTAGATACATTTCTTTTTCTGGGCTTAAACAGGTTTTTCAGGATTTTTTAGTACAGCCAAAAAAAAACTGCAACACTATTTGAGCAGAAACAATAGTTTCTAAGAAATAAATGTTTTCCCCATGGACGGTGACATTCATGACACTTATTATTGTTAAGTCTCCTACCTTTATTCTGAGTTCCTCAATTAAGTACAATCAATATTCCACTGTCTTTCATTGTAAAAAAAATTCACAGCAGTAAAAGTATTTGCATGAGAGGATAAAATATTTTAATGATGAACTTTAAAAATAAAGTTACAGTACTGTGCTGAATATTTCTATTTGAAAATACCGTAAATTCTACATTCAAAAAGTCAATTTTCAAGTAAAATTATAAAAACTTAGTCTTAATTAAATTTGTCCCACTGATTTCAATAAAATCATCAGCATAAACTGAAATTATTTATCAGGAAATGTGTATATAGCTAACAGGAGGCTTCAATGAATGTAATATAATATTAATTTGGGGGGGAAATGCACAATTTTGCTACAGGGAAGGAAGAAAAGCTTCTAAATATAACAGTCATAGTCAAAGAGTCTAAACAGAAATGCTCTCCTAAATCAACAGGTAAATAGCTAATAGTTCTGAAACTTTAGGGAGCGAAGAAAACAAGATACAATTTGTAGAAGTAGGGGAGAAAGAAAAGGCAAGGTAGTGTAACTGTAGTGAAAAGTTCATTAATGTCTTGTTTTTTCCCATTCTTTATCAATATAATATTTATGACTTCAGATCTCTCATAACTATTACTATTTCTAATATCCACTGGTAACAGGAACAACTTGTACAAATGCAAGTGTTAATTGAAACATTCCTCTGCTCTTTTCAATTATATATCTGTTAGAGAAAGAGTAAATGAAGATGTATATGATAGTACAGTACTTAAAACTGAGCCAATTTTCTATTTTGCTTTTGTGTTTCATTGTTTTTTCTACCATTATTGTTGTTTTAAAAGCTAGATAATATGAGAGTTCTCTCAAGAAAAATGGAACATATTTCTGACTGAATATTTGTTTTTGCTTCATTGACACAACAGAAGAAAAATACCATATTGATTTCTGTTAAAAAATCAAGTGGAGTAACTGCAAAGGGTGTCCAGTTTCAGTGCAAATCTATAGTAATTGGAAGCTTCAGACAGACCCTAAGTGACCCTCATTTATTTTTGAACAGAAAATAGTTTTTGTCTAACTTGGACAGAAACCAGATGAACACTTGCAAGGTTATATGAAACAGCAATACCCTTCTTAGAATAACTATATGTTGGGAACAGGCTTGTTTGCCTATCTGTGATGTGAGCTTGATGGACTTTGTTATAGGTTTTGTACTTGGCATATCTTAAGCCTATTTAGAACATCAACACCATCAATCAAAGAAAAGAAGTATGTAACCACAGCTGGATGAACCTTGGGTATTATGGAAAGCTATTTATCATCTGAGCATTTCTGTCTCACTTACAACACTCCTTCAGTCCCAGACCAATTTGCCCTCTCTAGAAATATTCTCTGAATCAGGAAACACGTGACTAATAAAAGCACAAAGACTGGTTGGTGGAGGTCAACACTTGTTCTTAACCAAACAGGTGGACTACTTACTTATGTTAGTTCTATATGTTCTCTTGAATATTGCATTCATTCAAAAAATAAACAAATAAACAAAATGATGTCTATTCTGAAACACAAATGTGCAAAAAAAAAAAAAAAACTTCAGAGGCATAATATATTAAAATCAGAGGCATAACATATTCTTGTCTTATAACTAGGTTGCCCTTAAAAATATACACAATTCTATAGCTCAAAAATATTTTAGAAGTGCAAAGGTTATATTACTATAATGTAATGTGCAAACAACATTCAAAGCTTAGTCATTAAAAACAATAGTCTTGTTTGTCATTAAACAATAATCTGTCTTGTAGTTTCCTGGCCTCCTGCACACTTCTTAAATCCCAGAGGAGCACAAAATTTGGCATTTCCTTCTAGTTGGAGTTTTAGTGGCAGTCTTGCTGATACCTCTAAGACAAGTCCTATCCCTGAAAAATTATCAAATAGTTTGGCTTTTCCCTTAATAAATTATTCACCCAATTTTCTTATATTTATAACCTATGTATGTATCTATATTATATATCTGTCTTTCTCCGTGTGTAAGTGTATAGGTGTGTGTGTGTGTGTGTGTGTGTGTGTGTGTGTTTGCCCTCATCATTGGAATTACATGAACTAAAGAAGGAAAAGAGAGAGCTGGCACCTGTATTTTATCTTTTTCAAAGCTGAATAGCTGAATAACTTCCACCACCCTTGTTATTTCAGACATTCTTAAAAACTACTTAAAAACACAAGCATATTAATACTTTGTCAATATGTATAAAGCTGCCTTCATGGATTAAGTTCATATCAAATAAACCTTTGTAAGCTTAATTATATATCATGTTAATTTACAAATCAACAACTGGATTCACATTTGCACTAAGCATAAACTCAGATCAAGAATGGTTGAATGTGAGGTGCAAGTCCAATCCTAGACATGGAAACTTGATCCCACTAATACAGGGATGTCAAACTGAAAAGGCCCGGGGGCCAGAACTGGCCTGCGAGGTGCTTAGATCTGGCCCATGGGGCCACCCTGGAAACAGCAAAGGACTGGCCTGCGGTGCCTCTGCCAGAAAAAATGGAGCTTGGGAGGCCCGTTTTCACTGGCAAAACTCTCGGACCACCACAGGTGCCCCCAGCACAAGTGACATCATGCTGCCATGCCCAGCCTGACCATGCCCCTCCCCCAGCCCTCCAAGGTCAAACACAACCCTGATAAAGTCCTCAATGAAATCGAGTTTGACACTCCTGCACTAATATATCTGCTGAGCCCATTTTTCCATTCTTTAGCAAGAGTTTTCCCTCCTAGCTTTATTGCTTGGAACTAATTAAACTAAGTCAGAATTAGCTCCTTTTGCAAAATACTTGCTTCATGAAGAAAGCTTTCCATTTTAAGGAGCCGGGCTTAAATATAAGAATAAGCCAATGCATTCCTAGGATTTTGTTGGAGATATAAAAATTAAAATTCTGTGAAGCCTAATAGAAGAACAAAAAAATTATATATAAAAATTATATTTCCTCACTGCCCAAGCGTAATCATTGAATATTATGAAAAAAAACACTTGAGTGATATTTGTTCTTCAAGAAAAAATGTTAATTCTTACCAATGTCACATTACTGTGGACATCTTTTTCCAACTCTCCTCCAGGGCTTCGAATAATGAATCAGAAAATTGTTCCCGTGTGTTAGCCCTGTCTCCGCACCTGTGTCATATACATGTCAAAAGCAGAGATCTTTGGTAAGTGAGTCTCTCCATAGTATTGGCACCAAGGCTTTTACCTGGAATTTCCAACATGCCTGGCACAACAGCTCCTCATTTTCCTGAATTACATTTTTGTTCCATGGCTAGTAGAATGGAGAAATCAATCAATCCATCATCCATCTCTAATATCTTATGGTGCTTCTTGAAAAAAAATTAGAATAAATTATTTATCATCTTGTTTAAATCATAATGCATTAACTGCAACATGGAATAGATAAGCTACTCCTTAGCAAATCACCCTTCTTAATTGATACCATGTGCCCATGTATTGCATAGAGAGGTACAATCACTTTTTCCAGTCACCCAATTGATCAACTGACCAGTGGTGAGCAATCCCAACAGTTCTGGATTATTTACTCTTTCCTAACAGCTAAAAAGAAATGGTTGATTTTCTAGGTGAGGGAAGCACAAACATAACCTCAGGACTGTAGTCAAGATCATTAGAAGGGATGAGATTACAGCCTCTTCGAATGCACAACTCTGATGGTTTTTGTGTATGATGGTAGTGAGCTAGAAAGTTTGTGTAGACCATAAGAATAGGTATGCAAGTAAGATGATTTTGTTAAATGTTTTCAGGTGGAGTTTGCAACCGAGTTTGCTTATGGCATTAAACAATGCTTTATTTGTAATCTGCAAATATGCTAGTCTAAATTTAAACAAACCAGAATAATTTGTTCATTTTAGTGACTATTTATATTTACTTTACTGTATAACTTCAGTAGAGAAGAATATTTCCATATTGTGCTAGATCTATTATTCTTATTTTCCAGGACAAATCAAAGTGTTATTTATTCATGACCAAGGCCTCTCTCTCATTAAATGTGTGCCAGGTCTGACTTATGAAGTTAAAAATGGGAAGAGTATTTTGCTACTGATTGTTTAAATTGCCTCAGAAGCTAAATCTGTAGGTTTTTCTTTCTTTCTTTTAGTATATGAATATACTAGCAGAATGCTTGGGACCCTTCAGGTTCAGACTGAAGCATGGATATATTCTTTTGTATGTGGTTTAACTATCTGGTACTGAGAAAGCAAAGGAATATGTCTAGGACCTTTGAAGCAAGCAACATTTTATAGATGCATGAAATATACTGAAGGATGCATAATACCACCAAATTTCAAATTCAATAAATTACTTCTAGACATTGGCTTTTACTGTAGCATGAAATTTAGCACTAACATAACCAGAGGTGATACCAAGGGAAACCCTTATGACATTTGAAAGATATATTAGTCAAATAAACATCTTACAAGAATTTTGATTTAAATTTAGGAACAGGAAATATTGAATATGTATTGTATATATCTAGAGCAGGTGAAGATAACAAAATGTGATTATGTTATTGTACCTAACTATGTAGGTGTATACATTTCTGAATCAATTGCTCTCTATGGCAATATTCAAATATTTTAACCATACATTTGCTCATTGCCATAAATTCCACTATAATGTGGAAACATTGTTGTGCAGCATTTAAGATATTATACTAGAACTGAAAGACCCAGGATCAGCCCCTCCTTCAGCACAAAAGCTCCATAGATGTCCATAAGTATAGGGCCAATGACAAAATGTATGCAATGACTTATCTTCTTGAATCCAACTTCAGTTTGTTCCTAAGAGATACATTTCAATTTTATTTATTTGTTCTTATACATTTATGATTCCATACCAAACTGGTTTGCAAAGCAGACACATAAATATATACAAAGATAAATATAACTTATGAACTAGTGACTGGTAAACAGGTGCAAGTACTAAATTTAATTTTAAAACTGAAATCAAATTTGGAAAGAAAATGCTAGGAATATCAGCATAAACAACTATTTTCCATTCCATTACTTTGTGATTCACTGTTAAAATTCAAATGTCAATAGCTCTGAAAAGCATCATAAACTTTGAAGCCTGTCTGTGGATTTTGAAAGCAAGATAATTGCAGTGGCTTTTGCTTTCAGCTTCCAAGTAAAATGTATCCTTGCTAAATTGGATGTCCCAAGAGGCTTGCTTCTACCATCCCAACCTTGACCTTTCTTCTGACCCCGTCACTTCCTCTACATGGTTAACACATGCCAGCTCAGGTTAAAAATAGTATTATCATCAACAAAGTGATTTCACCACATTAGAAGACTCTGTGGTAGATCTATGGTCCTATTAAAAGACTCTCTGTTATACCCATAATGAAAGGACTTTTTTTTGTTACAAAACCTCCACTTCCACAGTATGCTACATATCAATTTCTGCTTGTAGTTGTTGCATCTTCTTTTATTCTTCTTTTATGCTTCAATTGTTCCATATCATCATACAATATAGTAAGCCATGGCTTCTTTACTGGGCTTTATGATGGTTTATTTAGTAAATTACAGTTTCCAGGATTGCTCATTCCAGGGATAAGCAATCTTTGATCCTATGCTGCAACTCAAACCCCAACTTTTCATGTGCCTTCAAGATGCCCACCACGACAGAAGCAGGATTCTTTTTCCCAATACTTTTTTCTTCCTGGAAAGTTTTAAGGTTTCTAAGGGTTAGGGGTATCTTTTCAACCAATGTTTAATACTCTTCCTTTCCTAAAAACATAATTTTTCTTTGACGTAATTCAGTAGTGAAATAATTACTTTTTGAGATATAGGGCTTGTAATGGAGGAAAGTGGAGCACATACCCTTCCCATCAGACCTCATAGCCTCCCCTTCAGACCTATCTTTTTTAAAAAAAACATAGGAAGCAAGCAAAAATTTTGCCATTCAAAGGGGTTCATTTTGTAATGGACTCTTCTTGATATGCTGGGGTCAAGCACCACAGAGAGTAAGAAAGATGACTTGCTGGAAATATGCAATAACTATTATGTAGACCAATCTCATAAAAGTAGGTATAGTCTTCCAATGGATAACATCCTGATCCACCAAATAGGGTTGACAACCACTAACTTTCCCTTGATTGATTATATGGCATCAAATCTAATCTAATCAAATCAAATCTAGAGCATACAAAACATTTGCTAGACCAATACTAGAATATAGCTCATCAGTCTGGAACCCACATTACGTAACTGATATTAACACAGTTGAGAAAGTCCAGAAATATTTCACAAGAAGAGTTCGCCACTCTTCTATTCGTTGCAGAATACCTTATGCCACCAGACACGAAATTCTAGACCTAGAAAATCTAGAACTACGCCGCCTTCGGTCTGATCTAAGTATAGTATATAAAATCATACATTGCAATTTCCTACCTGTCAATGAATACTTCAGCTTCAACCATAACAACACAAGAGCACCCAACTTGATTGCAGGAAATACCACTTCAGCAACAGTGTGGTCAATGTCTGGAATACTCTACCTGACTCTGTGATTTCTTCCCCAAGCCCCAAAAAGTTTAACCTTAGACTGTCTACTATTGATCTCACTCCTTTCCTAAGAGGTGTGTAGGGGGAGTGCATAAGCTCACCAACGTGCCTACCGTCCCTGTCCTATTGGTTCTTTTATTTTTTATTTTTTTTATATGTATCCATGTATTCATAACTATGTTTTTACTTATACCTATTATTTTGTAAGCAATTGACAAATAAATAAATAATAATATTTTAAAAAATCACTTTTTGACTCCTACCAAACACATAGATAGATTTTCTTCATGACAACTACCCCTAATCTGTTCTTCCAGTAGTGTGCTCATCATTGTAATTGAGTCCATCCACCTTGCTGGTTATTCTCTTTTACTCTTTCCTTCCATTTTTTACAACATTAGTGTATTTTACAGAGAACAAAGTCTTTGCATAATATGCCTGATTTTCCTTCTTTGTAAAAAATGTTCTTACTTCATTGGCACAGAATTATATTACATACTAATATATACCACTATATAATAATACTTGGCTTTAGCTTATTTGACTGCTGAATACTGTACCAGCATGTGGCTTAACAGCATCCATGCCCAAATAATTGGTGTCTAACTCCATTAGGCAATGCGTATATCTCTGGCACATTGCATCTCATTCCTGTGCACTGGTAACCTGTACTCAACTTGGTCATATCATACCAGCTTATCATATCAGCCTCACATTAGAAGACAACAGGCTCTTGCTTGGCTATAGTCAAGCACGAAGAACAACAAGGCCGGCCCTGTTCAACATAATGTACAGTCAGTCCATCAGAATATTGAAATCCTATAGGCCAGCATGGAAAAACAACTATTTGCTTAACATCTACCCAGTTTAATCCTGAGAATATCTGGGGAAAGGAATAGTTACCTTCTTTCAGTCTACCAAACCACCTACTGTATTTTTTACCTGCCTAGTAAAACTGACCCGAATTAGATGTGATAGTAGAAGAAATACCTCTTCCCTGTATCAATGGAAATTAAAAGATTTCCCTTGTTGCAATTGTGGTGTTGATGTGCAAACTATTAAACATATTGTGCAATACCGCCCATGACATGCATTCTCAGGATCCTCAGAAGATCTCATGAAGCAATGCCAGAGGTGATTGCCTAGATAACTGAATTGGACATCCATTTATGAGGTCACTGCAATATCCCCAAGAAGTTTTCTATATAACTATATGGTTTGTGTGTGTATGTGTACTTCTCTTTGGCATATCATGTTCTCATCATGCACTAATTAATAATATTTGTTTGATCATATAATAAAACTGTAATGCTTTTCAAAAAATTATCTAATTAATTTTGTTTTATTCTAATAGTCATCTAATATCATGTGGGTGATATTAAAATTGAAGAGTATAGAAAATATAAATGAATTGAATTCTTTCAGTCCCTTACTTCTTCTTCTATGAGATATATGAATATAGATAATATATTGCTTAGCATATCAAAAATATTAAATTAATTTAGGGGCTTCTAGCAAATCATTTATTGAATTTATAGGCTGCCTGTGTTCCAAAGGATTCTAGTTGGTTTACAATTAAAAAGCCAGCTTATTAAAAGAAAATAGAACTAGAGAAAAGTGAAGTACAAAACGCAAACTTAAAGTTAAAACAAAGGAAAAGAAAGAAAAGAAAAAAAGGGGTCCACAATTACCTTGTCCCCAAGGCCTGCTTAACTGATTAATTTGTGCCTCTGTGTTTGACTTCATTTAATCACACAAAGAAGCAGTGAAATGAACTGTGAAAAGGAAAAGGAAATGCATTCTTTTCCTTAGTTTACAAAAATACAATTAATGAGTATTACTGATTTTCTGGAGTTAGTCCATTTGTATAGTAAATAAAAATAACGTCAATCAATGGGAAATTTATTCAACGTCAATCAATGGGAAATTTATTTAACTCTGGTGACATAAATGCTGTACTACATTATGATGTTGTAATTTATTTTTTCCCCAGCTTATTGATAAATTCAATTTGCTTTAATTTAAAACTCTCCACTATGGTGCCCTCCAGATATGCTGGACTATAATTCTAAGTAATCATACTATTAATTATTATTGCTGTAATCTAACCATTTGTATAATTTTGCATGGTAAAAAGCTCCCGTATGTTGCTAGCATTCATTCTGGATTACCAATGCAAAACTAGGAGTAAACAACCAGTCTATATATTTCCAGCACCAGGTTAAATATAGTACGAAGAAATCAACAAACTCTCATTTTATCCCAATCAGTTAGTTTTCTTGAGCATTTGCCTTCATTACCATGTACAGTCAGAAACATTTGTACTGTGCAGTAAGACAAATTAATTATCTAATAGGTCTCTTCCATTTCATACCTTTGCAGCTGATTATATGATTCATGTTAATTGTTCATGGGAAATCACTTTATGACAGTAATTAAAGTCACACACACACACACACACACACACACACACTTCCTTTGAAACTCTGCACATACATTCTGTTCATAATTTCTTTTTGTTTCCAGGGGCATGTTTGAATTTCATGAATAAATTGACCATCTTTCTGTAATCTAATCCACATGATGATATGGATCGGCATATGCTTTTAAAAAACTGTAGTCCACAATGGGAAATTAATGAAACTCATTTCTCAATAACAGTTTGCAGTTAGTCAACACTACTTTTATTTTGCTATTTTTATTATCTTTGCATTGGCTGGTGAGAAAACATTTAATAATATTTTAGCACTTGACTTTTAATTGTTTAATATTTTCTTTTATTTTTTAAAAAGAATATTTTAAGAAAACCTTTCTGGCATGGTAGAAATTGGTCCTATCTCCAATATTTTTAGGTTTATTTTCATCTGGATTTTTACAGCCCTTGTTAGTATTCATAATAATTAAAATGTAAATAGCTGTTGCTCAGTCCTTTAAGAAGTCTGAAACCTTGTGCAGGAAATGATTATGAACATCTTTATTCAATCACTTCTTAATAAAGGGGTGTTTTATGACTAGCAAAACCCGTCATGATAGCAATTTTGCAAATTTATATATTTAATCAATTTCTATAACCACTGAACTTAACCATATGACTCTGGGCGTCACATGGTTGAGACACAATTGTAAAATGCTGAAACAGTTCAAACAATTTAAAGGACATAAAAACAGTAAAAACAGTCACAAAATAAATAAACAGCAGTCATGATGATTAATCAACTAATAGTAAAGCCAAGTAATGGGATCTTTCAAACATTCTGTGTCCTAGTCCCAGGTGCATAAACAAATTTTTAAAGCTTTGTGAAAAGCCAAAAGATTGGGACCATTCTAATCTATGAGGGAATAATACTCCATAAGGCAAGGACTACAGCAGAAAAGGCCCATCTTCTAGTTCTCATCAGTCAACATTAATTGGCTAACAGGATCTGCAGCATGCCAATCTATTGGATTGGATTTCACAGGTAGAAACTCTTGGAAAAAAGTTGATGCCTCAGGTAATCCAGTCACAAGCCATGTAAGGCTTTAAAGTTGACAATGAGCATCTTGAATTGTACCTGGAAACACACTGGTAGCCAGTGCAGCTCTGGGAATAGTGGGCAAATCCGAAAGACAATAATTTTATGAAATGACTTACCATGTGCTCAGTTTGAAGTATACTCACTGTCCCCACCCCTTGTTGAAAGCGTCTATGAGTTAGATACCCTTCTTTAAAAATGGTGTATAGTCTTTTCAACCTCAACATGATCTACCTCTTAACTAGAAAGAACTCACCATTATATGTAATGCTATTTATAATTGAACCCCAAACTGAAAACGAGAAAGCTGTGATATTTAAAATTCCTAAAATTTTAAAGTTCAGTAGAGCCTTCTTTTAGAAAGATTGTGCTTGGGACAGAAACATTAAATGAAATTCTTTTTCAGAAATTGTATCTTAGGTATAAGTCCAATTCTATCTACTACTGACAAGCAGAGCCTTTTTTTTTTCTAATGTCCAGGTGAAAATATATTTTGCATCCATTATAATTGAATTATCATCCAAGAAGCTTCTTCAGCTCTGACAGTGAAATGTCTTCAAAGAAAAAACAAGAAAGTCCAGTTTTCTCCTGAAAAGCACCTTTGGGACAACCACGACCTGGATGACTGAGAATCTCTACAGACTTTTAGCTATACAATTTGGGATGAACACCCTTTGAATGGTGTGGGAGTAGGAATGGATTTTCAGAGGAAAAAAAGTTGCACAGGAAACAGGAGCACTATTCAGGTCACCCTGAGGACACAGATAAACTTCCAAGAGCTACAATGACCCTAACAGTTAAAAGGATGCAGATTACCAGCTGTCTGCCAGGAATTTCCCACTATCTTGTCAGAGCTGAAGAAGCTTCTTGGATGAAAAGTGAACATCTTGAAAGAAAAAACAAGAAAGTCCAGTGCCTCCTGAAAAAAACACCTTTGGAATGATGAGACCAGAGTTGCTACAGAGTTACTTTCAGGTGTAATGAATGTTAAAGTCACAAAATGTTTAATTCCTGCGGTAGGTTGTATGAAAATGAGGTCTTGAAGTCTGCCTAAATGCACTATTTTTATTTTTCATAATGTATTTTGTAAAGACAAAGGAGAGTGAGCAAGCAAGCACAAAAGGTTCAGATGGTATGTAACACCAGAATCTTTTTTTTTTAAATGGCTGAAATTATTCCATGGGAGGCAAGTATACATCTACTGTCTTTTTCACTTGACATTCATTTCTAATTGTTCAATATTATATAATTTTTAATTTTTAAAACTAAAAATATAAAGATGTTATCTATGTGTAAAATCAATTTATACTTTAAAGGCAAAAAATGAACATGATATAAAATGGAGAGAAATGGAGTACTTTGAAAACTTTTACTCTAAGATCATTTTGGTGGCTGGAATAACAAAACTGTAATTGCCAGTTATTTCCCAGTTATATTTTTCTGATGTAAATTCAGAGAAGATTAAATAATTTGCCAAAACTGTACATTATGAAAACTTGCTTATCAGAAGAAGGGGATAAGCAGGAGAAAATTCACCTAAGTTATCCATTTATGTATTCTACATAAAAAGGCCATTTTATTTATTTTTATTTTACTTTCTCTATTTGACTTAAAAATTACCCATGACCTCACAGTGAAACTTTGGGTGGCATGCAAGCAAAATATAAAAATTGTTTATAGAATTATATTAAGATGCTATCTACCCTGTCTATAAAATTCAGAATTAGATGAAGGGGGGTCCCCTGAAAGTGTTAAGGAACCCCTTGTCTGTGAAACCCAAGAAGATGGCAGGGCCAGGCCTTTAGATATTTCCAAAAGGCCATGAGAGTGGGGAGTGCTCTGGGAGGAGAATGCTCCAAAGAGCAGGCGTGATGATGGCAAAGAGGCTCTGGACCCTGCCAGTCAAAATTCTTTAACTGACAGGATTTGTAATATACCCTCCTTGCCTAACCAGATGGACTTATGTAATGGAGCCAAGATGGTTCTGCAGGTAACCTGGCTCCATGCCCTATAGGGCTTTAAAGGTCATAACCAGCAAGTTGAATTGTATCTGGAAGCAAATAGGGACCCAGTGTAGTTTGTGTAGCAGAACTATTTTATATGCCATCCTTTTGGGGCACTCAAGATTGCTTATGTGGCTTGGGTGGCTGCATTATATATCAGCTGAAGCTTCTGGCTATTCTACAAGGGTAACTCCATGCAGAGAGCATTGCAGTAGTCTGAATGGTAGATACTCAGGTATGAGTGACAAAGCAGGAAGGTATCCTATTCAGGAAAGTCTGTAATAGTTGTGTAAAATGAAGTTGAGCAGATTAGTTACTGTCTACTGATGTCAGTTATAACTACATTTATATTTTGTCATCTTTCTGTAAGGTTGTAAAATAATTTTCTTCTTTCCATAGTCTATCTTTTCTAATAATCGAATCTATAAATCACAAGTTCATTTTCTTCTCTTTTTCTTTCAGCAAAAAATCCTTAAAAGGCCATTTTCAATTATTCACAACATATCATATTATTCACTATTTAGACATTCTGCACTCACATACAAAAACACAAAGTATGATGTTTGCAAACCATCCCATTAGAGGTATGTAAACTTTCCCCTGAATTTAGAAAAATTACTTTTCAATAATCACATCTCCACAAGAGGCAGGGTAGTGGTAGGGAGCCTGCATTTCTTTACAATCCATATGATATAAAGGGTTGTGTTAAACTTATTCTTGAAGACCTGGCAAACTATTAGGCAGAACTCTCTACAATATGAGGGAATCTTTAAAAATATATCTCCCTTCCAATTTAGGGGAGTCTCAGATTGATTTCTACAATACTTTATCTGGAAATAGGTTTGGTGCTTGTCTTCATTTAGTTAATGAGAACTTATCTGAAACAGTTTAGCAATCTCAGTTTATCTTCTGGTGTCCATGAAAGTAGCCTTGTACCATCCCCAGGCTGTGATTTATGCAGTTTGATCTTCTTTTGTGTCCTGTCCCTGCCAGTAGCAAAACACAGAAGAGAATCTGATAATTACAACATCTGACTAGAAGCTCTTTCATTCGTCTTTGAGTGGCACACCACAGCCAAAATTAGATTCCCTTAAGGATTGCCATGGATAAAGCTCCAAATTTGTATCTCCTAATATGATTCCCTCCAGATGTATTAGATTGCACCTGCTGGCAAATGGATGGGGGGTGTAGTCCAACACATCTGGACAAAACTAAGTTGGTGAAGGCTACTGTGCAACAATACAATTCATTTTCATGTGATTAGCTTTGAGAAAACCAGCAATGTGCATCTGCTGCTTTTTGAGAAAGAACACAATACAAAATTGTTATTGCAGTTTGCCCACTCTTACAAACTCTTTAGGGAAGGTATAATTGGACTCATTTCTCCAGGGAATTACAAACTCTGTGCCATCTGGGGTCTGGCCTGTGGAAAATTGCAATTGTATTCACTAGCATACAGTTATTTTCCCCTACAAACTTTATACCCATAAAAGAAAGGTAGACAACATATAAACAGCAGATGTTGGTAAACTACAACTCCCATCAGATTCAGCTAGCAAGGACAATGATGAAGTTTGAGTTCAACAACTGGAACTTACATATTGCCCATCTTGTGGTTTATTTGAAAGTATAAAATTACAGAACATGATTTGAAAGATGTAAGGCCAAGTCAAAAGTATTATTTAAATTACTTTAGATTGATTAGAGTTAACATTATTATCTCTTGTGTATTTAATAATTTTTTCATTTTTAAAAGTACATTTTAGAGGGACATTTTGAATGTATTCTTAAAATTATAGTATGGAGCCTCACCAATCAGAACATAGTTGTTGTGGTAAGCTCTATTGAATTGCAGAATATATTTAAGTTTCACTTGTATGTATAGTTATTGTAAATGAATTAGAAGTTTTGCAATTGTTTTGCTGAATTTACAAATATAGATTTAAGATGAAGATTTGATTTCTTGGAATATCTGAATATGACCATGTAATTTTCTTTGATAAAGACCAGAAGACCAAAAAAAAAAAAAAGTCTTCTGCAATTTTTAAAAACTTCCCAGTCTGTTCTATAGTGATAGGATTTCCAAATAATTTTCCACTATTTTCCAATAGTTTCCAAAAGTTTGCATACTATATTTTCTACTGAATCAATGTACTGTATACATATAATATATATAAATACACATACATAGGTGTTTTCACATAGCATTTTCATATCTTTTTCTAAAAATAAAACTGTTTTACTGTGGTTAATATGTTCATTGGGACAGCAAAATTAGAGAGAAAGAATGTTTTCATATTTTTAGATTTTATCCAATGTTCTTTTATTTAAATTTAGTATACAGCTGACAAGATACATTGAAAGACATCAATAGATGTACTGATTAAAATAGGGAGATACTTGCTTTAAAATCAAGAGCAAAGAAAGACTATTCTAATTATCTAAGACATGTGAAGTCAATTGTCCTTAATACTTTAAGAATGACAGATTACAAATGAATAGATATTAGGGTTTTCTGCTCTGTTGCTCACTGAATTGATGAAGGACAAGCACTTGGATATTTCACCTTGTGTCTTAGAAGGGAAAGAAGGATGAAAGGATGATGATGGGAAGAGATACAGATTATCTCAGTTACATTCTTTCTTCATTCTATTAGGCAAAATGATTCTCTAAAAGGAATGTGATTTAAAATTTAAAAAATAGCAACAGCCTTCAGTCAACATTTAAGATGTTCAACTGTATAATATGTGGCATAATTCTTAATAATTCTGCCCTAGTCTGGAGAGGAATATAATTGTCTATGAACATTGATGAAGAATGTTTGTTTCTTAATTATTTTGTCTTTTTTGTCTTCAAATAGGCATTCTTGCTCTAGATTAACAATCCTATCCCTTATCTAAAAGTAAGTTTAGTTTTGAATACATGTATGGAATTTTATCATAAGTATATTTCCTGATCTTGTGTGATATAGTCAGATGTAAGGAGGACAAAGTAATGAAATTTTAAATTGAAGACAAAATTTAAGTAGATGCAACTTGCTTAGATTTTAGACTCATTCATATCAGGATAGCTAAGTAAATTAGGTTAGGCTTTGGCTGTCAATCCGCTTTCATCCCTTAAATCCTTTTGCCTAAAGTAGATCTTTGAGTGACTCAAAACCTTGTGAAAATAAACAATTGGAACTGATCTAATAAAAGTTGTCAAGGATTATCCATTTCCAACATGAAGGCATTAGTTGAATCATTACTGATTTTAACAGATCTGAATTGTACACACTGAATGTGTGTATGTGTGTATATGTATGTGTGTATGTAGATAGATAGATAGATGATACACACACACACACATACTCAGTGTGTACAATCCAGATTGTCTGTCTGTCTGTCTGTCTGTCTGTCTGTCTGTCTATCTATCTATCTATCTATCTATCTATCTATCTATCTATCTATCTATCTATCTATCTATCCCACAATATGCTCAGTGTTTTATATATGTATAATTATATTATCTATGTATTATATTATCTCTCTATATAATCTATTATCTATATTTTCACTTTCAATTATAAAACTACCATACAAAGTATTGGGGGTGAGGTGACAGAGTTCAAAGCAAGGAAAATATCTAAAACCCTGGCAAAAATAAATAATTAAAGTTAACATGCTAAAAACTAACCTAATTATAAGTGGCAGTCAAACATACTATATTTGTAAAGGCAATGAAAACACCTCAATTGATTTATACTATTCTTTTCAAAGTACTCAGTATTCATCTGTAAGATATGGTCCATAAGATTCATTTACAAGAAGAAAAAAAGGCAAATAAAAATAGATAGACACAGACATAGATTAGACATAAATAGACACAGAGCATACTCTTTCTTTAGAAGATGTTTCCATTGGGGAAAAATGAAATTGACAGGTTTATGAATTAAATTAGGGAAAATATTAAAAGAAATTAAATATGTTGTAATTATCAAGAAAAGGTATATAGTTAATAATATTTTGAATATTATTTGCATCTCCTAATATCAAATGGTTTATGTTTTCTAACTCAAGTACAGGTGATTTCCAAAACAATCATGCTGAGTCTTCAACTCCTACCTATTCCTGGTATTTTATTTTATTTGGGTTTTTTTTCAAATTTGCATAGCCATCCATTTCAAACAAGTAACTTTCAATAGTGTACAAAACCAAAAAACATTTAATTATTACTGATTTACTATTAATTTATTATATAAAACATTAAAAAAACACAATTAAAGACAAAGCTAAGAATGAAGAAAATTTGGCATAACTTTTGCTGCAGTATATCATCCAACACAGGAACTGCCAGGAATATTAGAAACAAGAGGCCTAAACATTTGAAAGAATAAAGTTGGATAAGTTGTTTCAGATAAATTCTGCTAAATGACTCATGTCCCTGCTATTCATCATCATGTAAGTTTAAACTGAAGGTGGGTCTTGGATTTGGGTAGACTAGTGCTTTTCAAACACGGAAACTTTAAGATGAATAGACTTCAACTCTAAGATGAATGGACTTCAACTCGCAGAATTCCCCAGCCGGATGAAAAAAACTGATGTAGATGTATCACCTGCCAACTCAAAACAAAACAAAAAGGACATCACTTCATTTTTCCACTCCCCCCACCCCAAGAATCAAACACAGCTTTTTTTTCCACTTTCACAAGCATTCCACTGATAAAGAGGCAAAGCATTTTTTTTGTCTTCTTTTGTTTTGAAATTACTTCTCTTTTTAACAGTAAGTAAGCACTATTCTAACAGAAGAACAGCCAGAGTTTTTGTTGCATATATTGGTCTCTTGCATGGTTGCTTGAATCTTGTTTGTATTTATATCGGGTTAGACCACCAAATGGTTTGTAGTAAGCATGTCTAATAGCAATTAAAATACTTGGAAACATAATCAATCATTATTGTTGGATCTTATTTTTTATTTCTGACAACTTCACAGATTATTTTTCTCTCTCTCTCTACTTGTCTTTTTTTAAAAAGACACGATAAATAGCAAGCAACAGTAACATATTGATGTATTGTTGGCCTCTTTACTATCTAAAGCTAGCTGTGGAAGTCAAAAAGCCAACCAGATATTAGAAGCTGGAGGTTTCCAGAGATAAGGGACAGGGAATCCTCAAAAGATTGATATGAGGACGTATAGCTTTATTCAAACTCCTAATGTCTTGCGATTGTGATAAATATTGTCAAAAAAAGGAATAAAAGTGCAAAGCATTTTTTCAATATTATATTTGTTTTTGAAGAGTGCGTGTTCTTGTGTCTACCTAAAGTGCATATATGTGTGCTCTTCAAGAGCAATTAGCTAAACTTTTCTGCAGACAGTCCTGGTCATCTGTGTTTTCTTTCTTGGTTGGTGGGAATAAAAGATTTGTGTTTATCTCTTAGAAAATCAGGGCTGCCTTATTCTCATTAAAGCTGCTGCAGGCTCACCTGTGTGGCTTTGCAGCCGCCTTGGGGAAAAATCTCAGCAGGGGTTAACTTCTTAAGGGGGAACAAAGAAGAGGTAAGAACTGATCTTTAATTGGTATAAAGGGAAATCCTTTTTTCTTTTATGGAAATGGTTCAGGGAGAGAAAGAGAAAAACCAACAAGTAATCTTAAAAAGTCTAAAAATAATGTTAAATCTATTTGTCTGGACCTTTTCAGAGCAGTTGAGGGGTTAAGGAATATGAAGAATTATCAAGAAAGGTAATTATTCTACACAGAAGCCATTGTGAAACTGTGAAGAGATTATCATACCAAACATTACCCATGTATCAATACCCATGTATTCATTCTAGAAGAAAAATATATTAAATATGCAACCTTTTTTTTTAAAAAAAGCACAATTCTTATTCAGAACTCTCATATAATTAAGTAGAATCAAACAATTACTTTTTTGGGGGTGGGTGGGTTATCCTGTTAACTGAATTTGATCAGAAAGTCATATCTAGAAATTCATACCCCAAAATTAAATTTTAACAATTTAACACAGAATATGACTTAATATTTACATCTAAATGAAATATTCAAATAAACCTATGATTTGGGCATAAATGTGCAGGCCAATGAAATGATTTTTTTTCTAAGTCATGAGTAAATGTCCATATCTGTTGCATCAAATGTCCATATATCTATTGTTCAGTTGCCTTCACTCACTGGAGTTGCTTTTGTGTGTGGTCCCTCTGGTGATAGTATTCTCCAAAATATTGTCCTTTATTGCAATGTGTATAGAGTCTTTTTTAATATTACGTGTAAATGAAATGTGCACAGATTACAACTGTTGCTGTTTTTGTTTTTGGATACAATATAAATTTTGTTAAGAAAAAAAGATATCTCCCTGAATCCTTTGGAAAAAGAAGAGATTGGGGCAATCTTTTCTTTTTTTGGAAGTGTTTTCATACTATTACCATTAAACTTACCGATATCTCTTGAGGTTTTCATTCATAGCGAATAAATTCTGCTAGTCTGAAGTAAAGTACTTGTGGGCTGAGCATTAATGGCATCATTAAACATACTCCTCACTTTAACCAAAAGGTTTTATTCAGATTTTCAAAAGATGAATTGTGGCTTTACTTTATTAGTAATAATAACCTACTGTATGATAGTTAAATATACCACTGCACAGATATTTTAAACAAAATTTATAATCAGAATGAGATGTAGAGACTGCAAAACTGAAGATGAAATAAGCACAAATGGAAGAGACAGAAATGTGAAAAAACCAATTTCCTTGGAAGCATCCAAATCTATATTAGTTTTGTTGCTTTTTCACATCTCTGAAAAGCTGTTACAGTATTCTATAGATTTGGGCAACCTCTATGTGACAATTGTGAAGATTACATAATTAAAATACATCATGTCATTATGGCAATTTCTCTTTTTTAAAACTTTGTACAGTTTAAAGAATATGAGAAATATTTAACAATTAAAAACCCGCAGCTTTAAATTCTATTCATTGCTATAATTTAACAGTGCCCCATTGTGCATTTAATTGAATGCTTGCAATTAATAAATAAATCCTTTCTGAATTAAATGAACTTGTAGCTTTTGCAAAAGTCAATAGTTGAAATAAATAAGCACTGATTTACTCTGGAAAGAAGTCTGAAGATGTATTTATTGAATCTGAGAAATGAAAATTCAACTATAGAAAAAGCAGTAATAACTTGACTCACATTTGTCTTGCTTCTATCTTGGCAGAGGAGTTGGCTGATAGAGAACTGAAGGAGGATTTTTAATTTTCTACAGAATATTTATTTTAAGTTTAAATTGCTGAGAATTTGTGGATATTCATAAAAATATGTTGAATTACCTTTGCTGAAATGATATAAAGCATGTTTACCATATTGTGTTTTGCAACCAAGAGCAAGCATGCCCTGTCTCCTGTTTCATGTAGCTATAGAACAAGGGTTATTCAAATTTCTATTTGTTTATTTTACATTATTTGATCTTACAATATTAAGTCCAAACCCTTGCTCAGGCAGGAAACCTATACCATATAGGACAAATAGTTGTACAAACTCTTCTTAAAAACTTCCAGTGTCAGAAGCAAGTTGTTCCATCAATTAATTGTTCTGACTCTAAGGAATTTCTCATTAATTTATTTGTTTTTATTATAAACATATTTTTAATTTTTATTATTTAAGCCACCCAGAATTACATTGTGGTAAGATGGGAAGCCAAAAAATGGAAGGAAGGAAGGAAGGAGGGAGGGACGGACAGATGGACGGAGGGAGGGAGAATATATATATTAAAATAAACCAATACATTTTTCTTCTTCCAGGAATTTCCTCTCTCATCCACCAGTTCTACCTCTTGCTTATAAAACATGCTCAGTTCACCCCTTTGATCATGATTTGTATTTTTTTAAACATATCCAAGATTTCTTCCTGGGCAATGCTAATTCTGTTTTGAAAACTAAAAATCCACATGCAGAATAAACTTAACCTTATGCTGGCTTTGTGAGCATTTCCTGATTAGGGAATATCATTTAGATTGAAGATATTAGACAAGGTGTCATTTAATGTTATTTTGCTCCAATCCTCTTTGTCCTTTTTAATTCTTCCATGAAGATACCTTTCTGTTTTGTTATTCAACAGAAAATTGGATAGTAGAAGTGATTTCTACCTCATTGCAATTTTTTCCAGCAAGTACATTTTTGGTTCATTATCTTTTTGAAATTTGTTTATATGACTGATCACTATAATTTGTAATATTTAAAAAAATCCATATTGTAAGAAATTTTGGAATTATAAGCTATCTTTAACTTACAACATCTTGCCCCTTGTACCAGTTAAATTTTATGTACATTAGCCATCAAGTCTACACACACTTAAACATGGTAAACTATTATCTGCACCTACACAAAAGTGTGGGCTGGCTTTACACCAGGGCTGTCAAACTTGCAGGCCATGGACCAGATGCATCATACACTGACCACACCTACGCCCGGTTTAGTGAAGATAAAAGTCGTGATATGTTACAGTAGTTCTATATAAACCAGTAAATTATTTGTTCAATATAAGAATTTCCAAATATAGAAATGCCTTCGTGCTACAAGAATTGCTGTTAGCTGCAGCAGTTCTATTTGGGAACTATTGGAAAATTCCATATTATAATAAAGTTCACTCTTGCAACTTACAAGGTTGAATCGATATAACATGACCTCCTAAGCACTGTAAAGATGTATGGTACTTCTTTGTTCCAAATTATATAGTGGTTCTAATGCTACCAATAATAATTTGCTTGTCAAGGATGGCCAAATTCTGTGAATTAGCCTGTACGATAAGTGAAATGAAACAAGGTCTCTTGATTGGAACAAGGTATTTTCCACATTCCTTTTAATTGTGTGCTTAGATGAATTAATTTTGTCATTTTGCAGCATTTAATTTAAATTACCTTCTTATGCTAATTTAAACTATCTTCTTATTTAATTTGGCTATTGGTCAAAATAAAGTGATACTGTTAAATAACACAGTATGTCTTCATGGCATGGAGTTTTTAACCTGAATATTTAGAATTTATATTTCTCAAAATGGAGAATTTATCAATATTTTGCTTGCTTCTTTTTCCCAGCAAGCTTTGGAATATTCTTTATTGCCACTAACATTATTCTATGCCTAATAAGACTCAATCAACATGCTTGATAGCTTTCTATCACAAGTGGTATTCAGCAGGTTCTGACCAGTTCTGGAGAACCAATATCAGAAATGTTGAGTAGTTTGGAGAACTGGCAAATACCACCTCTGATTGACCCCACTCCTCTCTATTCTCTGCCTTCCAAGTCCCAGATGATTGGTTGGGTCTTCTTTTGTTGCCCTGCACAGAAGAACGGAGCTGGAAAGCAGGTTAGTGGGGTGGGGAGTGAATGGGGTTTTTGCAGTATCCTTCCCCTACCATGCCCACCAAGCCACACCCACAGAACCATAGTAAAAATGTTTGAATCCCGCCACTGCTTTCTATCATTATAAAAACATGGAAGATGGAATGAACATAGCAGCTCCCAAATCAGGGATATTTTTTTCTTTTCTTCCTACACCCTTCTGTTTTTCACCAACTTTCTTGATAAAGCACTCTTGCAATTTAGAATCTTTGGATCTGAAATGTGATGAACAATGGGCAGTATTGATAGGCAATAAGCAGTAATACTATCTTATTATTTTCAGAGTGAGAATCTTTGTTCTCCTATTTTCATTAGTTTATAAATTTTAAATGCTCATAATTTTCCCTTCAATCCCAGACAGCTAACTCCTGCCATTACAAGGATGATCACTTCGGGATATATATGCATATAAACATATATATGCATCCAGTGAAAGACTTTACCAAAATAGATAAGATACACAGGAAAACAAAAAACAGATCTATTCTTTTTAAAGTTTAATGCTATGTTTTTAATGGTGTATATACAAACTAATGACAAGAAATTAAACTGTGTTGTATAATGATAAGTTTTGCAAGAGTGGCACCAATTGTGAAAGTATGAGTCACAACAATAATAGTGTCCAGGTGGCAGACTGCAACCCCTACACAAAACAAGTTATTCTTGGTAGCTGCTATTAATAGATTTCCCTTCAATAGCTTTTAAAAGGGAAAAACCCATATATAATGTTATTTGCAAAACTACACAGTATGTACCTAAGAGTTAAGGAGAAGGAAACAAGTCTGTTTTATATGATAAATGTAAAATTATATTTCTAATTAATTTGCATCAATGGTTGATATCAGTGATTGATATCACTGACATAAATGAGCTGTGCTAGCAATTGCTTTTCTGTGCTTTGTTCAAGCAGAAATGCAAAATGGGAGAACCAATACAATGTAAATTCCTTAATATATATCTCCAAATTGTACCTCTTCCCTCTTCCTTATTACAACACTACACAAGTATTAAAATCTTGTTATATAGATGTGCTTTCCAAAGCATGAATATACTTTTGAAAAACAATATATGTCAGATAGCTTACGTGTATATAAGAAAAAGAACACTAAAATTCTCTTTTTATAAACTTATTTATTTGCACAATGGCCTATGCTCTTTTCCAGCTTGACAATAGGGCGAAGAAGGTTTTAAAAAAAACAACCAGTATTAGCATTCCTAGTTTTCATTTCTGAGAATATAGGCATTAAACTGTTTAATATGAATCCTGTCTCTATAGAATGTAGAAATGTCTCCAGCCAGGTCTGGACTGGTAACAAGAGCTAAATATGGTTGTATTTCATTTCATTCCTGCTGATAGCATTTATCAGCAAAATCTGGAGAAAAACCTCTCGAAATATGCAACTTAAGACTGATCATAACTCAGCTGCTGAGGAGGAAAGTGAGAGGATTATCTGAGGCCTGGAAGCACAAATCTAAGGTTGTATTGTCACCCTAAGCTATAGGCCTCTTGGCAAAGCATAGTGTAAGCTCTTAGCCGACAGGCCTTTTGACAACTGACAGACAAAAATATGAAACTTAAATTCTTCTTGACAGATAACTTGGTTGAATGAAAAGACCAATACAGTACCCTTGCGAGATAGTGGCAGGAGAGTCCGTGCACACACAATTTTTTTTTTCTATTATATTTTTTTAAGCTTATTCTTTAACTATCTGTAGTTGGTTTGCTACTACTCATAAATAACCAATTTAGAAATGTTTAAATGAAATAGTTTTGTTACACTCCCCCTTTTTTCCTGCAATCAGTAAACAGGCTGAAAGTTAAGACAGTATATAAAAGCAGGAAAGTAGGTTTCCTCTGGAAAATAAATAACGGATGATAAAGTGTTCCTAGAAAGGTATGGATCATTCTTTAAATCAGAATTGGTATGCTGTAATTATAAGCTATCAATTGATTTGCTCTTAACTATTTCTCATACTTGGTGATCGGCTTTAATTTTTGCCTGTATTTTAGAAATTGCTATCAATAACAGTTCTTCAGCTCTTTTAAAGCTTTTTTTAACGCACTCTCCTTACAAGGGATATGATGGGATATTTAATAAAATGAGTCAGAATTAGCCCATGAAAAAATAGTATGGTTTTGAGTCCATGGTTGGGGCCAGTAGATTTTGCAACTATGCAAAGATTATTATTTTTTTTTCAAAAAAACACCCCACCATCATCTTACTTATTAAAGACATTTATAGATCAATATACTATACCATTTAACATTATATATGAAAAATTTTTCCTAGATACATATAATTTGGAAGGATCTCTTTGAAAATATTTCAAAGATAGAGATGAAGAGAGCCTTACTTTTGGCTACTTTAAAAATAGGATCTGCCTGTCTGTCCGTCTATTATCTATCTATCTATCTATCTATCTATCTATCTATCTATCTATCTATCTATCTATCTATCTATCTATCATTGATCCATCTATCTATTTACGCTGCAACAGATATCAGGTTGGAAATGAGAGATTCAATCTAAGTAGCTGTCAAGGCTGCAAAATGGATGGATACTTGTCATAATTTTAAATATTAATCATTGCAGTTCCTCCTGGAAGGTTATATTAAAAAACTGAGGGAGAGGGGAGCTCAGATTTCTATTCTAGCAACCAAAATGCTTTTTAAATTATGTCTTCAGATTGTTTGTACTTCCTCCTACTGTTTAGTTAAGAAATATCTTCATTGTTCTTTATTTCAATAAACAATTTGATTGTGGGTTGAGGGCTCTTTTCTCTACTGATTTACTTTTTCCACCTTTTTCATCCCTAGGAATCAGAGATGGAGTTCACAAAGGCATTGAGCCCTTGTCTTCATTAATGGAGCCCTGGCAGGTCAAGTTGACAATTGTCTGTTGATGGAGCCAGAAGTAAAAGATCAAGCCTCAGGCACCAGAGAGAAGAGAAAAGGAAAAGAAAGAGGCATGCTTGGAGCGCCCCTGTCACTTTCTCCAGTTGCCATGACAATGCCTAATCTCAATCAGAAATCAAAAAGAAGGAGGGAGAGAGAAAGAAAGAAAAGATAAGAGTGATGAAGCTTGGTTTTTCTAAAGCCTTCAGGCAGGACGACCATGTGATCATCACCCAGGTAGACAGCCCTTGAATGCCAGACTGTAAGGCTAGGCTGGGATCCTGGGAAGCCTGGAATGAAAAGGCAAAAGGAAAGATTTGTGGGGCAGAGAGAGGGAGGAGGAAGATGAGGGGAGCCAGCCCTGTGTCTGAGAAAGAAGAATCCAGGCGCCACTACTGTAACAGCTGCCTCAGGTATGTAGCCAGTTTCAGCTCGTTCTCAGATCTGGCAAGCCCTAAATGTGTATGCACGCGCGCACACACACACACACACACACACACACAGAAAGAGAGAGAGGGAGGGAGAGAGAGAGAGAGAGAGAAAGAACTGGGGAGCTGCTTGCTTTACTAGATAACTATCAATCTTGTGCACCAAAAATCACAGTCTTTGATTTCTGGGCATCTCTCCCAAGAATTGTTTGTGGTTAAATAATTTCAGATGCCAGTAAAACAGCAACAATGTGCCTTGATGTTGAATAGCAAGTGAATACTTGGACTTTGGGTATATGTCTGCCTGTTAATGTTAAGATAAAAACATTAAGTGATGGATTTGATGCTCTTATGCAGTCTGTACTATGAGTGCTGGAAAAACACTCTTCGATGGAGGCCTGAGAGGTAACTTTTGAAGTTGAGGCAGCTGCAGGTTAAGCAAAGGGATTGCCTCTTTCCCCTATTCCCTTGGTGCTCAAGTGTTTGCTGCTGAGGAAGAGAGGGATGTGCAAAAAAAAAAAAAAAAGACACAGAGACAGAGACAGGTCTCCAGGAGAAGCAGAGTCTCTCAAGAGGGGGTGGGGGACAGTCTATTTTTTCAGGACCCATCTTCTCCCAAGGCTCATGTCCAAAAGCATCAGATTTCATGAGTTTCAGACTTCCCAAGGGCTCAGTATGCCTCACAAGACTCCAAGGATGCAACAAGCAAATAATTCTCTAAAGCAGCAAGGAGAGACTGTGACGAACAATCCACTTCAGTGGCTGAATTAAAAGGATTATTAACTGAAACAGAGAAAAGAAATCTGGTGAATATGTGTCAAACTGGCTCAATTTAGTTAGCCCTCACATTTAAACATTCTAAAACAATTGCTAAATTTTAGCATCTAATCTATATACCTTAAAAATCTTATTGGGTTTATCTGTCTGTTTCATCAAACAGTGCATTATACACTGTTTTATCAGTTTGTCTGTTTTATCTGTTTGTCTCTTTGTATCATAAAACAGTGCATTATATACTGTTTTGAACTGAATAATAACAATTCAACAATTTTTGAATTGAATAATAATAATAAAATCATCATTTGGAGTAAATGATTCAGTCTCAATTGAAGCAATTGAAAGGCCAGTTAAATCACTTAATTGGTTGTGATCCAATCAACAAATTATTATTCCTGAAATTATTATCAAAAATCTATCAAAAAGCTACAGTTTTCCAGGATCAGCCACAAATTCAAAAGAGCTCAGTTCTAGACAGAAAAAGTATCTCTCTCTGTCCACACACACGCATATCAAGTCTCAAAGTATATTTCACCATGGCGACATGATTGTGACTAGTTCTAGATATATGTGCATTGATCTATATATATATATAGTATAACCATCTACCTCTGATAAAAATTATAGCGCTGGGCGCCTTCCGGTTTGAAGTCTCTTCGGCGACAGACAGAAATCCATGATCGTGCACGGTTTCGGTCTGGGCTCGCCACTTGAGCACCCCGAGCCGGCTGTTTCAGGGCTAAGCCACCCCGTAGAGGTGGTGAAGAGGGGGGAGACCACCAGCAGGGTTAAGGAGAGCCACATCTCTCCTCCTCAGCTGGCCATTACTCCCTTTCCCAAAGGCAGTTGCAGCGGTGGTCAGAAATGGCCACCACAAAGAACTCAACCGGAAAAGAATGTGCAGGAGGAAGATAAGAAGTGAAAGTTTTGGCTGACTGGGTTAAATTGTAAAAGCAACAACTAAGGTACCCTGGAATTTAAACTTACAAAAAAATAACATCGCTCCCAAAGAAGAGTTGGAAGCAGCGGAGGAAAGTGAAAAGGGAAAGGTTTGCCTTTTTTTTTTCTTCTCTCTCCTTCCCTATACTGACAACTAAGAGACTTAAATAAGAAATCGGAAAAATCTGCTTTGACATCAATAGGCAATTAAGCTGAAAATAAAATAAAATGCCAAAGGGATAATAAAGATTTCTGGACACTAATTTTTTTTTTTCATAAGCAGGAAGGGAGAGAAAAAGAATAAGGGCAGGATCTGGAAGAGGAAGGAAACTGCCTGGAATTAAAAAGAATCTACAGTAAAACTTCAACAAGACTTCTAAAAGATACATTTTAACTGAAACTTTGTAACTAAACAGTAACCCCAAGAAGAAAAAGTGAAAAAAAAGAGCAAAAAGAAACAGCTTGCATGTATTTGGATTACTTGGTGATCTTTGGATTCTTGGTTATTACATTTGAATGACTAAAATTAATCGGGTGGTTGTTTAAAAATTTATTCAATGGCACCACTTCTGGATGAATTGAAAATGGAATTTAAAAAGTACAAAGAAGATGTACAAGAAGGGAAGGGTTCTTTTGGCTTCGTTTTTCAATTCTTAGAAATGGAGATTTGGAACTATGAGAAACAACAAGAAACCTCTGCAAAACAAGAAGACTGGGACAAAGGAGAAGCTATCTTTAATGAACAAGTAATTTTATGTGGGGGAAAAAAGAGAAGGGGGGAAAGAGAATGGAGAATTTAAGATTTAAAAAAACAACCAAAGAAAAGAAAAATAATTCGAAAAATAAGTATAATATTGCAAAGCAACAGAAAAGGGGAATACAGAAGAGAGAAATAGAGGTAGAGAGACAAGGGGGTAAAAAGGGGAGAGAGAAGAAGAGAGGGAAGAAGGAAAGGAAAAGAAGTTACAAAGGACCGGAGCAAGATATAGAGAAACAGGACCTATTTAGAGATAATGGGTGAAAATCTAACTGAAAAAGGGATTCTGTAAAGGTACATAAGATTGTATTGTTATATTAGTAATAGAAATAACTGTCGGCCTTCAAGATCTTCTACTATTGCTTTGCATCTTTCAGCTGTCATAAGTAACAGGGGGAGGAGGGGGGATAAGTCTGGGAAGCGAGCTGGAGGTGTTACAATCTAGTGTGGTATAAAATGAGGAGGGGGGAGAGTACATTCTTGCTTAGGTTTCTATTTCTTGCTTAGCTTTCTTTCCTCTGTGCAACTGCAAACTTTTATCAAAGTGTGCCAAGGTCAATGGGCAGAAGCCTCATCACCACCTGAAGATGTCCACATGATCATATTCACAACTTGTAATTGGAAGAATCATCTGAACTATTGGGGGTGGGAACATTTCCATCACGTTGTATATGCGATTTACGCGCCTAATTCCTCAGATTCAGAATTCTATTGTTGCTACCACTTCATTTCCAGTAAAAGATATCTTTTCTCTAATTAAAAGAGTCTAAGTATTTCTTGCTTGGATTTTGAATGGAGCACTGCCCGACAATAACTTTAGAAAATTGGAAACATTAAATGATTAAAATGAGGGATAAAATAGTTAGTGTAATTTGGTGAAATTTGTTAATAAAATAAGTGAAATAAAATAAATGAGAAAATTGAATTAGGAAGGAATGCGAACATTTTAATTAGTTAATGTTTTATAAAATATAAGTGAAGAGGGGGGGGGAATTAATTATGGAAAGCTTATAATTGTTCCCATAGAAGTATGATATTTAATTGAAAAGTAATGTTAAAGAAGTTAAGACTTTAATGAATATTAATATTAATGATAGAATTGAATTGGAGTGGAATGTGTTGCTTTAATTACATACATTTATAATTTTTTCTTTTTTTAAGAATATAGTGTGTATTATAAGAATGTACCAAGCAGAATCCCAATGGAAGCTATGTATTATATTGAATGTTATAACTTTAGGGTGTATATTGAAGCCTAAATAAGAGTTAAATGGATAAACTTAAAAGATATAAAGACGTCATACTCCAATCAGTAACTACAGGAGAAATTTTGTTTAATGAGAAAAGATAATAGATAATTGAACAGGACAGACAAAAAATACAAATATAATGATTTGAATTGAGATGAGATAATTAAAATAAAATTGAGAAAATTAAAAGAGGGGAGAAGCTATGCAGAAAATGTAAAATAGTAATAAGATATGGAATAGAATATAAAAATGAGCATGAACTTGAATTTGTGTCTGTATGAAGAAATGTAACCCGGGATTACGCTACTTTCAAAAAAGATGTTTTATTTGTATTTTTTTTTCTTTTTGTGAAAACTCAATTAAAATTTACAAAAACAAAAAATAATAGAGCTGGACAAAACAATAAGTGATTAATTATATGCCATCAAGTCATGCCAACTCTTAACAATCACATAACTACAATGATTCTAAGCTTGGCCCTTCTGATCTTTATTAGTGCACCTTGCTGCCATCATCTTCTACTTTTTCAAGCATTGTAGCTCTTTCCAATAAACCAAGATATTTTCATAGTAGGTCCACAGAGAGATAATCTGAAGCAATCATTTGATCTTGGATGAGAACTGTAGATTGATTTGTTTGATGATCCATTTGCTTTCTTGGTTATCTCTGGGATTCTAAAGAATTTTAAAAATTCAAAATCATCAATATTCTTTCTATCCTGTTCTCTAAAGTTTGCAGATAATTTGCATTTACAGCAACCAAATAAATGATATGAGCATAGTGCAAGTTACTGGTGTTTCTTCCTTCAGTTTTAAAACCACACTCATCTTCTTGAAACCCAGTTTTCCTCAATGTATATTTTACAATTGAATAATTATAATTAATAATGAGAGAGTTAACTATCTTGGCTTACTCCTTTGCCAGCATGGAGCCAGTTTGTTTTGCCATGTTTCATCTGAACTTTGCCTTCCTAACCTCTATATAATTTTGCATGAAAATGAAATATTCTGGGATTTCTATTTTTTGAGCACATTCCATTCTATGTTGGTCCATTCACATGATCAACATAACCAAAGACCTTTTTGTAATCCATAAAGGACATATATATTACTTAAAGGTATTCTTTAACTCTTTCAATTGTCCAGCAATAATATTTCTTGGCCTTTTCTAAAGCCAACATGGTATCTTCATTTCCATCTAGACAGCTAGTCTGTATTGGATGATCCTAAGCATTATTTCATCAGCATGTGAAATTAATACTTTACACACTGTTAAATCTCCAGTACTGATGTGCATATTGAGCTCTTATCGGCCACTCTGTCATTTTTCAGGTTTGTTGGTATAGTTTGGTTAGAAACTTTATTGATTATTCTTAAATTGTTCATCATATTTCTGTAGCCTTTTGACTCATTAATGATCTAGTAGTTTAATTGTCTAGTAACAGAGATTATTGTCAGAAAGAAATATTTCTATGGTACAAAATGTCAGCATAATCCTTCTAGATGTATTTGTCTCAGACTCAATTGCTATCTTTCTGTTGGCATCCAAGATTGGCACCTCCTTTTATTTTTTTATATCTTTTGGAATACTTTTTTCTCTTTTCCATTTTGTTCCTACTTTCAATGACTTTATAGCTGTTGTAATATTGATTCCTATCTCTTCTAACAATTCTCTGAAATGCATTGTTAAGTTTCTCCTTGAAATTTTACCTTTCTTGGCTTTGGCTTCTTTCCTCTTCCTGGCAATTCCTAGCATTTATTCTTGCACAGTTTGCTTTCTTTTTTTTCTTTTTTATATTTATCCTTAGCAATATTGATTTCATTCTGTAATCCAGTATCTTATCAATGAGGTTCAAGACTTCAAAGCAATTATTATTGATATTTTCCTAGAAATTATTAGCTGAAGAACATAGTGTGGTAACTGATTCATTTTATTTTGCTGCTTTAGCTTAACTTAGAACTTTCACATGAGGAATTCATGGTTTATTCCACAGTCATACTGGTCAGCCAATATTATATTTTTAGTTTGCAGCCCTCTTTGGAAATGTAGGAATTGAATTTAGGGTATTTTATACACAAAGAATATGGTCTTCCACCATTATACATGTGTTACAATTGTAATATAACATACAGCTTATTTTGTAGAAGAGCTGCATTTTGTAGAACGTTAAAACATGAATATAACAACTATCTTCTTAACTTTTTTGTTTATTCCTTCAGTTGTTGAAGGACATAACATCTATTTAGCAGTAAACATGGATCATTTGTATGGCTGTGGTATTAGTTTGCTGTGGAATGTTGTCATGACCTGCTTTTATTTAGTTACCATAATGTGCAGATTGGTTCATTTAATGCTTCAGTCAAAAATTGGTGTTCTCTGGGAATTTCCAGAGGAAAGGAATTCCTTCATTGTGTGCCAGTTACCAAGAATATGTCCATCCTTGTTGAAGGATCTTGATTTCCAACTGACATAATTAAGAAAGCTAGGAAATTTTCTGCTATGATGTGAAGGGTCCTCCATCTGAATCACAATAAGACTATATGTGAGCAAAAAAAAATTGCAATGTTTCCTTCATAGTGTGATGTGTAACTGAGTTATGGCATCCTGTGGTAGTTTAATTTTAGTGACTATTATCCCATTTACACACACCAGTGGAATTAAATTTGGTTACAACCTACAACTCCAACTTTAGTGGGTTATGAATTGGGCTACCCAGCTTATAATTTATTTCTTCATCCATTTCAAATACTACCAAAGTGAAACACCATCCTTCAGTGGTTGCAGAACATCCTGCTGTGTAATGTTTTCCGCTACAGTTGCTGTTTGGTAAAGAAGCTACAAATGTTGGAATTAATGTTTGCTTTTGATGCCAGATCCTTCAGAGCTACCAAATATGTGCAAAGAATGAGTCAATTGCTTCGCTAGATCTTTCATGTCTAAATAGGCACCACTTCCTTAAAATGCACTTGGTATCTTAATTCAAGCAGAATTTGGCAAGAAACTATTGTTCCACCCAAAAGTTGTTGTTTTTTTGTCACTATGGAAGAATCATTGGGGTAATGTTGTATTTCTTTATTTTACAGAAGAAATTGTGGTGAGACATTGCTATGCCTTTTCTTTTGTGCTCTAATCTTCTACTTAAAAGATGTCTTTAGTTGAAAATATTAACTACTTGGTGAATCTTTTAATCCTGCCTGGGCAACAAACTTAACTCTGAAAGCAACGTTCTGAATAAAGATAGATAAATATTCAGATATTTTTCAATTATTCATAAACAGAAAAACAAAAGTAATGTGTTAATCTTCACATCAGATATATTACTCTACCTTCATGAAGCTGAATAGTACTGTTCACAACAAATATTTACCCAGATACCTGGGAAAATGTAAAAAAAAAAGTGTACCCTCCCCAAAAAATCATTACCTAATATATTTGCTAATGTTATCTGATTTAAAAGCCATAAAATATGAGGATAAAAGCACATTTGATGAGGAGCTGTATTGGTAAAAATTTGTCAGCTTAGTAATAGAAGCTACATTCAAAATTTAGCATTACATATAATGGGCAAGACCTTTTAAACATTGGTAAATAATTCTTTATGACAAATGGGCAACTATCTACTTTCAACAAAAGAATGCAGGAGCTGTGAAAGGTGAATTCTTCGTTGCACAATAAGTTTTTACTAGCTTTCAGCTCTTTTTTACTCCAACTCCCTGCAAGTTATTTTCTAAAAAAGAATATTACATTTTCAAATAATGTGGAGCGCTGATTTCTTCTCCTTACTTCCAATACAATAATACTAGCATATTTATTTTCTTTTCTCTTTTGCATTTCCATCCTGATCAGACATTTTATTGAAAAATAATAGAGAGTAACCTGGGATTCAGGGTTTCAAGATAAAATATAAATATGTTTTATGTGTCTGTGTATGTATTTTTAATTTTATTTTCATGTGTTTAAGCACGCATTCTAGAAAGCCATAGATGTGAATTTAATATATAGTCCAAATGGAATACATATACACATATTGTGCATAAGATAATAAAATAAGTGCATAACTTCCAAAAAGGAATAATAAAGCAGAATAGTAAGTTCATTCTGACTATTTTGAAGTGGCTAATGACTAAAATAAATAGCAGCAACAATAATAATGGTGGAGATGAGGATGATGACATTGATGATGATTAATAAGATTGCATCCCAAGCGTAAATTTATTTCTTGAAGGTATCTCTTGCAGAACATTTTTTTCCAGGTAAGTTTTTATTAGTCATATTTCATATTTCCACCATAAACACCACATTTCCACTTATTACAACTTTCCGGTGTCGGTATTAACTCATATTGATATAGTTTCTATTTATATATATTCTATATATGATAAAAAATATTTCTACATTTAACTTATACCAATATTTACAGATTTATATATAATATGGCTCCTACTCTTCATGTAACAACTTTACATCAGTTTTCCAACCAGTTATACCATATATTCCAGATCTTATAGTATTCTGTTTCTTGTCTATCTTTTAATTCCATAGTTAATCTGTCCATCTCAGCACACTGAAGAATTTTTTTTATAATCATTACATCAGAAGGAGTATTGTCTTGCTTCCAATTTTGAGCAAAAGCAATTCTGGCCATGATTATTATATGGAATATAATATATTGAAGTTTTTTGCATGTATTTTGTCTTAATATGACCAATAGAAATAGTTCTGGTTTCATCTCAATTTTTTATTTAGTGATTTCTTCTAACCAATTCTTTATATTAAGCCAGTATTTTTTCCTTTTACACCAGAAAGTTAGCTATGCAAAGAGTTGGACATTGAGATGAATCTTGATGTAACCGTGAGTTATCTTGAGGATGCCTGATGAATCAATAAAAAGATTTTGTATGGATGCTTTGTGGAGTTATCTGTCTGCTTTATAATCAGCTAATGGTTGTAAGGTCCAGAACAGTAAAAGGATAGTTCTCCTTTCATTCTGATAATGGTGGAGCAAGGGGGTGAAGCAGCATGATGCTGGGTTCAAGCAAGAGTGAAGGAACCTCCCCCAGCCCACCAAGGGTCAATTCAGTGACCAATCAGGATTACAGATATGGCCACATGACATGAATTACATTTCCCAGGATACCTTAACTACATTTACCATGATGCATTTCCTTAAGGGGACAGCTCCCAATTCCTAACTAACTATACTAATTCCCCATTAACTATATACTGGCTAGACAGCACATGAAAGTAAGTTCCTTGTTTATAATTACATCTCCAGCATTTCACTGATCTGTTTGGGAACATTTTGGCCAATTTTGCTGGGGGTAAATGCCAATAGTAAAACATTTTGTACAGCTTTTCTTTGTAGGCTGCTGACATAGTTAATTTCTAATTTTTCTCCCACAATTTTTCCCAGTGTTCCAATTTGACACTATACCCAAAATGTTTGGCCCAAATTATCATAATCTCTTTCACTGTTTCTTCCTCCATTTTGAATCTTAAGAGATAGTTATATGTTTTAGTAATCATCTTTTCCCCTGTCCCCTATAATATTTTATCCAGCTCCTGTTGATCTTTATAAAAGCCATATTGTTCTAAATCTTTTTTGCATCTTATCCTAATTTGTAAGTATGCCACCAATCTATCTCTATTCCTTGAGCCTTTAACTCTTGATTATTCTCCTTGCTCATCCAAAAATTCTTTCTCTGTTACTACCTTATTTAAATCTAACACATTAGGGTAGATCATTGCCTCCATATCGATAACATTTGGGATTTTCATGTAATGGTTCTTGATTTTCTCCAAACATAAGCAGGGCATCCTTCACTTGATGTTTCTGAAAATATGAATGAAATTTGTTTTTCCCCTCCCAGATGAATGTGTGCCAGCCAAGGTGCAAGTCATGGCCTTCTATTGTTAATGTCCTTTTATTGTTTAAATTTATTCAGTCTTTGAGCCAAGTTAAGGCTGCTGCATGAAAATAAAATTCCCAGAACATTTAATTGTTCTACTTCTAGAGCAAAATGGAGCCCTCATAAATTCAGCCAGAATAAGATTCTTCTTTTGATGCTCATTTACATGCAGTGACAGGCTGGTCATGGACCCTTAATCATTAGATATGCATTTTGGAGTGGACAAGGATCTCCACTTTTATTTAGGACTCCTAGTTATTCCCAGTATATCCTCAGAAGTAACTAATTATTGTAATTTTGTAATTCAGAACTTAATTTTAAACAAAGAAGTCATGGGTATCAATCGCTAAATAAAGTCTAGTACTTGATAAGTAAAATGAAAATAAATCTGCATTTGCACCCAAATATGTGGTCTTTGTAAACTCATGGCATATTACAAAAAAAATGTTGAACTTGATTAAACCATTGACTACATTTTTCTTTCATTTTTAATTCTTTTGAAATGTGTAATTTAGTCTTTCACATTATGTGCAAGCTATAAATGCTGAATAGATATATATATATTTTTTTCTAAAAATGAAATTTGGTGTACAATACTTTCTGTGTATCTGGCTGGGAAACATCAATAAATATATTAAAATTAAGTCATGTCATCTTGTGATTTTATTTGGAAAATTTGAAGAACTTTTGGTTAGTTTTGTAGAGTATAAAATTGTTAATGAAAGCCTATTTCCATCCTAATTCTTTCATCCATTCTTGCATGTATTTAAATTCTCCCACAAGATTTAACTCCAATCATCTGATGCAGTTGTCTTGATCCAGAGATGAAAATAAACCTGCATGATGCTACAAGACTTCATTTGACCTTTTTGTTTCACATCCATGCATCCTTCTCAAAGTGCCTTTTGTTAAATACAAAGCATACTATGGATCAAAGATAATGGGTGGATGGGCTAGATGGATAGATAGAAAGGGAGGGGTGATACTATATGAGAAAAGGCCTGCCTCTGTTGGGAAAATAAGGAACTTGTAGGAAATGCTAGAAGCAAGGGCTTGATTGACTGAAGTCAATGGTACACCATCTAATGTGAATGATAAGAAGAGCTAACTTTCAAAGATTATTATCTAGGAATTCCACATAGACTCATAAACAATACTCATAAATTCATAGTCTTTTCTTAGTACCCTTAAAATATAATAAAGGAAAGGGAAGCTCATCTTTGTTCACTAAAACATACTTTACTCCTAAAGGCCCAGTCAAATTTATTTACATTATAAATTATGGAGAACGGCAAGTTCATTAGATGATTGCAATGGTGATAATGGTTATAAAATATTACCAAAACCGTCAATGTGTATAGTACTTTATAGGGATGGAGAACAAAAAAGAATGAAAAAGAAGACAACAATATAGCAAACATTGATTTACTCAATAAATGATTTCAAAAGAGAAAGCCTAATATATTTTTATATGTAAGTGAATATATCTGTAGATATTGCTTAGAGCAATGTTTTTTAGTCTATTAGATAGTGATTATAGCTTTGACTTCCTTGCCTTTTCCTCCCAAAATTTTAATTTTCTACAATTTAACAGTGCAACACAATGAAGATACACTGTAAAGTATATTTTATTTTTCAGACAGATAATTTTTCAGGCACATCCACATCTTACTTTCTATTCTTTACTTTCTCAAAACCATCAATTTTTCAACCAATATTGCAATGCTGAGAACAAAGAATAATTCAGAGCTGCTATGTCCCCGAAAAAATGGCAATGTCCTTACCCCAACATCATATAGGATAATAAATAAAGCTCCAAAATCCAAGGTCACTGACAAGCAGTGGTGGGATTAAAATAATTTAATAACTAGTTTCTGCCATAATGATTTCTTCCAACAACCAGTTCACCAAACTGCTCAGAAAGTTAACAAATGGTTCTCCCGAACTGATATGAACTGGCTAAATCCCACCACTGCTGACACATATAACCAACTAGCTGATAATCCAGGGTTGCCCAAGTATTTATTTATCCCAATCCTGTATTAGATAAGAAATGAAGTATTACAGTGTCAAACCTCCAGGAGCAAGAATAAATTTATTCCTCCCGCTCTCTCTGGGCTCACCAGGTGCCACAGTCCACCAGCCGGAAAGGGCGCACCTGCGGTGGGATGGGAGTGGGGATGGCTGCAGCTGGGTATGCTGGGTGAACTGCTCGATGAACTCATGCAGGCATAGAGCATGTCCGGGCAGCAGACACGAGCCAGGAGGGCAGCCTCGCTCAGATGCAAGAACAGCGGCAACTCTGGGGATACCTGCAAAAGAGAAGGAGGAGCCCGTGGAGGGAGAGAGGGCCATTCCGCTCACCCTGCCACTGTGCCAACTTGCAGGCCAACATCCAAGAAGAGCCTGGCTGGGTAGCCACACAGCACCAGCAGCAGCTTGTGGATCATGGCGCTGCATGGAGACAGGGCCTGAGACCCTCTTTGCAGGAACCCCAATGATGCCCCCAGCCTTCTTAGGGCAGAACCGATTCCAGGCACTAGATTGCCCCCCCCCCCGAGAACCCTGTTGTGTGTCAAGGATCCCAGGCAAGGCCTCTCTTGCTGCTTGCGAGGCGCCTGGACTCCCAGTGACAGATGGCATTCTTCAGGCACTTAGCTTGGCAGCCTGTTTAGTAGTTCCAGATGCTCCCTCTGAGTGCCTTGTCAGAGCTGCTTTGGGTTTGCATGCACAGCCATTGATTGCTTGGAGGGGGTTGGGACTGGTTAGAGGACTCCTGAGATGCCAAAATGGCCTCAGGAGAGGTGGGGCAATGTGAGGAGTGGCTGGGAGGGGAGGGGCGAGCCATAAGGTGGGGCTGGGTGGGGTGATTTGGCTGGTTTGCTGAACTGCACACACAGAGAGACACACAAACACATCGAGGGATGTTAGGGATGTCTTACCCGCACAGTATTTGTTTTCAGAGAGTAAGTCATCTGGTTCAAATTGCTCAAGGTGTTCCAAAGTTATGCTGGAACATATATAATGTCAACTCATAAAGCATTTCTATGCCTGTGTCAGCTGGTGCTCCATTCAAAATCCAAGAAAGAAATACTTAGACTCCTTTAATTAGAGAAAAGATATCTTTTACTGGGAACTTCAAAGGCGGCTTGACATTCCATGGACCACTCCAGTGGTTTACTCCCCTTTGGTTTTTAGGAGATTTGTGATTGGCATTGCTATCTTCACAAAAGCAGGGATAAATTGATGGTAAACATTGGCAAATCCCAAGAAACTTTGAAGTTGTTTCCTGGTGCGGGGAGGGACCCATTCCAAGATGGCATGAACCTTCCCCGGATCCATTTCTGTGCCATCATGTGAAATGAGATAACCTAAATAGTCAATTTTTTCCTGGTGGAATTCACTCTTGGACAACTTTGCATAGAGCTTAGCAGTTCAAAGTTTTTCCAAAACTGACTGCACTAGTTTCACATGTTCATCACGAGTCTCCGTGTAGATAAGTATATCATCAGATAAACCAACACCCCTTTGTATAGATATTCATGCAGCACCTGATTGATCATTTGCATGAATCAGCAGTGGCCCCCTGTAGGCCAAATGGAAGAACGTTGAATTGGAAACAACCCATTGGGCAGTTAAAAGTGGTTTTCCATTCATCCCCTTCCTTAATTCAAACCCGATAGTACGCTTCTCTCAAGTCGAGCTTCGTAAAAAATTTCCCTTTGGCCAAGTGGGCCAACATGTCCTTCATCAAGGGGAGGGGGTACACGTTCTCCACTGAAATAGCGTTCAGGTTTCTATAGTCAACACATAAACAAAGGGAGCCATCTTTCTTTTCACGGAACAATACTGGGGCTGCTACCCGGGGTCTAGCGGGTTGGATGAAACCACGTTCCAAATTCTTATCGATAAATGACTGCAGCTCTTCTAGCTCCCATGGTGTACAGTTTCGAGTACAGTTTCGGTTTTGGGAGTTTCACCCAGGGTAAAATTTCAATACTACAGTCTGTTGAACGAGGGGGTGGAAGCTCATCCGAGGCCTTTTCACTGAATACTTCCTTTAAGTCCCAATATTCATCCGGAATTTTCTCCTCCCCTTTCAGGTTCTCGGTACCAGTGGAGGTCAGTTCAGTGGGATTCTTGAGTTTTGGTTGAGATTGCCCCTCCCCTTCTGGGTGCTGGTCAGTATGTATGCTCAATGACCCTCTCCTCCAATCAATGTGGGGATCCATTTCTGGAGCCAGGGCAACCCCAGTATTAGGGGCCGCTCCATCCCAGGAGCCACAATAAAACACAAAGTCTCTCTATGCTTCCCCATCATCATTTCTATTGGTTCCATTATGAAATGTGCAGGGCCGCCCACAGCTACCAATCCATCCAATTGGCAAAAGGGTGTTTTAAAAGTCTTTAGCCTCAAGCCCATTTTTTCCACTACCTCTGAGCTGATTACACACCTTGTACACCCAGAGTCTAACAAGGCCAGCATTTCCCCTTTGGCTCCCAATGTGAGTACCCTTAATCTCACTGGAATGGTCATAGGGCCCTTGTTTGGACTTACCAGTGAGTCGTCTTCTGATTCAGATTCACTCTCTTCAGAAGAGGTTGGAGTTCCCAGCTCCTCTCCTTTTGGAGGGGCGATCTCGACAACCTCCTCCACTTTAAGCGCCGTTTTGCGAGGCTTCGATGGGGTTTTTTCAAGTTTTGTTCCTCCTCCTGGCACCCCCTTTGGTTCTAACTTGGCACAGCAATCTGCAGCCTGGTGACCTTCCTTCCCACACCAGAAGCAAGCAGTGGTCTTGGGTTTTGCTGCCATTCCTCCCTTTCGAAGTTTTAAGGCTTCTTGAGGGCTGGTGGGGGAGGACTTGTTCCAACCATCACCCCCCGGTGTCTGTTTCGGGTCAGATCAATTTCTACCTCTGCTGCCAGCATGTACCACAGCTGCAGCTCATTGGGGTCTCTTCTGGCAATACAGCTTTGATATACATCTTCATTTAACCCATCTTTAAAAGCTTCTATCAGGGCTCCCTGGGACCAGCCTCGAATATTACATGCCAGCTCTCTAAATTCCTGGGTGTAGTCAGCCACTGATCTCTGCCCCGATTTATGATCTTCATCCTAATTCTGGACTTACGTTCAGCAAGTGGGTCTTCAAACCAGGCCCACAGCGCAGTCATGAACAGGTCATAATTTATCAGCTGAGGGGCATTATCATTATGTAAAGTCACCATCCACTTTGCGGCTGTTCCCTCCAGAGCCCTGGTAACACATCTAACTTTGGCTGCTTCTGAGGAAAAATCCCCTCCATATTCCTTCATATGGCTCCAGACTTGTGCCAGGAAAAATCCTAACTCCTTGGGATCCCCTCCATATTTTGCTTCCAATGGAGGCACCTTTGGAGTTCTACACCTTCTGGCAATTACCCCTCCTGCTGGAGGCCCCTGGGCTGCTGCTGCCTGTTGCGCTAGCCCGGGTTGATTTATGGGGGTGGCTGCTCTGATTCTTCTGGCTGGGGCTACCTCCCCCTCCTCTCCCTCATACCTTTGTTCAGTTTGAGGTTCTCCGATAGCTTCATTTAAAAAATGCATGGCTTGAGTCAGTAAAACATTCTTTCTTTCCTTCTCCTGCCATGGCTCCTCTCTTCCACACCAACAGGTAGTGGTCACTCCTGGAGGCGGCTTTTCCTCAGGATCCTTCCAACTGACTCCCAGGGACCATTTGGGTTTTTACAGCTGGTTTTTCCCCAAGATTTAGTTCTGCTAACAAGTCGGCTTCCCCTGCTTCCTCTAGCAGCAGAGAATCTTGTCCTCCAGTCGCTCCCAGGTCTTCTTGGTCACTGGCTGGATTTGACATTGTGTTCAGACCCCCTCGGAAGAAAATTTATTAATTCTCCGGGTGGGCTGGTAATGTGGAGATTCAGAATAACATCAGCTGGTGCTCCATTCAAAATCCAAGAAAGAAATACTTAGGCTCCTTTAATTAGAGAAAAGATATCTTTTACTGGAAATCAAGTGGTAGCAACAAAAGAATTCTGAATCTGAGAAAATGGGCGTGTAAATCACATATACAAAGTAATGGCAACATTCCCACCCCCAATAGTTCAAATGGTTCATCCAATTAAAAGTTGTGTATATCATCATGTGGGCATCTCTAAGTGGTAATGAGGCTTTTGTCCATTGACCCTGACATAGTTTGATAAAGAGTTGCAGTTGCGCATAGAATAGAAACCTAAGCAAGAATGTACCCCCCTCCCCATTTTATACAGTTCTGGTTTGTAACACCTCCAGCTCACTTCCCATAACCATTCTCCCCCTCCTCCCCCCGTTACTTATGACATCCGAAAGATGCAAAGCAAAGGGAGAAAATCTTGAAGGCTGACAGCCTGGTTTAAAATTGCCATGAACAGAAGGGGAGGGGGAGAAATTTGAAAGATCATTGCAGCACTTTGGAACTGAAAGTGCATCCCATTCTTATCTTTCAAAGATTATAGTATAATATATATACTATATATTCTGCCACCGGAATTTCTGCCACACAAATCTCTAATTGAAGGACATGATTGATGATTCTTGGCTATGAATGTGTTTCGTTGGAGAATATGAATTATGATACACCTAGAGGAGTGGGGGTCAACAGGGTCAAGGATGACAGTGAATTACATGTTTCAAAATTGGCCTCATACAGTCATGCCGACATGTTCGCTCCTAATAAATTCTTTGAAGTTTTTGAAGCTTGGTTCAAGGCTCATGATTTAATTAGGGCAATTGCTAGAATCCTCACACACACACACACACACACACACACACTCCTATGGGTGTGTGTTTGTGTGTGTGTGTGTTGCTTTCATATTGAATCCTGGATTGATTGAAACCTGACTAAAATGAGTTCAGGTAATCTGTTTTATTCAAGAGCTTTTAGAATTGTTTCCTGACCAGCTCCTCAACAACCTTCCCTAAAAAAGAGAAAGTTGAAGAGTGGGCAAAATTGTCCAGGACTGCTAGTCCAATAATGGCTTCCTGTAATTCCAATACAGATTTTTAACTTGTGTTTAATCAGACTTGCCCTCCACTTATTTCATTTCCTGAAAGTCCTCAGAAAATAAGGATGCAAAAATCACATTCAGAGTATGAACACTGATATGCCTTGAGCTTTGATGATTTGAGGTAGGCCTATGTTGCCCCAGGTGCAATGTAACTTATCAACAAATTGAAATATTTGAGGACTAACAGCCTTTAGATCTGCACTGCCAATATGGTAATGGAATCCAGCAAGTCAGGAATGAATGATGCTGTGTTGCAAAGAAGGTGGTACCATAGCAAGTAATCCTAATTAACTGAAGGATCCAACTTCCTATCAATGATTCACAGATGACACTAGGCATTTTCCCCACTCTTCATTATCTTTGCTAATTCCAAGTGAAAAACTGGTGGGCACATTTTCAAGAGGGAATGCTCCCCACAATCTAGTCAGATTTTATATACCAGATTGTCCACAGTTAAATTATGAATGAGGTCACTTTTGTAAGACTGATCTATTCTGTTGGTTTTACTATTATTTTCAGAAAGCCTGATCTGTTAGTAGAATGGATTATTCCTTAGTCAAATGCTTTTATATCCAACATTCTTCAAGTAAAAACATGCTATCTATGATTCAACCTACACTGTTCAAGAATTTATAAGATAATAGAATGAGAGAGATTTCCAATTAATTCAACCAAAGAGGATCACATTGAAACCATGTGCTGTTATTTCAAGTGCACAATTTTTACTTGATTGATAAAGCTAACATGGCACTTGAGAATCCAATCTGGTGTGTCTAAATTGTTAAAATTCTTCATTTTCCTAAAAATGAATAGATTAATATTAAATAAATTCTGTTGAGATATGTGTCCAATTCTATCATGTATTACCACAAAGAGTCTTGAAATAAAATTACATGCATAATTTGAAAATAGAAAGTATTGTGATTTTACCAATTTTATTACATTTTATAGTCAATATGTTTAAAGATGGCCTTTTCCAACTATATCCTCCACCCAAAAGATTAGTGAATTCAAGGTCCAATGGACCTGGAATAACCCAATTGAGAAAGAAGTCTAAAAAACTATGCTGTCACAGAAGATTAATCTAAATCAGGGGTGTCAAACTCACATAGTCACGGAGGCGTCACATGACATTTCGGGACTTCGCTAAACAGGGCATGGACATAGCCAATATGAGACACGTGACACATCCGGCCACGGGTTGGGAGTTTGACAACTCTGATCTAAATAATATATAGACTGCTGCCAACTGAAGTGCTTTCATTTAAATTGTCAGTAAATGTGTTACTGTTCGTAACACAAAAAACTAATTTGAAACATTTTCTATTTGCAATGTGTTCTAGAATTAGAAGGGGAGAATTATGCAAGATCCACATTAGGAATGTTTTAGACAAGTTGTAACTTGTTCTATAGATGGTCAAAATATTGTTCTCTGAAACCAATTGATGATATAGCACTCCAATTATAGGGCAACAAGGGCAGTTCTAACCTTACTTTTTAGATTGCCTCTCTTTTTAGAAAATAGTTTGGATGAAATCAAAGGAAGTAGAGACTAAGGATCTGGATTTCATTAAGTCTCTTCTCCTATTTTATCTTTTAATTACAATACCTCATTTCCTTCACAAAAACAAAAACGTGACTTGGGGAGAAAGTAACAGGTAATTTAAAATGAGGAAATATAAGCTGATAGAATATTCTAAGTCACTCTCTATAGGTAAAGCAAGGATTCATGTAAGACAAATTCTCAGAGGTGGAAGTGAATCATATTATTTGATAATTGCACCAATTCAAATCATGTCAAGGTATTAGCATTGTATCTGGTACTTCATGCAACTCTATGATTTATGTAAACAGAATAGAATTCTTTATTGGCCAAGTGTGATTGCTCTCAGTGCAAATGCTCTCAGTATACATAAAAGAAAAGATACATTGTCAAGAGTCAAGAATCATAAAGTACAACACTTCATGATAGTCATAGGATACAATAAGCAATCAAATCATACTAGGAAACAGTCAATATAAATCGTAAGGATACAAGCAACAAAGTTACAGTGGGAGGGGATGGGTAATAAGGAGTGATGAGAAGATTAATAATAGTAGTAGTGCAGACTTTGTAAATAGTTGAACATTGTTGAGGGAATTATTTGTTTAGCGGATGGCTTTCAGGAAAAAACTGTTCTTGTGTCTAGTTGTTCTGGTGTGCAGTGCTCTGTAGCGTCATTTTGAGGGAGGAGTTGAAACAGTTTATGTCGAGGATGTGAGGGGTCTCTAAATATTTTCACAGCCCTCTTTTTGACTCGTGCAGTACACAGCTCCCTGATTGAAGGCAGGTTGGTAACAACTGTTTTTTTCTGCAGTCCTAATTATCCTCTGAAGTCTGTCTGCCCTGTTGGGTTGCAGAACCAAACCAGACAGTTATAGAGGTGCAGATGATAGACTAAATAATTCCTCTGTAGAACTGGATCAGCAGCTCCTTGGGCAGTTTGAGCTTTCTGAGTTGGCGCAGAAAGAACATTCTTTGTTGTGCTTTTTTGATAACATTTTTGATGTTATGTGTCCATTTTAGGTCATGTGATATAGTAGAACCTAGATATTTGAAGGTCTCTACTGTTGATACTGTATTGTTTAGTATTGTGAGGTGGTAGTATGGGAGGGTTTCTTCTAAAGTCTACCACCATTTATATGGTTTTGAGTGTGTTCAGTTCCAGATTGTTCCAGTTACACAAGGCAAGTTGTACAACCTCCTGTCTGTATGTGGATTCATCATTGTCTCGAATGAGACCAATCATTGTTGTGTCATCTGCAAACATCAGTATTTTAACAGATGGATCATTTGAGATGCAGTCATTGGTATATATGGAGATGTGGAGAAAGAACACAGCCTTGGGGGACCCGTGCTAATTGTACAGGTATCAGATGTGATTCTGCCTAGCTGCACCTGCTGCTTCCTGTCTGTTAGGAAGCTTATGATCCACTTTCAAGTGTGTTCATGTACCACTAGTTGGTTTAATTTACTTAGAAGAATGTCTGGAATGATGGTATTGAATGCTGAACTGAAGTTTACAAAGAGGACCCTTGCGTAGGTATTTGGAGATTCAAGATGTTGTAGGATGTAATGAAGAGCCATATTAACAGCATCATCTGTCGATCTCTTTGCTTGGTATGGGATCTAACAGTGGATCCGTGATGGTTATCAGGTGGGACAACACTAGCCTGTCAAGTATTTTCATAACTACAGATGTTAGAGTAACTGGTCTGTAGTCATCCTTGATGGCGGGCTTCTTTGGCTGGAATGATAGAAGACTAAGTAGTGCAAAACTACAAATAATTAGGAAATTTTCTTAAGGGCCATCAATGAATCAATGTGCATTCTGAATAAGAATGTTCCAAGAAACACTTTGTAACCAGACAAAAAATGCTATAGTATTAGTCCAACTTCTAACTACTCTACCAACTGCACATTTTAAAAGAGGTCAAGTACCAAGCTATGAAGGATATCATGAGTTTGTGATTCTCCATTATTGCTATTTATAAAATTAGCATATGATCCTACTTATTCAGATTTTAATATAAAGATCTTTATATGTTTACCATTTTCTAATGTCTGACTATCTACAGAACAAGTTACAACTTGTCTAAAACATTCCTAGTGTGGACCTTGCATATTTTCCCCCTTGTAAATCTAGGACACATTGCAAGCCAGCTGTGCTAGTCATTGATTCGTGAATCAGCCTCTCGGTATTCAAGGAAAAGAACCAGCAACTTGGAAATACTATTTTATGGCAAAGGAAGTAAGTACCTAGTGAGAAAACACATCAGAGACTCCACAGGCACAAACTTGTTCGGCCATGTGCACTCTGAACTCTATATTAGTCTGAATCACCAGCAGAATACAAAATTAAATTGAATATATGTGATTTTTACAGTTTCTGTTAAGCATACCACAAATCCTTTTGAGACTTTAAATCATTCTCTTACTCTCAATGTATTCACTTCATGTGCTCTCTGTTTAAGGCCTCAATCCTATTCAGTTATTTTTAAAAAGTGAAAAATATGGCAGAAATTCAGACTGCCACAAGCAAATATGACACTATTTGGGGTGCAGCTTTATGGCCATTATTGTTATACCTGAAATTAGTTTTAACCTTCCTGAAACTTGTTGAAAGTTACCACGAAATCTGTTTTCTTCTTTTTTCAATGCTCAATTCAACAACTCCTGAATAATATAACTTCATTTTAAAGTGATAAATCTTGCTCCCTGCAGGAACCACAGGTAGGTATGTTACCAAATCCAATCAGTTACCCTCTGGTTCTATAACTGTAGAATACATTTATGAAAAGTGAGAATGATAAGAGTTATATATGTATTTGACATTTGATGACCCCATCTGCCTCTTCTTTCAGTGGCAATCTGATTGCAGAAGCCAAACACAAACCATAATGATAAATTACAAAGCTACATATAAAAATTGTTATTATATACATAACTTTGCCAATTCGGCAACAAAAAGAATCAATCAGCTGGATATATGCAGACATATTGATTTGGAACCTAACAGAAGAATCGGGGTTTTTCAATGATTAAACAGTTTATAAATATTATTTTTTTTCATGGCTAATTTCTTCTTTAAACAGAGACAGAAGCTGAAAAATGTGCTTAATAGGTGTTATACTAAGCAGCAAAGGAATCTGAGGTCTAATTCTTTAATTGCAACTCACATTTTTTGCAATAAAAAGATGAATAGAAAATGAAGTTCCTATAACTGCCAAATAGCTTACAAACCCCAAACCTGCAACTGCAGTAGCCTTATAATAATTTAGCTCCTTCTCAAATGCAACCGAAGCTGAGATTTGAGAGCCTTTTGTAAGGGAAGAGTTTTATTGGACCCAAGGATACCAGGAATTGAAGTCAGAAACTATGCTAGTTCAGTAACTCTAAAATGTTTTACTACTGAAAAATCAAGTTTGAGGATAAGATAGAAAATTGGGTAACTTTTGTGGGTGATCTGCCTATGGCTGACAAAAGAAGTTATAGCAAGTAAGGGAGTGAAAATGAACGAATTGACACTAGGCATATTATACACTACTGGTAAAAATCATCCATATAATTAAATTGATATAGAAGAAATGGAAGTCCAGTATGGGCCACTCCCCCTCCCCTCTCCAAAAAATATTTCTTCTTGCAAAAGAGCACTTCCTACACTTGCTGCATATCTGCTATTTGCAGTTGGGACCATTGTACTTCTCAGAACAATAAGTTATAACAATTTACATAGCCCAGAAGAAAAAAAACTTGTCCCATGGTTGTGGCAACTCTTCTATACATGGTTTGCTAAGAATCTGAAATGTTTCATTTGATTAGTGTATAGTAGAATGTCCGTGAGATCAATTTATAGGTTGCAATAGTTCTAATGTAGCTATATTTGAATTAGCAATGTTGAAAAAGAAATTTTGTAGATGAAATACACACAAAAGCCTGGTTTAAATCCAACAGGCTTTCCACAAGAAGAAATGTGTTTTGATTCCCGAAGTAGAAACTATAATTATAACAGAATGGTTTAGAGCAGAGCTTTGGGTTTTGGTTGAGATATGCCCAGGCATGAAAGAGTTGTGGCAGATTATGAATTTGTGTGTAAACACACATACACACACAAACATAAATGTAGCCCCTCCCACGACTACATGAAGCAGTTATGACAAATTTTACACTCACATACATGTTTCTGACAATTCTAAAACAAGATAATACTAGCTAAATATGGGATTCCAGTTGGTGAAGGGGCAACATAACTTTCTAAGTTTTAATCAGTTTGAGAGATGCTATTTATTGTCAAATTTTGATACAGCATATAACTTGTCAAGAAGAAAATCATTCTTTATAGTTGGTAATTGCTCAACAAGATTGGTAACTAACATGCAAAATCTAGGAGAGAGAAGATTAATTCATATTTGGACCTCTTCCTGGTTAGCAATTTAGATAATAACCCTAGATTTTATATGAAGGAAATTAAATAAAACCATAAAGGATTTAACCCTGTTGACGGGGTTTTATTTTCTTCACTGAATTTCAAAATTTGCGACTGGAAGATGTAAAAACTCATAATATAAAGAAGTTATTAAAATGAGGCTATAATCCTAAATACACTGTGAGTAAAACTAGATTGTTCTCGTAATCTGGAAACTAAATCTACAGTTCCATTAGAAAATTTTATGGTCACATTTATTCATAAACTCCAATTTATTCATAAAATGATATGAAATACCCTAGTATGGCTCATTATTTTCTAGTTTCCTTCTATTATTTTTAAGGAATATGGGGCAGAATATCTACATAATACCTTTTAGTTGCAATACTCTTCTGAATGCTATTTGCTATAATAGAACTTATAAAATTATTTACTTATATTTTGACAGCGTATGCTTCAACATGTATTTCATAAAACAGGTGAAATTTAATTATGTGGTTAAGGGAGAAAAATTCATCTAGAAAATGTCCTATTTTATTGTGACTCATACTAATCGGGCACTTGCCTTTGCACTGTGGAATCAAGATTTCCAAGTTTGTTGCTCAGTCTACAGGACTATCTTACTGATACCAAAACTAACTTGTCAACTGAGATTTTTTTTTTTAAAAAAAGAAACAGCAAACAGCAAAAACAGACAAGGGGTAAAAAAATTTAAAGTGGGAGCTTTCATCTTGGTCTGACAAGCTTTCTCTTTCAGAAATCCTTTACTTTTTTGAAAATATTTAAAATGGAGGGCCTTATTTTTTATTTGTATATTTAATATATATAGATACCTACATATATACATACAGCCATCCATCTTTAAGAATTAACCATTCTCAACAATTAAAACAGAAAGATTGCAATAAAATCTTAGATTTCAGACTAAAGATGCTGTGGGACTTCTAATCGTACCAACTTCTAATTTATTCATTCCTGTATTTGGGGAATGATAGTAAATCTGCTACAAACGTGTTACTAAACAGAACTGTAAACAATCCCGGAATAAAGATTCTGAACAATTCTAAACAAAATCTATTTCACAATTGTTAAGCGAACAAAAAGAGAAACCGAGAAGAACCTATGTTGCAAATCAAGAAATACAGATTTGGCTTATCGTCTATTTAATGATTTATTTGCCTTCTTCCTAGTTTCTTTTTCCCCTCTATTTCTCCAAGATTGAGAAAGTTCTCAAGCTTGTGGAGTGGGGGAGGGGGAGGGGAGGAATGACGAGCTGCATGCGTCCTATTCGCGTCGAAGGCGCACGCGCCTTCCACTGTACGCTTGCCTATCCGTCATTCTCAGCGGGGAGCAGTAGAGTGGGACTCCTTGGAGCATTCTAGAGCGGCAGGAGCAGGCCGAGGCCGATGATGTCGGAAAAGAAGCAACCCGTGGATCTGGGACTTCTGGAAGAAGACGACGAGTTCGAGGAGTTTCCTGCCGAAGGTAGGTTAGAAAACGGGGAGGGAAAAGTAACGCGGATTTGGGTCTGCGCCTCGTTGATCTGGGTGCGGATAGGCCTGAAAGCCTCCCAATCCAACCTACTTGCCTTCCAGAGACGAAACTATAGTACCTATCCTCCCCAGCCGACACTGCAGGACGGCTCCAGATCGCGGGACCCCTTTTGCCAAAGCAGGCCTCCATTCCACGTTTCCTGTCTCGTTCCCCACGAGAAGCCGCCTCTTCCACGCGGTATCCTTAAAAGAGGCCAACGGCTCCTGGCATTGTCATCGAGGGTCCGGCCTCCCCTCCACCCCCTTTCTCTTGTCAGAAAAGAAGTCAAACTTTCCGTGGGGCGAAAGAAGGCCTCGTTCTTTCTGAAACGGAGACGCCACTTGAAGTTCTTCACATATGTGAGAATTTTAGCCGTAGTCCTGGGCGACCTGGCTGGGGATTCTGGGAATGATAGTTCACTGCATCTGGAAAATTGATTTTTAGAAACAAATGTGTATGCTTGGCTTTCTTTAGGTTGCTAAAAAAAAGAATAGATGGGTTTTCATTTGCAGAAACTGGGTTTAAAAGGTATCAGGGAAGACGCCTCATACTATTTATTGGATCGAGTGCAGAGCAAGCCGTTTGTGCTCCAAAGGATGCCTTGATTGGCATAAACGATGGAGTGTAAGTGGGTGGGTTGTGCTTGTAACACGTGTCGTATCAAAACTTTGATTTGAATAGTAATATACAGTTAATAATGAATATGAAGGTAGGATTCACACATATTTATTGTAAATTAATGTAGCATAATCATCACACAGGTTTTTCTTCTAAGTAATTGACAATGGCTAAAGAATAACGATCTTCCTTGCTTAGCAACTTCTTTAAGGGAATGCAAATATTCCAGTTAGATTTTTTGGTATCATTTAAGTAAGTATATGATTTTACAGTGTAGAAATTTCTTAACCTAATGCTATGTATTTATTATATATATATAATTGCAGAGGGGCTTTTGGATTAAAATACATTCACTTCCCATGTTTTAATTTAAAATTGCTATTTTGTGCTCCTTATATATTATGGATTCACTGGGTGTAAAATATTGTTTTATATATAAACAGATTTGGTATCTAAAGAAGACCTTCAGTTTATTAGAAGTGATAAGCTTCAGATGCAATAATTTTAATGCAAATTAAATAAATTAGCAATTTATATATGGAAGCTATGATTTAGTTTTGCAGTGAAAAAATATGTTAATATATAATAAAACATTTTAAAATAAGATTTTTAATAAAGTTACATTGTAGGAAGTAATGTTATTCACTTCTATATTCTGCAATCTGAAATTGATTTGCTCTGCTTTTGGTATTCTGTTATGCTACAATAGTACTTAACACAAGGAACTTATTTTCAAAATCTTACTTTAAAAAAAACAAGTGTAAACAATTTCATTTTAGAATAATAGATAAATCTCCCAAACAGAACAGAGAGAGAAAGAGAGAGAGCTGTGTACAGTGTGTGTGTATGTGTTCGTGTATCAGTGCATACTGCTGAATTAATACCTATAGAGATTCTTAATCTTCCAGGTCATGGTTATCCCAAATATGCTTTTCCAAAAAACAACTGGACTTCCTTTTTTTTTTTTTTTGAAAAGATTTCACCTCCGGACTAAAGAAGCTTTTTGGATGAGAAGCAAAAAGTTTTCAATACTAAGGAAGGCCAGTTGCTTTTTGGGAAAGCATTTTTGGGGTGTGTAACATAAACAAGAGGCTTACTATCTTATTTTTGAAAAGATAAATATTCATTTTAAATGGATATAGTCCAATTTGTTGTGAAACAGATTTAATAGTGATTAAAATCTGGGGTGATAATATTCCTAATCATATTCAAATGCTGCAAGTTATATAAAATATACTGATTATGCCTCTGGTCTTATATTTTGAGAAAGCCATCTTCACTATACGTTATTGTGTTACCCAAAGTTGTTAGGAAAATTCTGCCATCTTGGAAAATCCTTGTTGGTTTTATTTTTGTCTAGAAAATTAGTGTGTAATGGGATGTAGAATGGTAAGTATGTGTCACCACAAATCTGTATGCATTTTCTTGAAGGCATCTTTTTTACAAATATTTTTTCAATAAAATATATTTTCCCCGAAGATGTGAGTTAATAAACTGCATTCAAATTCAAATATACATTAAATAGTTGATACACTCTGAGACAAATGTTTCAGCTACAGTTGTATGCTGTATTTTGTCTTTCAACAAAAAGTGAATAAAGCATTTTATTTTCATTATATTCCATTAGCATGTTATTAATTTCCAATAATATTTTCAGTAGTCCAGTTAAGCTAAAGCTAGAATTGTAGTACTTAATGAAATATACGCCTGTTAGACTTGACTAAGTGATAACTTTAAAGAACAAAAACCTCAATTTATTAAAATATAATCCAAGATTTATTACTAAATTGAAATTTTTAATGTGTGTGTCAGAAGACAATTATAAAATAGTACACTGGAAAGTAATATTAACTCTATTCAGTTTCTTTGGGGTAAATTTAACTTGTGTGCTGGCTAGCCGTTGCTGCTCCTACTATTCTACAGTGGTTTCTTGGTCCAGAAAAACTTACTAGTGTTGATTTCTTACTTCCAGAGATGTACATTTGGGATTCATTATTAAATTTCAATTATATATAACCATAATTCAGTTTTTTTTTTTATTTAGACATGGCATTATTAAACGAAGTATAATATTTGAATCAAAGTATAATGTAATGAATTTTATGAATTTATCAAAATAACAGTAACTGTTAACTGATAATCAGTATTGGGTCTTTTGGGAATTGCTTTACTTAGACAGTAGAGGAAATTCTCTTTTGAATAGCCCTTTTCTGAAGCTGTCCAATCCTGGTTTATAGATTAAGCATTTCATTTAAATATTAAAAATTTTGTCTTTTTGAAAAAGCCCGTAAATTCAGTTAAGATTGTAATGTTTTCTTTATACCACAGACATCAAATACAATTTGAAATTAATCTCTAGTTCTGGTTTAGGATCAATTTTCTTAAATACAAAATATTGTTAAGCAGCACTAAGAATCTGAGCTGTGATAAAGTTAAAAGTAGAGTAACATTGCAAAGAGACTGTATAATATGAGACTTCCTTCTTAATCTGAAAACCAGAATTATGTATGAATACATCTGTACCAAACCAATGCATGTTTCAAAGGATTTATGCTATATAAGGTTTTGTCTTGCCCAAATGTGCATGCACTGATGCATGAAATAACTTTTAGTAAATAAAATGTCAGTGTCTTAAAACAGTTCATAAGTTTTGTCTTTTGAAAAGCACCACTGGATAAAGTTGCAATAATTTCTCTGCAAATCTGGTGAACTGACTCAGGAACTCTAGTGTTTTGCTTCAAATAGCGCTATTGTTAGGACTAAGACTAGACACTGCTTTTGTGCTATATGGGAATAGTGGAGATAAACATTTGAATAGACTATTTTGATTTTAGTAATCAGTAGCGGTTAGTACCAAATCTGATGTGCACCATAAAATTATTCACTTATCAGCCTTTCTCATTGTGCATTTCAGATTTATATAGTTATGCTGATAGTATGAAAGTCAGCTAGAAGAAAAGCATACTATTTAAGAGTCTGTGCTCTCACTTCTTTTGCAAAGATGATAAGGCCTGATGCGCAACTTACTCACATCAGGCATTAAATTCCTACCTATTATAATTCCAACTGATATTGGAGCAGTACCTATGGAATAACTGACTTCTCATTGTTCCTTGCCATCTGCCGGGACTCTAAACCCTTAGTTTCTCCTAATGTGTACCTTTGCTGGTTTTAAATTAGGCGCTCATAAGTGATCTTTATTTAGGCAGAATCTGGTTTGCTATTTTATGGCTTTATTTCATTTCCCTGCCCCATTTTGTTAAATGGGTTGTTTGATTCTCACTTAACTTGTTCATTTTTTATAGATTAAACAAGGCTGGTCCAAACTCATAAATTGACAGTATCGGTGGCCATAAATTATCGGCCAGGTTTGAGAACATCACTCAGTGAGTGATGCATTTATAGTATTTGACTGCAGTCTTTTTTACAAACCATGATTTTTGCCTCTAGCCCAGATCTAAGTATTAAATGATCTCTATTCATGATGGAACTTGATTATCTTTGATAACATTGCTAACAAAAACAAATGCATCATTTATCAGTTTTAAACAATTTATTATTCATTTTTAATTTAATCATATACCAAAATTAATACTATATATTGAAGCATTGTTCATTGCTTTTGCTTTAGACTGGGCTGGTTTAGATGAAGATGAAGATGCACATGTGTGGGAAGATAATTGGGATGATGATAATGTGGAAGATGATTTCTCTAACCAGTTAAGGTACATCAAAAACATTCAGTTTATATCAATAATGAAAACATATTAAAGTTACCCTTAAAACAAGAATTATATCTCTAAGCATTGAAAATACCTTTTAACTTCTATTTTATTATGGCACGTGATAATAGAACTGTTATATTACTGATAAAACCTTAATTTTGTTTAGATACAGCTTTTAACATTGATGTGTTATAAAATAAGCATTATTCGCTCTTTTCTAGCACTACAAGAAATTTCTATTATAGATAAAATATATTTGCTAAGGTTTAACTTGAATCTTGTGGATAATAAATATTAACTTCAAAAATTCTAGTTTGAAAATGTTTCTGTTTAAGATACTTCATTTGTATTTGATGATATAGTAAGCTGTGATTAATAAATTAATTTCCTAGTTTAAGAGAATAAAATCTATATATATAAAAGTGAAATATCACTCATGCATCATCACAAAATCTCCAGAACCGTAAAGCCTACAAACTTGAAATTTGGCACGTATTTTCCTCACTGCTCTAGGTCCTTACTAAGAAAGGATTTTTTGAAATTACCACCAGAAAATTACTATTTTGTATATTATTATTAACACACTCTTATGCTAAGGAGTTCTACTCTCCCACCCCACCCAAAAAGAAATCTGTTCCAAGTGCAAAATACAAGCAGAAGAGAGGGATTTCAGTTTTAGTTTCACAGCATCAAGTAGCTTTAATACAGAACAGTTGAGCTAAGCCATGCCAGGTTCCTTGCTGTCTCCTTGCTCATGCAGCAAATACTATTTCAGTTTCCAAACAGTCTCACACACTGACAGGATGCTAGCCAGATGAATACCGATGGATGCTGGTAGGCAGAGGCAGAATTTTTTCCCCTTATTTTCCTCCACAAAAACCAAGCCCAACTACATCGTTTCATAGTAGTGAAGTACAGGTATCGAGCTGGTAAAATATAAATAGTATTTAAGTTGTGCTTTAGTTTGAATTAAATGAAGTATGTGGAATTTTGGTTTCATATGAAATCAATTTGGCCATGACTCAGTTCATAAAAAGTAGGATAGAACTTTGTTTCTCATTAACCATCCAGATAAGTTCCAAGAAGATGGAGACATAGTTCCTTCCTGCCATTGTTCCCTGGTTCTTGGAGGCATGTTGCCCACAACCTGGAGATTATATTGAAGTTAAAGATTGCATTCAACCTTATATCTGCTTGGATAACTATTATAGGTGTAATTGAGTAACTTTCATAAGATTGAGACATTTAATTGATTTAAACCAATTTATAAACTTAATGTGATTTCAAGTCATTTAATAATAAAAAATACCAGGTAGCTATTTTTCATAATTTAACTCTATGACTCTAAATGTCTTACTTTTTTCAGAGCGGAACTGGAAAAGCATTGCTACAAGATGGAAACAACATAGCATCTAATGGTGTTTCATTTGTGTAAATTGATACGTGCAGTGGAAGGGTACAACTATACAAATTGTTTTCTGTTTTCTATAAATAAAAGTTGAGATTATGTTATATATTTTAGTATTGTTATCGTTTGCTTTTGAATAACTGTCAATTTCAAAGATAATGCAACTTGCTATTTTAAGCATAGTTTTCCTACAGTGTTGATCTCTTAATATTATCTAGTAATAGTTAAAGAAGTGTTTTTAAAAAATTTCAAATTTCATTAACTGAAATTTGGTATTTAATACAGTTGCAGAGCAAATGTATTCAGAAATAGGTAATTGAAGTGGGTACTTCCTACCTAATCCCACATCATGCTTTAGCTGTATCTGTACAGCTGAAAGTAAACGTGTTTTCCATGTTTACTTTATATTTGTAGTGCAGTATAATTGATTTTGTATTAATATTTTGATTTACAATCCATTTTAGCTGCAAAACAAAACTGCTTCTTTTAGTGGAAATGAAGTCGTGTAAAAAAAGTTGATGACAAATGAATATACAAAATTGCTAGTTTTTATGATCGAAACAAGAGAAAAATATTTCTTATTTTGCCATGCAGTCATAATGGTGGGGACTACATTGAGCAAAGGGGCATGGGTAACCTAGTATATAACCAAAAACACTTATTTAACCTTGTTAAATAAGATTATCAGAAGAAATATTCTGTTGCTATAAATATATTGTTTTCTAGAACTAGATCTTTAAGTTGCTTTATATTTTTACACTGCTGGAAAAGAAAACAAATGATTACTTGAGTAGGTTAGTCATGGCTTTATTATTTAAACTCATAAGTAATTTTATAAACCTATAGCAAAGGTTGTCATTGTTCCAGTTTTGAGAACCCTAACCTTTACAGTTTTATCAAGAAAGTAATCATGTAGAACTGTGTTCTCAGCCTTTGTAACTTTTAAGGTGTGTGGGCTTCAGCTCCCAGAATTTCCCAACCAGCATGCTGGGAGATGAAGTTTACATTTCTTAAAATTGTCAAGGTGCAGAAACACTAATGCAGAAGATATATAGAAAATGGATTCGTTTATTCTCCCTGAATGGAAAGAATGTGAGTTTCAAACTGAAAAATTAAGCTTAAAAGTTAAAAGTCTTTCTCAGATACCCAGACAAGTGGTAAGTTGTGAACATGTAGGTTTATATATTTTATATGTCCATCTGCCTTTATCTACACATAAAATAATTAGGCAGTTCGAATCCCTAGCACCACGTAATGGAGTGAGCTCCTGTTGTCCCGGCTTTTGCCAACTTAGCATGTAAAAATGCAAGTAGAAAAATGGGGACCACTGGTGGGAAGGTAACAGCATCCTATGCGTCTTCGTTATTTAATCATGCTGGCCACAAGACCACGGAGACATCTTCATACAGCACTGGCTCTTCGGCTTTGTAATAGAGTTGAGCACTGCCCCTAAAACCGGAAACGACTAATATGTGTGTGTGAGGGGAACCTTTACCTTTACCTTTTTAATTTCACACAAATAGACTACAGCAAAGTTCACTCCTATCACGGGTACTTTAATTGTCTGGCTTATGTCTGCTATCAGAACCAAGGTGGCAACTTTAGAAAACCTTCCTAGCTTATAATCGTACCCACCACTCTACACACCATTCTTCTATTGTTCCCAGTTTAAAAAAGATGTCAAGAGTATATAAAATATATGTGAATTACTGGTAAGCTAGGAACATACATGACTCAACAAGGAAAGGATTCATTGTTTGTGTCCTTGAATTAAATGTCTATGAAATGTTAAAATACGTTTTTTTCCAATGGGAATTCTACTTCAGTGGAAACATGGTCAAGTAAATGCATAACTTTTTTTTGTAATATCTGGCTTACACTGATTTTTTCTCCCTATAAATTTATTCAAAATTGGTTATCGCAAAACATAACACTACAAAGCAGATTCATTCTGAAGAATGGTAGAATCACTGAAGACTTACATTTAAGGCAATACTTAGTGTTTTTACCTGTACTACAGGTTTTTTTTATAATTTTAAATAACTACCTATTAAAATCATTAGCTTTGGATAACAGGTACATACCAAACAATCTTAAAACATCACAAATTAATTATAAACATACAGATGGGACATATCAATTGTAACAGGGTAAGACCTAGTGATTGAAAAATATATGAAGAAAACTGAAATAATATGTTGGACAACTATCAGTTGATTACAGAATGCTACATAGGAAATCATAATTTTAATTTTGTGGAATGAAGGGAAAATGGTGACTTTCTGATCCTAATTTTGTAGTTAAAGGTAAATGCCGGGAGAAAATAGAAAATACTACAAATTGCTGTGAATTGCTTAACTGTTATATTCCTGATGCTTGCATTCTGTAAAATATAACTTTCAACCTGATTAATTGGCGCTAAGATTTACAGTATTGCCAGTTACATGAAGATATAACAGTATAGATGCTTCAGTCCAAATATCTTTCACAGGATCCACAGCAGAATTCTTTCAGTCTATTACACTTCATTTGGTTAATCTGTGTCTCAGAGCTGTTATTCTCTGCCATTTGTCAATATATCTAGAAAACAAAATTTAGTAAGTATGATTGCAAACAGTTGTAGTTCCTTCCCCTCTTCCTCATCTGTTTAGTGTCATGATTTCCTTAAAAATAATACACAGCAGGTGAACAATATCTGTCTCTTATTATTGATCCTAGAATTACTATTCTCTTCCTGAAGGTTCTGACAACTTAAAGACTGCAAAACAAGCTATGCCTTCAGTCATATCTGTACAAACCAGCTAAAATCAATTGGACCACATGGAAGTGTGCAATTAAAGTTTAATGCCAGTTTTCATACTTGATAGGTTTGCCAATATTTAGATTTCTACATAACCAAAACAATGCTGTTACCTGCTTTATGAAAACAAAATAATAAAGTTGCAGAAATTGAAAGCTGCTTCTGCCCCTACAATCAGTCCTTCAAATAAGTAATAACTCTTAAGCTACTTTCTAAAAAATCAATGTTCAAGTTAGTTCCTAAAATCAAAGCAATACTCATTTTCATTATGTGGAAACTCACCTTTGGTTGTTCAAATGTGAGTCCTGGCCCCAGATACTGTTTTGTTTTCCAAGATGATTGATCAGGAAATAGTTTGTGTTTGCCTTCAAACTGGAGATTTGCTTAGCATCAATTTTTATCATGGCATTTAAACTTAACGCCTCTAAAAAGAATATGGAAGAGCTTCTATGCTAGTTATTTAATTTGGGAATAAGCATATGATATGGTTATGGTTAGGTCAACCAAGTATATTCTTGGCTAAGGATGAAGGACATAATGTCACAATCTCCAGTGTATATAGAGAAGCTACATGGAGTGATGCTTGTATGTTACTTTAAAGATGTCACTGCAACTGAGGACAAATAGCTTATGAAATTTTGGGTAGGATACCTTTTCTAAAGATAACTCAGTCCTGCATAATGACCATTAAATGCAAAATGTCAGAGCCCTGGTGGCACAGTGGTTAGAATGCAATGTTACAGGCAAATTCTTCTGGAATTTGATCTTGACTGGGCTCGAGATTGATTCAGTCTGCCATCCTTCTGAGGTTGATAAAATGAAGACCCAGATTGTAATATGCTGACAATGTAAACTATTCAGATTGCTATAAAGCACTATGGTATATACGTCTGCTATTGCTATTGCAACTGTTTCATATTTGTTTAGTAGGCGACTCTTACCATCAATGATGCACAGCCACTACTTTAAAAAAAGAAAACCAATGTGATACAACTTTTTAGGTTTCAGCTTTATAAGTTTGCTTAGCATAAAGTTCTTTGAGTGATTTTGGATCAATAACTTTCCTTATAAGTATTTGTGTAAGGATAAAATTTAGGGAAGGAAAGCATCTGTGTATAACAGCAAAAACTTGAAATGTAAATGAAATGTGAATGGAGTAATGAAGTGCTTTGGGTTTTACTGCCTTTAGGTAGGCACACGTACATTATTATTTTTAATTATCTTTCTATCAGTTGGCATGATTCTATGTGCATCAAAAAGTGTGACCTTTTTGATACCTTCCTTGTTTAATGACTGGTTGCTTAGCAACTGGTTGAAATTACATCATTCCTCCCAAAACAAGATACAACAAATTTTGAACTTTTGATGGCTGTACATACATCCTTTGCAGTTACATTATTGTATTTTTCTAGAAGTATCTATTTTAAAGATTTGTTTATCCCACATTTGCTGTATTATTTGTATGAATAATTCTAGGTGATGAACATACCTAATATTCCTTCTGCCTCCTATTTGCTCCAGAACAACCACCCTGTGAGATGAATTGGGCTCAAAGAAAGTGATTGGCTTAAAGCTGTGATGGTGAACCTATGGCATGTGTACCAGAGGTGGCACACAGAGCCCTCTCTGTGGACATGCGAGCCATTGCCCCAGCTGAGCTCCACCACGCATGCCAGCTGGTCTTCAAGTCTCTGCTGCGCATGTGCAGGGGGGTGGGCGCATGCACAGGGCAGGGCACATGCATGGACATGCAGGCGCATGCCTGGGCCTGAGGCATATGTGCAAGGGACGCACATGTATTGAATTATGGGGATGCGCATGCACTTTGGGCACTTGGCAAAAAGATTAGCCATCACTGGCTTAAAGTCATTCAGCTGGTGTTCATGCCTAAGGCAGGACTAGAATGTACGCTATCTTGGTTTCCAGACACCTGATTTCAGCTTTATTTCTTTTTAGTTTATTAAAAGCATTGGTCTTGCTATTTTTCTTTCAGGACTTCAATAAATCACAGAATGATTCCTGGATGGGTCACATCTTGTTCTGTTTAAGCCTACTGGGATGAAAAGTTCTGTTACAAACTTGGGAGACGTGAGAGTCATAGGTGAATGTTCTGCTCTGCCCTATCCATCAATCTTCTAAAAAACAAAACTAAAGCAGGAGTTTAAAGGCACATCCAGATCTCACAAGATGGGAAAATAAGTTCTTGTTTGCTTCATTTGTGAAAGGTGGTGTTAATACCAAGACATAATGGGTGGGTTCAGATCATGTGCTAACCTGTAATTTAATCTTCACTGAAGATTTATTGAGTACATCAAAGACAAGTCTGGGTTGCAAAGACTGGGATCTCGCAAAGGATCAATTTGGTCAATTTCTGGATTCTCAACATCTTCTGGGTTGCTCAGAGGCTTTGGCATTTTGACCAGGATTTCTGTAATTCTAATACATATAGACATTTTCAATATGATCATGGCCTTTCTGTTGCTCATTGTAAGGGGTAAAAGGACTTTTAATATGGATTTCAATTTTAAAATAAGAAAATTTTGACAACAAAGAAAACGAAGACTTTATGTATAGATCTTGAGCTTATGCATAGTTTCAGCAAATCTTGATGCAAGTTTGTGTGAAAACAAACTTCATTGAAACCAAAAGGATGCATTTTAAAGCTGGTGCGAAAATGGTGCTGTAGGTTTTGACAAAAACATTCTCAGAAAGTTAAAAATGAAGCCATGTAATAAATAGTATGATTGAAGTCCTTCCTGCTTCATCATAGGGCTTTGACCAGTGGCCACTGCTATTGTGAATTTTGACTCCATTCTGAAAAAGCCCATGTTTTTTGAGGATATTTTCAATGACAAGAGTCAACTACAAAGATCAAGATATAGCATTCTTTTCACTTAATTCGCCCCTCTAGATTTGTCTAAATTATCTTCAAATATTCCTTCAGTTGGTGATGAGCTGCTAAGAATAAGTTTCCTATTTCAAACCCAGCATGTTATTTCTATCACTTCCCACCTCTATTCTTAAGTAGGTCCTTTTAAACAATCCTTGGCTTTTTAAATGAGGGTATTTAAAAAAAATGCATTCACTAGAACAGAAATATTACTATTGTTTTACAGTTAAGAGCCTGCGGAACAATTTGCTATGCTTTTTCTCCTTGCTCTGTTCATCTAATTTTTCATGTGAAGGGTAAGAAAAAATAAATCTAATAGTGGAATAGTAATCTAGACAGTTTTAAGATGTGGGATAGCTTCTCCATTCCAGAGTATGAATTGGAGGGGGTGCAGGAATCTACATTGGTTATTTCATTCTATGTTTTTTTAATAAAAAAACAGTTGCAACTAAGCACTATGACACCATATTATTTGATTTTAGCTCCTTCGCTATTATTGTTGCACACTTAAAGGAAATTGTTGAGTATTAACTTTTTATTGAAAGATTATGCCTTTTAGAGTAAGTTTTCAAATACAATTGAAAACAAATTGTCTAATTTGTTTTTTTATTGCTGAAGTTAAAAGAACTGTGGTTAAAGACAAAAAAGTGTATTGCATTGAAAGAGGCAGATATAAAAATGTTAACTGACAAAAGAATAGAGGTTATTGAAAGGAGTGCATTACTGGAATAAAATGTATCAAATGATCATATCATTTACACAAATATTAAATAAAAAACTAAAAATGACATGCCACTATTAAAAAAAAAACATTAGGAATGCTAGCTGGAACCACCTAAACAAGTATTTCAATTATTCCAACAGACTTTCCTTTTCCATTTTCAATGAATTAATTTATTGTGAATTTCACATTAAGTTACTATTTTAAAGTCTGTGGGAGTTTGTTGTTAGAGAACAAAAGAAAACAATTTTGCGTGCAAAAATCTTTGGGTATTGGAGTAAATATTTTGCTGCTAAGGGAAATGGTGGCATTTCTATCACGTCTCCATATTGGCAGAGGTATGCAACGTTGTAAAGATAGGTTGTCATCTCAAAAAGACACCACCTTGATGGTAATTAAAAAGCACGCAAAATCTATTCAATAATAACCATTCACTGCCTTTCAAAAATTCCAAAATCACTTGTTGAGGCAATTCCTAGTTTTTATTCATTTTTTGCTCTGTCCTTTTGAGATGAAAATTAGCATTTCATTTAAAAATATTCATGTACTTTATGTAATTGATTTCTAAATTAAATCAAACAATTCAAAGAAATTCAGGGTCTACTCTAAACATACCAAAATATGCTCAGAACCAATCTATGTGCTTTCAATGCGCTAGAAGTAATTTCAGGGACAGAAACAGTATGTTCATATCATCCCATTAAATCATGATTTGTTTTAACCACAAATAAAGTTAAATGGCTAGATTCATAAATAACGCTAAGACATAAACTAATTTTTTTCAGCCTGGTTGCCTTTTAGAAATTGGTCTTAAACAATTCACAATGTTTCAACCTATGTGGCACTTAGAATTCTGGGAAGAGATGCCATGCTAGCTCATAAACTAACTGGTGCGAAGGTTGGCGAAGATTACATTAAAACACAGTGTATAATCCATAAATCATTTGTATCATTGAACCACTGTTTTCAGTTTGCAGTCCCAAGTATGCTATATTTATACACGTGCAGTGTTAAGCTCAATTTTAAAATAAAAAATATAAGAGGAGAAATTAAGAATCTTAAAGCTTCCTTTCAACAACTTACAATTAATGCAGTAGAATGAACAAAATGTTCAAGTCATTTCATCAATATGAGCTAAATAGTTTCTATTAAAATAATTATTTCTATACTCATACTAAGTATATGAATGCACAAATATTTGGATTCTAAATGTTCACAAAATGTTGAAATGCTTTTTTAAAAAAAATGTGTTTTAAAAATATACAGAAAAACTTTGTTTAATTATTGTACTTGATGAAACCTGATATTAAAACAGATTTGAGGTTTAAGGTTTATAGTCATATATTAAATGAATCCTTGCATGTATCCTAAGAGGTCAACAAATTATTAACATTTCCTGGACTCTATTGTGCACTTGCTTAATATATTTTCCAGTCTTTTGCCTAGATAACACAGCCAGTTAGTTTCCTGTTACTACATTGCATATTAAATTTATCATCATTTACAGCTCGCAGAAAAAAAAGTTTCCTAATGTGTCCAAATGTCCATCCATCTTTTCAGTTATGCAGTTGTTACAACATAAAAACGTTTGTTTCACACTATGTATCTCACTGCTTGTGGTCAATGTCTGCTAGTTGTCTTTATGTAGCTTCTGTAATCAATATTTAATTCTTTTATTAGCATTCAAATAAAACTTCATTACAATCTTTGGGCCAGGAGATACATTAGACATATTCTTTAATGAAACAATCTTCAGAGGAGATATCCATAAATTTATATGGGTGGGACCTTTCTGCTTTTTGAGCTTTTCTTGCAGACTTTCATTACCCAAGCTAGTATCATCAGTGCTAGTAAGGAATGGAGTTTGTTCTCAATTTATGTAGCCACAAATCGCATTGTATTAAAGAAAACATAAAATCTACTAACTCTTAAAACTATTAGATTAGGTGTATTAAAAGACAATTTTCCATGCCATGGCAACAAAAATTAACTGGATATCCTTTAACAGGATCATTTTAAATTATATTGCTAATAATTTTATGCTTTAACATTTGAATATATACTATATTAGGCTATTAAGTCCTTACATTGTTCCATGGGGAAAAGATAGATTATAAATTAAATATCAAATAATATATGTGATAGTACTTAATAACCAGACAACTTTCCACAATTGAATATTCTCAGGGAGTTCAGTGGCTATACTAATTGGGAAATCTGGAGGTTGAAAGCAGTCAGCAAACGGGAACCAACTTTGAGAAGGCTATAATCAAATAGGAGAAAGCTGATATCGAAGAAATTTCAATCATATAGGATACTGTCACTCATACAAGAGGCTGTAAATTTTCCACTTGTGAAAAATGATTCTATTAAAGCATTTGGAAAGGTGGTTAGTCCACAGATGGGATTCTACAGGTTCACACCTATTCGCTAGAACCGGTTGTTAACATTCTAAGCAGTTCGGAGAACCGGTTGTTAGAAGAAATTACTGGCCTAATCCTGTAAGGAAGGCAGGAAGGAAACATTCTGGTGTTGCTTACAGAAACTGCCTCACCGTTGACCCTTATTACATTCTTGGCAGGACTGGACTTCCTATTTCAGGAACTTCTCTGGAGTTTTTTTTCCCTCCTTTGCTGGTACTTTGCTTGGGTGGTGTGACCATTCAAAGTTACAATGGCACTGAAAAAAGTGACTTATGACCGTTTTTCACACTGCAGTATCCCCATGAGAGGCCAGGCGAGGAGGTGCCTGCCTCGATGTGAGTGATATTGAGTTGGCCACACCCAGCCAGTCACATGACCACCAAGCCATGCCCACCAACTAAGCCACGCCCACAGAACTGGTTGTTAAAAAAATTGAATCCCACCCCTGGGGTTAGTCCCATTTACCTTGATAAAGCAAAGTACAAAAATTACCATTACTAATCACACTAAATGCTAGCTCTGTCAGTCAAACAGAACAAACCTTTTTCTTTAAAGCCAGTGAGCCCATGCACTTCTAGCTGAAAACTCAGAAAGGTATATGAAAAAAGACCCATGCTGAACATCCCTTAAAAAAAAGGCCTTAATAATACAAAATAGTTGTAGATGTATATAATTTCATTTAGCAATGGGATTTCTTTTTCAATACATATCTTAGTATTTGTGTATGTTTGCTGAGCCTTTGCTTATTAGCTGATTTACAACTGTTTCCAATCCTTCCACCTCCCTTGGATATTGTAGCAATCATAAAATGCTTAGGGGTCTGTCTGTCTTCCACCCCAAAAAGCACACAATCTATCTTGTACTGATAACTTTGTTATAAATTGTTTATTAAACCTCCCGTTGGACTCTCCATTGATTTACAAAATACTGTCAGCAGGGAGAAATATAGGAGGACATGGGTGGAAAGACTAGAGAGAGAAAAAAAACCAATCCCAAACATAATATTGCAACATTGGGAACCATTTATCTGGGTAGTAGGATTAAGTAGGATATCAGTTCCTTCCCTCTTCTCACCACTATACCAGGAGACAATTTCCTTGTGATAACATGAAGGAAGCAATAGCAAATGTGCAATTTTATTTAGATGGCAATAGAGATATCTTCATGATTCTCACTATTGATTTCAAATAATACTGCCATTCTTCAAAAGAAGCTTTGGATACAGGAATTGGAAAGTCAAAAACTCAGTACAGTACTTGTTGAGAATACACACAGGGATACCCGAACTACAGGCTAGATTGGGAAGTAAGAAAAGAAAACAAAACAAAAATAAACTACTTCGTTAAAGCTTCCAAAGAAATTATATGGAGACTATGAAATCAACCAAGAGTCGATTTTGATTCATTCATTTCAAAAGTCAGTAATAGGAGAGATCGAATCCACAGAACTTCAAATACATTTGGCTGTAAAAAGACCACTCAGCATTTATGCTTCATCGAATAAAGTCAAACGCTCACTTTATTTCTTAAACTACACCAATGTCTGTGATTATGCAAATCTGAACAAAAATATATCATCTCAGAATAACAGAACAGATGATGACTAGATAGTCTGCCATCCATAAAATGATGCTGAAGGATTTTTTGTTTTTAATCAGGAATTAGATTGGACACTGTTCAAAGAGGAAATGTCAACAAAGAGAATGGTCTTCTGCAAAGCGGAGCACATGGTTACACTCCTATTGAACATCAGTATAAAACTGAATTGCACCTTTAATGACTAAAATGTATTGCCTGTGATAAGTCAGGCTCAAAATCAAAGTTTGTTGAATTAAGGAAAGCAAATAAAGAATACATGTGAAAAAAGTGTGTGAGGAATTTGAATTCAGCAAGAACCCATGTCAGAGAAAATCCGCCTGAGCTGATCCAGAGGATTGAAAAACTTAGTAGCAGAAACTACCAGTAAAAAGAAAAACGCTCAGAATTTAGTTGTCTTGAATGAAGGATATAAACTTAGCCCTGCTATCAGAGAATACTAACTCATTTTGTATGAAGTAAGAAAATATATTTGTTAAGGAATACATAACATAGGAAAGTCTCATTTATGCCCAAAATTTCTCATGGAGAAAAGATTGAAACTAAGTGAAAAATAGGAAGCTCATGTTCCTAACAATAGGTCAAGTGAGAGATGAACAAAGGGCAGCCTGTAACAGATGATATATCATTATTTTATATGGAAAGGATAAGGGATGAATATCTCTGTTGGCTTTACATGACATTATTGAGGAATATTGTATGTAGGCCAGTGTTCCACAAGCTTATCTCTTACAAATATATTTAATTCCATTCTCAATATTTTAGCAGCTTTTTAGCATAATTGGTAGGGACTGGACATCGCAATCCAACGTATCTGGAAGAGACTGGGATAGGCTAATGATACACAATTCCAAATAAACTTAAAAAAAAACATTGTTAGAAAAGTTTTAATGTAACACCCTTAGAGATTAAAAGTTTGTAACTAGAGATGTGCAGAGCATTTTGAATTTCAGACAGACTTTACAGGAGGAATTGGAACAGCCTATTTCAGTCTCACAGAAAATAATTTCAAAGTCACATCTTTTCAAATTTGAAACATTTTGTATACCTCTGAGTGCAGTTTAAGGAGCATTCCAAATTGGAAAAGTATATTATGTTACTGACATTGCTCATTCTACTATGTATGTTTCTTTTGAACAAAAAGAAAGAGAAAATGAGAAATTATTTCAAAGAGCAAGAATAATGTAAAATGGCAGCTTAAGGAAGAAGCTAAAATTTAATTTATTACAAAGTATATCTCTATGATCAATATTTGGCCCATGTGCACTTACTAAGTATATTCAATAATGTAACATTCATAATACAGTATGCAAAATGCCCAAATAAAAAAACCTGATTTCTTTAAATGCATCATTTGAAGAAAAAAAAAAGTACAATTCCATAGTAAAAATATTAAATCCAAGTGACAAAAATGCAATTTTGCAAAATATACTTTTTTAAAGGAAACATAATTAAAGTTGTAAATAGTGCATACATTTTGTTGGTTTAGAAAAACATTTTGATCAGTTCTGCTGAAATATTTGTAAAGTACTTCTTGAATTCACAGATCTCAAAGCATGGATATAACACGGCTCCTTCTCTGAGTCATTTGACAAATTGCTTTTGAAATAGAGGGTAATTTCAGAAGTAGTTTGTGCTGCAACTTTAACTCAGACCTTTAAAGCAAACATGTAACTTCTAGCTTAAGACTAAGTTGTTCTTTGGAGACTAGTCTATATTTTAAATCATTGTTTTCTTCCAAATAGTTTTATTTACAGTAATCAACTAAATCTGTTTTGTCTTAGGAATAATCTTTCAATTAGTCTGTTTATTTATCCATCTATCCATTTTAGTTCACCATTCTAATTGCTATACTCTAACGGCTGAATTCATACAATGCTAAGATGGTCAAGTTCACACATCTTATAGCAAAACTAAGGAAATCACACATTAGTATTCTAATGCTGAAAAGGATGTTCAGCCTTTTCCAACAGCTGCATTTAACCAAAATAGTTAAGGAGTTAACAACAAACTATTAATCAGCAAAGGATAGTACAGTCCAGACTAGTTTTTCCCACTGCTTTATTGACACTTCTAGGAAATTAACTCAAGTAAATTCATATGGATGAAAACAAACTAGAGGTAGTCTTAAGTTTATGAAATGAAGTTACTAGAACACAGGCATATTAATCAATCAATGATAAAAGTAAACCAATATCCTACAATTAATTTTATTTGCCTCTTATTTGACCAGCTTAGTATTCAATATATAGTCTAAAAGATGGCTTAATTCACTGATCAAGATATAGTGTAGAAACCTAGCATGGGAATCCTAAACCCAATAAATCTGGAGTGCAGAAGATTGGGAAAATCTGCACTAATCAAAAGACTTATCACCATACTTATCACTTATCACCTACTTATCAGAAGGTATGTAGCATCTATATATAGTGGGTTTATGGGCACAGTTAATATTTTATTCCCATTTTTCCTATGGAGAATTGTGACTGAAGCATATGAGTTATTTTCAGGAGTAGCAAAGAGCTTGTTAATTCAGTTTATTATTTGTTTAACTTTTTAGATCAGGATGTCAAACTTGCGTCCCACGGGCCAGATGCATCATGTGCTGGCCCCGCAGCAGCCCGATTTAGCAAAGGGGGAAAAAGTCCCAATACATCACATGATACTGCCATAACGTGCGTTTGACACCCCTGTTTTAGACTAATTTTAGCCATTTTTACTGGTATAGAATTCCACTGATAACAAAACAGCTTTTGAATAAGCCAGTTACTTCATTGATCAATTGGATTTGCTGTAACTTTTGTAGCAAAAAAATTATATATATGTAATTTACTTTGCTGGTGTAGCATGAAAGGTTTATAATGGTTAAAATATGATTGCTGCTGTAATTGTAACAAAACCTACACTGTCTGCTGTACATTTAAGCAAACAAATAATGATTATATAATAATGATCTCGAAAAGGTTTTAGTGTGATGCATTTCAAAAGAACATATGTAGAATTCTTCAGTTATACACGGAGAAGGTTCAGTATTGATTGCCCAGATTCCACAGGTTGTCCCAATTAAAAGTGGTCAGGAGAAAACATTATAGGGCTGCTTTCCCCTTCAACAATCACAGTAGATCTGAGTCTTCAAAACCTTCACTTACAGCTATTGTATTTTTTTAATGTGGGGAGAACATATGTTTCCCTTTTGTTTAGAACAGTGGTTCCCAAACTTTTTCAGTCCACCGCCCCCTTAGTGCTATGAACTCATCCTCAGTGCCCCCCACCCAGGGATGGGATTCAAATTTCTGTGAGTGTGGCCTAATTTCAGGGTGTGACTTGCTGGTCATGTGACTGGGTGGGTGTGGCTTGCTGGTCATGTGATTGGGTGCGCATGGCTTGCTGGCTGAGCATGGCTTGGTGGGCATGGCCAGGTGACTGGGTAGGTGTGGTTTGGTGGGCATGTGACTGGGTGGGCATGGCCAGGTGACTGGCAAACCAAATACAAGTGGTCCTCACTTAATGGCCGGTTGTTTAGCAAGTGTTCTAATTTATGACTGGCCTTTCTAGAGCTACTTGACCTGTTTCTGGAGTTTTGACAGCCATGCACACACATACACAAACACGCCCTTCTAACCCTGCTGGAGCAGGTCATTGGATTAGAATCAGCAAAGCATCTCTGATTAGATTCTAGTAATGAATAGAATCTAATCAGAAATGCTTTGCTGATTCTTGTTGATTTGTTTTATTTGTATTTCTTTATTTTATGTTGCTGAATTGCATTGACATGTGTGTCCCTTCTTGTGCAGAGCCTAGAAGCTTTTGTGATTCTTTGCAGCAAAAATTACTGACCTCTGGCTTTGCTCTACTTTTCAAACGTGCCGCCATTGCCACATTCTAGGTGCTGGCCCTGCAGGTCCACCCCATTGAGCCCGCTGCACCAGAGGGACCTGCCCAAGCAAGTCCAGGAGGAGCAGTGCACCAAGTCAATGGGGTGAGCCTGAAAGAGGGAAAGAGAGAGAGAGAAAAGAAAGAGAAAAGGGAAAGAAAGAAAAAGGGACAAAGAAAGGGGGGGATGGAAGGAAGGGACAGAAAGAAAAAGAAAGAAAAAAAGAGGGAGGGAGGAGAAAGATAATGAGATATCTATTCTAGTCCAATCATCTGCTCCAGCAGGGTTAGAAGTGAGTGTGTGTGTGTCCTCCTTGTAATTTACCAGTACATTTTGGTTTTGCCTTCTTCAGAATTGGCACTGTAATACATTGGGGAAAAGTAATTTTTTAGGGTGGAGGTCTGGTCCAATGGATCCTATTTAAAGCTTCAACAAAATGTGAGAGCTTCCTAATAGTCTCTTGACCATGTTTCATCCACAAAACCTTTAATAGAAGCCAAAGATGTTTCAATGTGCTAGCAAAGATGTTTCAATGTGGAAAATGGCCTCAGTCTAAACTAGGCCTCATTTCAATCTGATGCATCAGGACTCTCTCTGTCTCTCTGTCTGTCTGTCTCTGTCTCTCCTCTGTCTCTCCCTTCCTTCCTCTCTCTCTCTCTCCCTCCCAGACTGGCTTTGCTCTACTTGTGCCTGCGGGACCAGTGCCCCGAACATGGATGGATGGAGAGAGAGAGAGAGGTAGATAGGTAGGTACGTAGGTAGGTAGGTAGGTAGGCAGGCAGGCAGGCAGGCAGACGGACCTTTTGGATGAATGTATGGATAGGTAGGCAGGCAGGCAAGCAGGCAGGAAGACAGGCAGACAGGCAGACGTTCTGGATGTATGGATAGATAGGTAGCTAGGTAGACAGAAAAACAGACAGAGAGACCTTTTGGATGGATGAATGGATGGGTGGATGGATGGATAGGTAGGTAGATAGAAAGACAGATAGACAAACAGGTAGGAAGGCAGAGGAAGGGTGGCTTTGACCACACGCCCAATATCCAGGATCCCACTCAGCCAAGCCCACCCTTCTTTGTAGTTGCCGTGCCTAACAGCAAGTTCACAGGCTGCCCCTCCCACCAGGGATCAACTTCCCAAGCTGCCCTCCCTCCCGGGGCACTCACATTGTAGAGGGCGGTGCTGTTCCCTCTTTCCTGGAGCCAGTACAGGGCAGGATTGAGGAAGCCCAGGGTAGGCAGCTATGGCTCGTTGGGAAAGTTTGCTATACTTTCCCAACATGCCACCACCGCTGCATTCATGGCGCCACCCTCGCAGGCACGCCACCGTTGCCTGCCCTGGGCTTCCTCAACCCTGCCCTGTACCAGCTCCAGGAAGGAGGGAACAGCACCGCCCTCTATGACGTGAATGCCCTGGGGGGGGGGGCAGCTTGAGAGGCTGATCCCTGGCAGGAGGGGCAGCCTGTGAACTTGCTGTCAGGCACAGCAACTACAAAGAGGGGCAGGCTTGGCTGAGTGGGATCCTGGATATTGGGCATGTGGTCAAAGCCCCCCTTCCTCTGCCTCCCCCAAGGTGATCCACAGATGCCATTGACTGTTGCACTATAGCAGTGCAGGGGGCTCAATGGGTGAGCCTGTGGAGCCAATGCCTCGAATGCCCCCCTGCTGCCTCTTAGCACCCTCTTGCTGCCCCCCTTGCTTCTTAGCACCCCCTAAGGCATCGCACCGCCCCCCAGGGGGCGGTACCACCCACTTTGGGAACCACTGGTTTAGAATATAGGAATGTGTACATGCAATGCTCACCAGTCAAAAGTGTTCTGTCTTAAGTATTCCACTTGGGCAGTAAACACTAGATAGCAGCAAATTTCAGAGTGTTTGGTGTCTCTTTGCTGCCCTGTAATGGTTGAATCAGGGTTTGTAACATAGATAACATCACAATAAAGGAATGGATTGAGAAGAATAAAGCTTCCAGGAGTGAACATCATGGGTGTTACTAGGCTGTTCAGAGCTCATAGTGCATACTGCTGCCCTTGAAATGATGGCCAACTCAGGATCTGGGGAGAGCAAAGAAGTAGTAGAAGTAACATCTATTTATTGCTTATCAACCTCGTTCTTGCCTTCCTGTCACACTTATATACAGCACCAATCTATGCAAAATATCTGGTCATTAACTGGACATGGGAGCAAAAACACAGAAAAAAACTCCAATTCTTTGTTGCTATCTAATGACCATGAGATTTTTGAAGTCCGGATAGGGTAGCTATAGAATGCAAGATCAAGTTTGTTGAAGGTACTGGGCAAGGAATAAACAATACAAGCAAGCCTAGGAGAGGTTAGTTTCTTTCTCGCCCTTTATTTTAACCACTGGCATTTTGAATTTTTTGCTTTGTCTTTCTTGTTGTAAAAATAAAATAAACTACCACTTTCTTCCCTACAGCAAATACTTAAGGCAAAACCTGTTCTTCTAATGAGTAATTCCAACAAAAGAAGGCCTGTGGATTGACAAATGACTTTCAGATCTTTACATCAGTATAATTTGGCACTAAGTATTAACATTTGAAAGCCAGATTTCTTATAACAGTGGCCTGTACAACAACAGACCCTTGGCAGGTTTGAAATACTGCAGTGACCTTTAATTTAGAGAAATTATTACCAGCAAGAGAAAACAGGTTGGTCATGTGCATGCTTCAAACAGAAGGCTAGAAGTAAAAAGAAGAAAAAATATATAATTCAGAGTGTATATTCTCCAGCCTTGGCTCTGGTCTGAAGCTGATTTTTACCTCTGCTACAGCTGTTCAAACAGGTAACTGCTCAGAGAAACATAAGTAAATAGTTTAATTTCTTTCGGCGCCTCTCCAAAATATAAAATGCAGTCTCTTCATATAAAGTCATCCCTTACATGTTGACTTAACGAAAAAAGACTTGCAAAGTCATTTATATATTTATTAAATAATTATAAAATGGTTAGCAAAGGGTTCCACATTTGCTATTTACACAATGTATTTTTCCTTGTTCAGGTTTGTTAAAAACCTGAAATCTGATGCCCACTTTCCTTGATCTTCATCCAACAAAGAGAATTGCTAAGGGTGATGTGATGATAGTCTTCCAATATTTGAGGGACTGTCACAGGGAAGAGGGCTTTAACTCTCTGAAGCATCCTTAGGTGGGACAAGAAGTAATGGATGGAAGCTAATAGCATCCCTTAAACTAAATCTTGGTGAGGGGTCTCACAAAAAAATTATTAATGGATTAAATTCATGCAATATTTCTAAATAATATTAATTGAAGGGGAAAAGGGCATTTCAAGGCATTTTGGAAAAAAATTATTTTGGATTTCTATAAAACAAATGAATGCTTATACTATGTTTTGTTGCATTTTAATTTAATTTTACCTCATAAATCAACTATGACTTTCCTATTAAGTGCCTATTGGCTTCAATTTTCTTTTAGCGGTAATAGTTTGCAACAATGACAGATCTTCTAGAGTCATAGTGGCTGAAAGGGGGGGGGAGGATAAGAAAACTATATAAATATTCTCAATAAATAAATAACAGTTGTCATTTCCCAAATCTGACAGTCTCTGCCTGTGCTTAAATTGAACGACATGCCATTTATCCTAATAGATGGGAATTTGCTGCATAGGAGCGAGTAGACTAATTCTTATTCACCTCAGCTGTGATCTCAGCCAGAGGCTTGAGTTCTAACAGGGCTTGGATGGATCAAATCTCTCTGGAAAATCTTAGTCAATTATAGAAGCCTTAGGCTAAAAGGAAGGTGCTTGTCTTTCCGTCGCTGTTTCCCTCTCTCTTTAAGGAAATTCACAAAATACTACATTCTCCTCCTATTCCTCATCTTACCGAACAAGCAAATGAATCCTTCGTCTGTAGAATATCTGGGAATACCTCTTTCCCCTGTAATTTAACATGACTCAGTCTCACATCCCGATAATACAAGTGGTGAGAAAGGCTCCTAATCCTATTGGCATACCCCCTTGTCAGCACCTCTTTATTTGACTGCTTTAAAGGCTCAACATGTTTTGATTTACAATAAGCGCTGAGATAACTGCAGGTGCCCTCCGAAAGCAAGGTTAACTCACCTGAGATGATTTTCTTTTCTTCTGAACAAAGCAATACAAGAACAGGAAATGCAATTAATACAGGTGCTTCCCTGAAAGGTAGGAAATGTCACTTACCCCTGATATGACATAAATCCTCATTAAATAAGCAGGCCCCAATGGTTGGCTTTATCTTTTTTTCTGTAGAGAGGAAAGGATTTAGGTTGAAAATGTAGAAGCAGGCATGGCAGATTTAGGAAAGCAAGGTATAATTTTTGCAAAACTCCCTAATCGCTTGCAATATTGGGATTCAGAAGCAATTATTATTCAATGATGGACTTAGAAGAATTTAGATGATAGATTTTATCTCACAGGACGTAAAATAAAAATTGTACTTTGTCTAAATAAACATATTTTTCAAGCTGAATTGATGCCTATAAATTTTGCAAAAGCATAAAGGGAGAGAGGTTTCACCCATCTATTTTTTTCTACAAAAATCTTACGTTCTTCAGCTCTTTTCACTTTTTTACGTTAGAAATGTATTCACAAATTATTGAAGAGTAGACCTCAAAAACCTGAACTTGCAAGAATCAAAACAATGACAAAATAAACACAAACATATTCAGAAAACTTTAACATCACTTTCATAGTTTTAAGAGTAGAATCTCTGGCTACAAAAATAGTTGGCACCTTTAATATCATTTTGATGCCCCAATCAATACATTTTTATTTTCCTTGGCTATAAGGTTTTCTATGTTTTAAGTTTGCTTATTCTTTCATATCACTTACATTGAATTGTTTTAGCTTATAATTCCAAATGTATATATTTTATAAGATTGTGCATACTTAAACAAAGTGTTTTGCATCTTAGCATTTTGACTTCTCATATGTTTATGAAATAAACACAATGACAATTCATAAATTTTAACCAAATTATAACTTTATGCTTTTCCTAATAGTTGACCATACTATCAATGCCACCCATGGTGGGAGGTAGGATATTTATTTATTAGAATTTGTCAAACAAAAATGGGAACAAGAATAAAAGAATAAAAATACAATGACAGGAAAGATATGCACTTATCTTATGTACTACTAAACACATAAGTATGTGTTTAGATAGTTAGATAGTTAATCTAAACGAGATAGTTAGCTGCTGTGATCACAATCTGGACTTCTATGTTCCCTGGGCATAGCCCTATAATCACAGGTAGTTATGAAGCTAATTTCAGTTGTATTAATGTTGTTCTATTTTATAAATGCTGATAGAAAGGCAGGGACTACTGTACTTTCAAGAATTGCAACTCATCTTGTAACATTTCTCCTTTACCAAGTAGCCATCTGTGCAGACAGGAAGCTTGGACATGCCAGGCATAGTCTTGTAGTGATTTTCTTTTCTCTGGGGCTAGTTCCAATTAGTACTGATCCAGCACTCATATTTTCTGTAGAGAGTCGGCTCTCAGTTTTGTCCGTACTTTTGTGCAATATCTACCTGAAACTCTGGACAACATCATCTGCTGTAAGGGTGTCAGGTAACATCAGTATGCTGCTGATATTCAGTTGTATATCTCAGCTGCTAGTCAAAGTTCTTGTTCAAATTTGGATGCAGTGTGATAGGTTTAGATGTAAAAGAGCAAACTGAGTAGCTACGGATTTTAAAGATATGGAGATTTTGCATTTATGGTTCTAGATGAGGTTGTACAGACCTGGATAGACCTAATATATAATTAGTGGGTTCTCCTAGACTCATGTCTCCTGCTTGAAAAAGAGGTGGAAGATTTGGTTGAGACAGCCTTGGCACATATCCATCATGTGAACTCCCCTGGTTGCCAGTAGTTTCCAGATACAAGTCAAATAGCTGGTTATTCTCTTTAAATCCTTTCAAGATTAAACGACTTGATTATTTGTGGGATTGCCTGTATTCAGTTATATCTATAGTTGCACCTGTTCTATGGAATTACCCTCAATGGCCTTTTCAAAGGCTCTAAAACTCTTGTTTTCTCCCAGGGTCAAATTATTTTGTGAATTAATCATGAATGGTTATCTCATTATTTGAATTTCCTCTGGTGCAATATGCTTCACTGCACTGTATTATGTCCTATATTTTGCATCTGTTATTCATATATGTCACAGAAAGTTACATAGTATATCGAATGAATGGGAACTATATAAATTTAAGTAAAGAAATTTGGGTTTGGGGGCAATAGGGCTATAATATCTGATCTGAAAAAACTCTTGATTATGATTAGATAATAGCAAATTTGGATTTCTGTATCCTGGATTTTGCAGACCAAATTTGGTAGTCCTATTCATTCTGCTTCCCCGCCCCCTCCTCTCCCAACATCTTGTTGGACAGGACTTGGTTTCTGTAAGGAGACTTTCAAGCAGTTCGTGAAAATTTATAGCTTGTAATAATTTTTGAACTTGGCAAATCCTGCCTTGCTATGAAATAGCTCCATCCTATAAAAGTGTCCGTATTAAAGCAGTACAGGTTTAGCATCAATCTAACATTGCTCTTCACTGTAATGCATTACTTTTTTTTACTTGAGCTACAAGCACCCTTCTGTCACTCTTCCTTTCTTTTATCATGTATTCCTCTCATTGGATATTTTAACGAGTCAGCTAAGATGAAATGACTGTCCTGTTTGTGAAATTTATACTATAATAAAGATGTTTAAAGTAAAAAAAAAAAAATCTTTAAAACTCAGCAGGGCTTTCTGTTGCTTTTACTCCTAGAGTTTAATATAGTTACTTCTTTATTGTTTAGAGGGGAAATGTCTGGGAAATTTGATGGCTTCCAGGGCTTCCTTCATCCCTTGATAACTATTTTATTCAGGAATAAATGGCAAGGTTGAAAACCTGCTTTTTCAATGGGTGTCCTATCAGTGGCCTGATCCTTACACACTTCAGTATCATAGCTATGAGATCCCTTGGTTGCTTCAGTAAACAGAAATACAAATAACACTTGGTTTGGCTTGCATCTCTGCACATGCACTTTTTGTGCATTCAGTTACAAAGCATAGGATAGATAAAAAATACAGTACATCTGTGTTGTGTACAATCCCACAGACATAGGAATATCAATGGATTAACCGTAAGCACGACCTTGCTTAGATCCAGACTTGGATCTTTATTTCACAAAATTAAAAATATTCATCTAGGTATAAAATTATGTTGAACCGAGGTTGTGCTGTAAGAGAAGAAAGCACAAGGGCCTTCACCTCATTTTGCTAGGAATAACCAGCTTCTGCTTAGAGATACCAGGGCATGGCCTAGCATAATGAGAAACAGATCATGGAATTCATAATTAAACTTTGGATTAGGCTTTAATTGCTTCCATCAGAACAGTGCACAAGGAGGAAAGCCAGGGTTCTCTCCTTTCAGGTGACAGCATAATTTTATGTTGCATATTTAGGTGATATGCAGAATAGTTTAGTGTGCATGCTAATCCTCCCCTCTTCTTCTTCATACCATCATAAAAAAAAAATAGACTTTTCAATTTAGGAGGAGAACCCTTGCTATCTGGCACCATGTAATTAGCATACATGAATGAAAAATGAGTTCCTGCTGGTCTGGCCTGCTATATAATATTTTAAAAGATTTTTTTCAATTTAAAATGTTCACCTTATTTCTATTCATTTCATTAGTGGGAGACAGAGAGATGGGTATACACACTCATCATGCAGACATACACACTCATTCAGTATTTGTGCACTTACAGACAATTAAATATATGCGCTTATACTTGCACACACCCCTCCCTGCATATTTATTTGTTAGGTTTATATCACATTTTTCTTTCAGGAGCTTCATGATTTCCTACAATAGCAGCTCAATGGAGAATGCTGGGTGACTAATCATTCTCTCAAGCTTTATAATTTGTTATATTTTAATGTCTTTTACTTAGTCGTCCTCCAGAAAGTTCAAAGCAAGCTCTAATAGATTAAATATTCTCCCACTGAATATTTACTGCATCCTTCGTTATGCTGCAACTATAGATTAGCCTTAGAACTTTCTTCAGTTTGCATCCATTCAAAAGAATGTTGAATCAGGAAACACAGATAATCTTCATTGAGTGATTTACCATTGGGACTTGCAATTCAATGGCCAAATGAAACAGGCACTAAGAGAAACCACAATAATACTTACAATTACAAATCAATTTACCTTTGCTTTACATACCTGCAAAGATGTGATGACTAGTTACATATTTTATTATTTTATTCATTACCATGACTACAAAAGTAGTTGTTAAACAAGGAACATCTGTTATTCAAATAAGTATTTCCCCCCAAAAAAAATAGATTGTTGGATTTTTTTTCTTGTTCAAATAAATGTTTCTATATAAAAAAAAATAATCAAATGAGTTTCTTTCAGACTCTGTGCTTTTGCTCCACCTGTAACTAGCTCCATTTTATGAATGGAACATCAGAGATATTCATTTCTCTTGAACTGTTTCAGGAATAGACAATCTGAAACTAGGTAAACTAACACTACTAATAGCTTTTGTGCATGGCTTGTCAGAACACTTCACAATTTAAAAGACAGAGATGGCACTTTCACCTCTCATGTTCTGAAGCAAATGTGACCTATATTTGGCTCTTATTTTGACAATAACCTTCCCCACACCCAAGGACAGCAGACAAGGGTAGGACAGGCAGGAGACCAATCATGCTCTTGACCTCCAATAACCTGCTATGTTTCTGGTTGCTTGGTATCTTCTACCAAGCAACCAGAAGTTGTTGCCTTACTCAGGAATAGACTTGCTTTGCCACAGACCACAGATTTGATATTGATAACCTCCTGTGCCTTATTCAATGCTCCTTAAAGGCTTTGAAGTTCTGGCTAATGGTATGTGATTATGGAAATTGTAGTCCAGCATATTTGGAGAGTACCAGATTGTGTAGCCTTATCCTAATCACTGTCCCATATGTTAACATGGCATGAATAAATATAATAAAATTATATCTTATTGCCACAGATTGATGCAACTAGCATCCAAAGGGGCATAAGAAATGTGAGCAGACATCAAAGCAAAGATTGTTCCTTTGTATGTGTGCTTCAATTCACTATTGTATCTATCATCTTGCCTTTATTGGCCCATTAACTGATGTTCCTAAGTATTTTTTTATAAGTCCGGGTCTATGCATAATGTTCTATTCACCTGTTCTTGATGTGTTCAATATCTAATATTCAACATTTCACCATAGCATATTAGGAAATTCATTCTTCCATCTTTGGTCAGCACAATTAAAAAAAGATGCTGAGATCTTGGAAAGTGTGCAGAGAAAAGTAACAAAAATGATAAAGGTATGGAAGTTAAATCCTTTTATGAATGGCTGAGAGAGCTAGGTATGTCCAGCCTATTGAAGAGAAGGATTAGGGGAGATACAATAACTATCTTCCGGTACTTAAGGGAAAGGCAGAAAAGAAGGGACTGACTTAATCTCTACAGTACCAGAGAACAGGAAAAAAGGTATTGGGTGGGAGCTTGTTAAAGACTCAACCTCGAAGTAAGGAGCAATTTTCTGGCAGTGAGAATCAATGGAACAGCTTGCATCCCAGAGTTGAGCAGGAAATTGGACTAGAAAATCTCAAAGGTCCTTCCAGCTCTATATTTCTATGATCTATAGAACTCTTATGAACTGTATGTATTTTGATTTACTCAAAATTTTGAATTATAAGTAAAATAGGAATAGATAAATGTTTATAAGTTTATTGTGTATGTCCATGTGCCACCAGATCATGTTTTGATTCCTACTTATCCATACATGCAGTATAGCCACATTATATAATCTATGAAGCAGTCTCCGCTGCTTAGCCTCATTTTTATCTGATAAAACTTGCCGTCAAACACCTTGTCCCCTTCTTGATATTTTTATACTTGTGTTCCTATGCCACAACTCAAGCATGGGCCTTATACTTCTTCCTCTAAATTCTAAAAGATTTATTTAATTAGGAGGACACACTAATCTATATTTGTGGATGCAAACTTTTCTTGGTTCCTAGCATCAGTAAACCCAGAAATGTTTGGAACTGCAAAAATTAAATGGACAACAAATTTCTGTACTTGCAATGGCATGTGAACATGTCCTCTGGAAATGGTTAGTGAGGCATCCTTACAACACAGCAAGGAGGTTGCCTGGATCTGGTCATGGGTTTGCCTCAGTCTAATTCTTCCACTCCTTTTGAAGGACTGCCTCAGTATGATAGTTGATCTTAGCCAAAAGGCTGAGAAGTGAGAAGCACTGGCCTATATAACTAGCTTGCCATTGATCCAAGAACTCAGAACATACTGTCTACTCATCTCTAGCTCACCAGAAACTCAATGCCTAACTCACTTTTTCTGTTAAGTGTCAAATGTAGTGTTTTCTGATTTGTGCTGGCTCAAACAGTGCTGCTGTCCAGTTTGCCTGCTGTGCTTCATTTCCTTGTGGGCAAAACACTTTCACTCCAATTGATTACTGTGCACTATGGCAGATATACCTGTCTTCCTTTGTCACTGACCTTCACAGTCAGTTCCCCCCATTGTACAGCAATAGAAAGTGAAATGAAGGTAACCGTGGAACTTTCACCCTGTCTTTGTTATTTATTGGAGCTGTGAAATGGACAAGAGTTCTTCTACTTTCCTCTTCTAGCTGAAATGACAAGTGGTAAAATGGTAGTCGTCTCTGTTTTGTTTTTACAAATTTAGAAAAAAATAAAGTAGCTGGGAAAGCTTCCAGACAGGAACCATGATGAATGCCATCCACAGAGATTCTCAGTTTATTATTATTTCAGGGCGAAATGAGAGGCAGAAGTTGAAATCAGGGATTTCTAAAGCACACTTCTTTTCCAGATATTTTGGCACAGAAATTCAGCAGCGGAATGCTACAGTGCAGAAACTCTTAAGATAGCATTTGAGTTTGAAGATGAACAACTGCTAAAGATAATCTCATTTGCTATAGATTACAGATATCATTATTAAAGTAGGCAATAGTTGTTAAACCTTCTTGGCTTTGATATCCTTTTCAAGCTGAGCAGTTTTGAACAAATCTTAAGCCTATTTTTTAAAGTGTTGGGTATTTGTCCTAGCTTTGCATATGACACCAAGTTAGGAAAAATACCCAACACTTTAGAAGATAGGCTCAAGACTCAGAAAGATCTAGACAGACTAGTAGCCCAACAAAGTGCAGGTACGGTTTTACATTTTTACGTTTAGGCAAGAAAAACCAAACCTATAGATACAGAATAGGTGACTCAACAGCAGTAACTATCAGAGGGGTCTAGAAGTCCCAATCGACAACCACTTAAATATGAATCAGCAGTGTGCCCTCACTTACCAAAAAAGCTAATGCAGCCTTAGACTGCATCAACAGAGGAATAGCATCAAGATCATGTGAAACTTTAGTACATTGGTTTAGTAAAATATATTGCTTTAGTAAAACAGCACTTGAAATATGGCAAACAATGTTGGTCCCCATTATACAAAAAGGATATTGAGACTCTAGAAAGAGTGCAGATAACAAATATTATTAGAGGACTGTTCGCTAAAACATTTGATAATGGTTATGGTTATGTCCAATTTAACAAAGAGAAGACTAGGGATGACTATCATGTCTTCAAATATTTGAGGGGCTAACACAAATCTATTTGTGCAATCTATTCTCTAGAGTACACAAGGGAAAGAAAAGAAGTAACAGATGGAAATTTATCAAAGAGAGATTCAATCTAGAACTAAAGAGAAATTTCCGGCCAGGTAGAACAATTAATCAGAGGAACAGGTTTAGAAGTTGTGATTGCTCCATCATTGGAAGTTTTAAGAAGAGATTGAAAAACCATTTATCCAGAAAAGTATAGGATCTCTTGCTTGGTCATGGGACTGAATTACAAAGTACCTTCTAACCCTGTTATTCTATTAGTTGTATGAAAAGGAACAAATGATGCTTGTTAATTGAAATAAGTTATATACATATACAAAGATTTTAGTGGGAAATCCTCAATATATGTAATTCTTTAATATTAAAAATGAAAATAACATTAAACTGGTTTTTCTTAATACATTATAGAATTGTGTTTCTTTTCTGCCATTAACATTATACTCTTTTTTGATAGGCATATTTCAAACATAATGGATCATTTTGAAGACTTGTTTAAAATTTTTTGTCAGTAATCAATTAACTTATTTACATTATATTTAAGTTGAAAAATATAAAGTCTTGCTCACTTGCTTTCTTCCTTTAGAAATATACAGTATAAAGCAGTGGTAGCTAACCTTTTTGGGCTCCTGTGCGTTTGCACACTCACACTCATGTGCCAGCACCAAGAAGGCAATGCACACATCCCCACACCACCTACGCATGTGCGCATAATCCCCACCCACCCATCCCCGCCACCCCCTTACCTGCACTGCAAGCACAGCTGATTTTTCGCCAGTTTGAGGCCTTTTGCCTCCCAAAGGTGCTTAGGAAGAGCTTCTGCAGGCTTTGCAGGCGGAAAACTAGCCCGTTTTGTCACTTCTGGTGTTTTCAGAAAACGGGAAGTGATGAAATGGGGCTAGTTTTTGGCCTGCAAAGCCTGCAGAAGCCTTTCTCAACCCTTTGGGAGACTGAAAAATGTCTCAAACTGACCAAAAATCAGCTGTGAGGTGTGTGCATGCCCAGTGAGGTAAGTTTGCCTGCAGCTCGCATGCCAGACACGTGCCATAGATTTGCCATCACGGCTATAAAGTATATATAGAAATTCATGTTATAAAATATTACTTAAATTATAGACAGTCTTGAAAAGTAAATATATTCTACCATTGATAAGTGTGTAGTCAGTATCAAATAAGAATTGCATTAATAAAGTACAGTGACTGGTTGTATTATTTCATCAGTTAATACAACTTCTGTATGAAAAACTCCAATGAGTGAAAAGCCTGTGGGCAAAAAAGTGTGAAAATATTAAAATAAATAAATAAAAGCCACTGTATGGTTTTCATGGGCAGTTTTTGTCTGTATTATCCCTTTCGAAAGCCTTCTTTAGTAACCTACTATGATGGTGGATTGTAGATAACTTCTTTGTGTAATACCATTGGCCACTTAAAAGTCACCATTAAGATTATGAAACTAAAATAGAAACATCATGCATATTGGACATTATAGATTTATGTTCTGAGCCAATGGCAGCAAACAACTTAATACTTACAGACGCCCCAGAAGAGGACACGAATGCAGGAGCATTTTCTTGGCGTCTCTTCGTTATTAACTGATCCAATCCCTAGTAAGGTTGCACAGTGCTCTGGCTCTGAAGATAAAAAGGAAGTTCAGAGTCAACAGAGGTGCAAATGTGGAATCCACATTTCTTGAACACAATTTTTTTTTTAAAAATCAGAACTAGAGAATGTTGCATGCTGATCCAAAGCATGTGTCTTGTCTTCGATTCCTAGTAGTTAACTTTCATTAGAACTGAGACAGGGAGAATGAAAATGAAGAAAATCTGCCTTTGAATTTTATTTCTGCTCGATGAGGTAAACTTTAATGTTTTCAATAGCTAGGATCCTCACAGTGTAGAAGCAGCTCTCATATGCTGACTGCAGTGTATAATTAGACCATAAGGTCATCTATAATGCATCTGTGGAATGTCATGCCGCTAGATAAAGGCAACCTTTTTATATAAATGGCACTTATGCAAAATTGTGGTCCACAAGTTATTGACATTTTATAATGTCATCCTTAGGACCCTTGTGATTTCTATGATGTATACTTTTCATTCTCAAATAAAGAATTGCTAGTTTTGCAGCCTAATGAAAACTTTGATTCCTTAGTTCAATTTGAATCATACATGGCTGCAAAACACCAAAGCCAAATGGAATTATAAAAAAGTCATTCTAAAAAAACCCAAAGCAAAACACCTTTAATATCCTGAATTAAGTTCTCTAAACTTCAAACAAATAATAAATTATAATTTAGCTAAATCAGTACCGTGAATCTAGTATGAATCAGTGCAAAACGAGTATTTCTGAAGAATCATCTTAACAAGCTCTGGCACATATTAATATACTCTTTTATATTTCTGTGAAGGCCTGAAATTACGTTTCTTTAAAAGGGCATGATAGAGACATAATGGCAGCAACACAGGGATAAGCATAGGACATTCCTTTTCTTACTTTTGAGAACTGGATTTTTCAAAATGTGCTCATCTTAACCTGAAGAAGAACATTTTTTTCCTCTACCTACCATGTGTTTATCTCCTACCAAATAAGATTGTCAAATCATAGTACAGTGATTTGTTGCCAAGTTTCTTTCTTTAGTCTTACACAATTCTTTCAATTTGATGCCTCCAAATGTCTCAGAGCGTGTCACCTGATGGGCATCAGGTTGCATTCAGTTCTCCAGATTACTAATCATTCTTCAAAAGCCACCATGTATTAATTAGTTAATTCATCCTCTGTCTCTTTTTAAAGGTTTTTAACTAATGATCATTGTTCTGTATTAGCATTCTTGTAGACTCGCATTCCGATTGGTCCACCCGGACTGCAACCTGATTGGCTTACTGAACTCTTGTGATTGGAGCGCTAAGAATCTACCGCGATTGGCCGAGCCGATCGTGGGAGATTCAAATCGCTGCCATTGGCCGCCGAGCCGCCGGCCAGCTGTATAAAGCCAAGCGGCTCGCAAGCCTTTGCTGTCCTTGTTCTGAAGCTATAATAAAGAGCTGAATGTTCACTATCGCGTCTCGCCTCTTATGTGACCCGATCCACCGATCTAACACTGGCGACGAAGGTGGGATCGTGAGGCGAGGACCCAACCAGCACGTGGCAAACGGTGCGCAACGACCCACAAGATGGCCAGCAGCACCCCGCCACCCGCTCCGTTCGACCCAGCCACCGAGGACTGGGAATCATACACCGATCGCTTCCAGATGTTCCTGGAATGCAGCAATCTCAAAGACGCCAACGGGCAGAGGAAACGGGCAGTGTTCCTAACGCACTGTGGCCCCGTGGTATTCAAGATGGCCAAGGCCCTGGCCAAGCCCGCCGACGTAAAAGAAATGGACTGGGCTGACCTTGAGCCCATCTTGCACCGCCATTATGCCCCTGCCGTGCCCATACTCATCCGTAGGCATGATTTCTACCGGCGAAATCAGCGCGAGAGCGAAACCATAGGCGACTTCGTGGCCCAGCTACGGAACCTAGGAGGTCTATGTGGTTTTGCCGACCTGGACGAGGCACTACGTGACCGAGTCGTCCTCGGACTCAGAGACCCCATGCTGCAGAGCCGGCTGATGGCCAAGGGCGACATCTCCCTCGCCGATGCCCTCGCCGAGGCAACTGCCGCCGAGGCCACCTGCCAATCAGCAGCCCGGATTTGGCAAGCGAACACAACCGAACGGCCGCCAAACAACGAAGCGACCCCGGCACCAGCGAAGCCCGGAGAAGCCAGCCACCGAGAAACAACCACACATCATGGCGACATCGACCCCCAATCCGACACCGAGGAAGAGGAAGAGAAAGAGGAGATCCATCGGCTGCAGGCCGAGCGCGACCGGCGGGACCGAAGGGGACGTAAGTTGGGATTCCATTGCACCGGCTGTGGTAGCGATCACCCCCGTTCTGAATGCCGTTTCCTCGACGCCATCTGCTGGCATTGCGAGAAGTGGGGGCACATCGCCAAGGTGTGCCGGAACAAGAAAAACTACAGCCTGCAACTACGAGGCAATAGCCCCTGACGACAAGACAGCACCCCCTCCAGGCACCGAGACCGCCAAACTGAGAGCCAGTGGAGCCGCGACGGCCGCAGCAGACGACTCAGCGAAGCACAGCAGCGCGAAGAAACCCACCAGACGGTCGTCATCAGCCACTCATCAACCATGGACGCCCGAAAGGTACACGTGGAGGTGAGCATCGAGGACCAGCCCTGCGAGATGGAAGTGGACTCCGGGTCCTACCTCTCCATGGTCTCTTGGCGCACAATCAAGCGCCTAGTACCAACCATCCGCCGCAACGAGCTAGACGACCAGAAACTAATCCTGAAGGACTACCAGGAAACCGCATCCCTGTGGCCTGGAATCGGACATTTCAAAGTCACCTTCAAAAACCACACCAAGGTATTGCCACTCACAGTCGTGGACAAAGACCGCCCCAGCTTGCTCGGCCTGCAATGGTTCTCCCCGCTGGGAATAGAGGTGACGGGCATCCACCACACAGACGAGGCCGACTGGGAAGCGACGCTCGTGAAGGAATTCCAGGAGGTCTTCGACGACTCTCTAGGCAACCCTAACGTTGCCCCAATCCGCCTCAAGCCACGGCGAGTGCCATTTGCGCTCAAGCCGAAAATCGACGAGCAACTAGACAAGCTCGTCGCGCAAGGGGTTTTAGAGCCAATCGACCATGCCCGCTGGGAAACGGCCATAGTCACCCCCATCAAACCCGATGGCTCCATAAGAATCTGTGGTGACTATAAGGCCACCCTCAATCACGCGCTACAGCAAAGCGCCTACCCCGTCCCAGTAGTACAGCACCTTCTGCACTCACTGGGGGGTGGCCAGGTCTTCGCAAAACTCGACCTGGCGCAAGCCTATCAGCAACTGCCGGTCGATGCTGAGACAGCCGAAGCGCAAACGATTGTCACACACCGGGGGGCCTTCCAATGCAACTGACTCCAATTCGGAGTCAGCGTCACCCCAGGAGTTTTCCAAAGCCTCATGGAAAGACTCTTCCAGGGAATAAAAGGAGTGGTCCCCTACTTTGATGACGTGCTGGTCGCAGCTGCCAACAAGGAACAATTGGAAACCCGTTTAAGGGCGGTGCTTAACAAATTCAAAGACACCGGCCTTAAAGTCAAAAGAAACAAATGCCAACTCTACACCGAGAGGGTTGAATTCCTGGGGTACCTCCTGGAACGGCACGGAATACACCCAACCAGAAAGAAACTCAGAGCCATCAAAGAAGCCCCCACACCAACAAACAAGGCGGAACTAAAGGCATTCTTGGGACTGCTTAACTTTTACAATGTTTTCCTACCCCAGAAGGCGACTGTGGCGGAACCCCTGCACCAGCTACTCAATAAAGCAGCCACCTGGACCTGGGGGAAACGGGAGGAGACTGCATTCCAACAGACAAAAAACCTGCTAACATCAGACGCAGTCCTAATCCAGTATAGCGAGACCCTGCCGCTTACAGTAACATGCGACGCATCACCCTTCGGCATCGGAGCAGTCCTCAGCCACACCCTACCCAACGGGAAGGAAGCACCCATCGCCTTCTTCTCCAGAACGCTGGCCAGACCGGAAAGAAATTACAGCCAGCTGGACAAAGAAGCCCTCGCCATCGTCGCCGGAGTGAAAAGGTTCCACGAGTACCTTTACGGTAGGACCTTTTCGATCATTACGGACCACAAACCCCTACTCGGAATATTTGCAGGGAACAAAGCCACCCCAAACATCCTGTCACCCTGGATGACGCGGTGGTCCGAGTTCCTTGTCGCTTACTCGTATGAACTGTTACACCGGCCCGGCAAGAATATTCCGCACGCAGACGCATTAAGACGGTCACCACTACCAGACCTAGACGACGACCCAGCCCCCACAACAACGACCCTGCAAATAGAGACTCTACCCAGCCCGCTCTTAACCGCGCCAGACATTGCCCGTGAAACAAATAAAGACAAATGGCTGGCGCGGGTATTGAGTTGGGTAGAGTGGGGGTGGCCGGAAAATGAGGGCAGCGAACAGTTCAAAGCTTTCCGAAACTGCCAAACCGAGTTGTTCACACAAAGGGGGTGCATACTCTGGGGAGACCGGGTAGTTATACCAGAGACACTACAGGGTAGAGTGCTGGCAATGCTACACGAGGAGCACCCGGGGGTTGTCAAGATGAAAGCCCTGGCCAGAAGTTACGCTTGGTGGCCAGGGATGGACAAGCAAATCGAGACATGGGTCGCCGGGTGCAGCAGGTTCCAAGAGATGAGATCCACCCCCCCTCCCACTGCTCCAGTCCTGGAATGGGAAACCCCCGGAGGACCGTGGTCGCGAATACACATAGACTTCGCCGGGCCAACCAATGGGCATACATTCCTCATCACCGTGGATGCCTACTCCAACTGGTTGGAGGTAAGCACCATGAGGGCAACTACAACAGAAGCGGTCATCGAGAAGCTCAACAGACTCTTTGCGACACATGGGCTACCAGATGTCTTAGTGTCGGACAACGGCCCGCAGTTCACGGCACTGACATTTGAAAGATACCTGGCCAAATGGGGCATCAGACATGCCCTAACCTCGATGGCTCATCCGGCGGCGAATGGACGGGCGGAAGGGATGGTCCAATACACAAAGAAAACCATCCAGAAAATTGAAACCAGCGACATTCAAGAAAAGATAAACAGAATGCTTTTCATACAGCACATCACGCCCAGCACGACCACAAACAAAAGCCCAGCGGAGTTACTGATGGGCAGAAAACTGAGGTCACCGCTGGACCAGCTACATCCCACCTACAACCCGGAGAAACCCCCGGATTCCTCCAGCCGGCACCGGGCATTCAACACCGGGGACACAGTCTACGCAAAGAACTTCATGGGAGACCCACTCTGGGTACCTGCGCAAATAACACAGGTAACCGGCCCCCGGTCATACAGACTCCAAACAGCGGATGGAAGAAGCTGGAAGCGGCACATCGACCAGCTACGGTCCAGGCTAGCCATCAACACCCCCGACGCCTCGACAACAACAACCACAGAAAGCAGAGAGGGAGGGGGAACCTCAAGAACCAAGCAGGGGAACGACAAAAGGCCGGAATCGCCAGCGGCACACACCCCAACACAAGCCGAACACCCCCCACCAAAAGATAGCAACATTCAAATAAACCAACCATACTCACCAGTAGACCTTGAACTGTCGCAGACAGGAGCTTCACCTGGAAGGTACAGCCAAGCCAGCTCAACCAGCCCGGAAAGACCAGACGGGAGCAGCAGGAACCGCAACTCGACCGACCCAGGTAGTCCGGGCGGGAGCTGCAACAACAGGCCCGGCTCATCCTTCCAGGCGGTTCCATCGACAGGGTTGAGAGTGACGCGGAGCCCGGCCGAACCGGCCGACGATCGCACACAGACTGAACCGCTCAGGTCAACTAGGCAGGTACGGAGCCCCACCTACCTGCACAACTACGTCACGACGCTGTGTCGGACGAAACCACGAGGGGAGGGGTGTTCTGTATTAGCATTCTTGTAGACTCGCATTCCGATTGGTCCACCCGGACCGCAACCTGATTGGCTTACTGAACTCTTGTGATTGGAGCGCTAAGAATCTACCGTGATTGGCCGAGCCGATCGCGGGAGATTCAAAGCGCTGCCATTGGCCGCCGGGCCGCCGGCCGGCTGTATAAAGCTGCTGCTCGCAAGCCTTTGCTGTCCTTGTTCTGAAGCTATAATAAAGAGCTGAATGTTCACTATCGCGTCTCGCCTCTTATGTGACCCGATCCACCGATCTAACAATCATATAAAATAGTTTTTATCTGACATTGGCAACCATAGGCCTTTAGTAGACTTTACAACATCATATTCACCAGGATGCCATTTACACAAATAATACAATTTATCACTACCTAAATTCCTCAGCTTGCACATGGACATCATAACAAGCATAACATTCACATGTTGCCAACATTCAGTTTCATTTTGTATCTATTAAGTTCAAATCACAAATGTGTGAGCTTCTTTTCTAAAGCATATATTTCTTTGCATGTAATTGCCAGGCAGGCAGATACATTTTCTTAAAAGCAAAACTGTTCAAGGGGAAAGAATTTAAAAGAAAAAGCAAAATTTTTTGGTGAACTTTCAAAATAGTGAATGTGTGTGTCACTGAGGTTTCTTGTTAACAGCAGACTGAGCAAATATTCTAGTTTTTGGCCATAGTTCTTTTTCCACATTATGGTGAGTTATTCTGCATCGTGGCACTGATTTCTTAATTTGCATTTAGCCATTCAATGTTAACACCTTTTGGATTGCATGGAAATATATGTTCTTTGTGCTCTTCTCTGGCACTGGCGTTTGAAGTAACCACTGAGCTACTAAAATAGAAATACAGTATTTTCTCTGCTACTGTTGCTTTTGCATGGTGGGAAATACTGAAGGGAGCCAGCTCTCTTTGGAATTGCAACCATTTTGGTGTTGCCATGACAACCCATAGTAGTTGCTTCCTTACTGTTGTATGTGCTAACAATGCTCTGAGGATCCTTCCACTCAGCAGGAAAAAAAAATCCATAGAATGACTATATTCATGAAAACTTTGTTGTCTTCAGGTGGGTCTCGGCAGGTGGAAGCAACCTGGCCAGTTTTGTCTGGACTCAGAAACTAAGCAGGATTTGGTAGAAAACTTCTCAGGATAGCAGAGCTGTAGGCTAGATTGGGAAGAAGAAGAAACAATTTGAAAGAAAGTAATGTCCACTATGTAATCAAGTGAAACACAAAAGTGAGTTCAGCTACCAGGAATCAATGCAATGTGAACAACCTGACTTTATTTTTAAAAGGGATTGGGCATGGATATCTCATTAAGAGGCATAATAGAATCTCTTCCCTCTTTTCCAATGCATATATAAGGGAGGAGGGGGTTTCAACTGTACATTCACAGATCTCCCACCAACATCTCTGAAGCTTGACAAAAGCATTGAGTTAGAAGAACCTGACAATACATTAAAATTATTTGCCTTTTGCACTGTTCTATGATTTAAAAACAAATCCGTGAATATCCTTCATTCTTTAAGTTTGATATTTTCTATTATTTTATTCAACATCCATTTCATGCATCAAAATTGGGTTTGTCAGTGAAGCTTGTCCCAAACACTGCTTAATTTTTTCATTTGAATCTTTTGTACTTGAGGTAATTTAGGATCAAAAGCAATAACAAAAAATGACAAATTAAATTTTATTTTCAGACTTGGTTAACCATAACATCTAATAAGAAATATGTAAGTTTCAGATAATGGTATATGATTTTGTGTCGCTGGTAAATATATGCTTTATAAAAATTTAGGTATTAAATTGATAGAAATAAAAATTAGACATAACTTTGGTATTATCAGTGCTTAATAGTTTGTTTGAGATGAAATCACACGTCCAAGACACCATGTCTGGAACTCTTTTAATTGCTTCCAGGTTAGAGGATTTACTTCAAAAAACTTATGAACGCTCTCAGAAAGGGCATGTTCTGGGAGAGGTTAAGATTGGCCCAGAAAGAAATGGAATGTTCCAGAGATCCCTAGAATGATCTTTTTCTTACTTGATACATTCTCCACATCACTGATTAAATTTGTTTTAGACCTGAAATAGTTTTTCAAATCATTATGTTAGAAACTATGGCATTTTTCACATATTCAGAAAGAAATACTACAACTTTCTTAACAATGCTACCTTCATTCACAAAAAGAGAAAAATTGAATATAAACCAATCAAATAAACAAGTAAACAAGGTATATTTACTATTTATGGCAATTCTAATGAAACTTTCCTGATTTTTTTTTTTTTTATGATTATTCACTGCCCAGAGTGGTGGAATGGGCAGCCATCCGTATTGAGTAAATAACAAAGCAAGTAACTTCATTTAATGGAAATAACTTATTTGTATTGGAATTTGAAACAACTGAAAAAAACTCTTACCAGATCACTTTGTTAAGTTTAAAAAGACATACAAAATTGTGGAATTTCTTTTGTAAGCTACCTCAAAATAATACTATTCTCAAATAATAAATATGTTTTATTTCATATAAAACAGTTGTGGCAATTCCTAAACAATGGAACCCACAGCTACCATGACATATGGAATTGCTGAACAGTGATTTGAGATTCACCAATGGACTAAGAAGTTGGATGACTAACTGCCAAGAAGACAGCCACTAGGTTTAAGTGCCAACAATGAGTGGAATTGTATGGCTCAGTGGTTGACGACTAGACTCCCCAGGGCTGCAGAATTTGACACTGTGGTTTCAGCCAAGTTCTTTTTCCTCAGAAGAAAATGTCCCGCTCCTAGCATTTTTTTTTTCACTCCAAGGATTGATCATTCTCTGACTTTTTTTCCTGTTTTGGCTAGGACCCAAAGAACTTCAGATTTTTAACCCTCAGCTTCTTATTGAATCATAGAAATTATGTCCTCTCAGTTTCAAAAGGGTAGTGGGTGGTGGAAAAGAGGTTGGAAGTCAAATATTTGCAGATACATTTGGGTTTGGCTCTGAGCCTCTATTATTGCTACTTCTACCAGAGTCTCATGTAGGTTGCAATATTAATATGATATCATTATTAAGAAAGCAAAAAATAAGGAAAACCAAGCTATAAATAATATTTCTGTGACTGCATTCAATGTTTTGGAAAAGGTTCATTAGCCATTGGAGAGTGGAGTAGGGTTGAAGTTGATGTAGAAGGTGCTTTACTTTTTACTGAATCCCAGGACCAAATCTCTGGCATATATACTGAAAATAAATCCCTGATAGCTACCACTTTTAATTTAGCCTAAGCAATATATTTTTATTTGTCTGTAATTATTTGCAGGAGGAGTAGGGTTTTTCGTTTTTATACCAAGTCTGTTCTAATTGTTCTTACAATTTTGTTTTTACTCTTTGGTGTGGAGAACCAGTTTAGTGCAGTCAGACTAAGATGCTGACCTAAAAACCAGGAGATTGTGAGTCCGCCTTAGGCATAAAAGCCAGCTGAGTGACTTTGGGTCACTCTGCCTCAGCCCAACCCCCAGCTTAGAATGTGGTTTTGTGGGGAAAAATGGAGAAAGAAGGAGTATTATGTATGTCTTCTGTCTTGAATCACATATAAAGTAGTAAGTGTGAGATAAAAATATAATAAATAAATCATCTAATCCTAAATCAGATAAAGTTTAATGTGCAGAATTACAGATAATTTATAGCTTATTCAACCACAGAGGTCCATGGATGTCTTTGAACTAGTTTCAATTGCTTGGCTGAATCTATCTTGGTTTTTTTGGGGGGGGTGGGATATCCAGAGAAAACTTAAGAAATACATAAATCTATTGTCAACAAAAATAAGTAGGAAAGGTGTCAGATTATGTGATATTAGACTAGAGACTAGCTCAGGATTAGTTTTAATTTCTGAGGTATAACTATCATTCCAGGCTTTTCACTGTGCACTTTTGGGTACTATTTATGTTAAACCACAAGGTTCTTGTGTTTTCAGAAGAGAAACAAATCTTTGCATGACAAGACTATTTACTGTAGCATGAAACAGCTTCTCCCCACCCACATTCATAATTTAGTTGCGAGAAACAGCATTAGAGTTCAAGTTAGTAAGAATCTTATTTATAAAAGGCTCCTGGTCCACTATAACTCAGACAGATACTGCTTTAATGACCCCACTCATCAAATCAGCAGAACTGCAACAGGCCATGGTACAGAGCCAAAGCAAGGGTGGGTGGGGTGAGTGCCATTGTCAAAGTGAATACAGCTGCTTCGATAATAGGACTAATTGCATATTGCACCGCAGAGCTCAATTACAAGTGAAAACAGTTGTAAAACCAACAGACAGTGGAGCATAACTCACCAAGGAACTGGCTGCCAATTCTGCAGATTCACTTTGGCCAGGATTCAATAACCCACACCTGCATTTTCTGAATGGTAAATATATAATGAGGCATAATTACTAAGAAAAATATGCAGCACTTCAAATGTGACAACACACTTCTTGTTTATTGGGGTAGTGAATAGTATGTAATAAGTTTGACCTGTACTACTTTACAAACCTCGGGTCAATGGGGATGAAGCAGTAAACTGAGGTTTAATCCACAAGGCAGCAATATAACTCTGTGATACTAGAAATTAGGACATTAGTCTGATGAAAACTTCTTGTTCCTAAAGTGCAGTAAAGTGAAAAGGGAAAGGGCATGCCAAATCACCATTTAAGAAAAAAAAGATAGTAAATATTAAATATTCAGATTACAGTTTGCTTGAACAAAATCAGCTTAAAACATCCTAAAGCTTTGTTAATAAAAAATGTATATAAAAATGGAATCACTTTCTATTTCCCAACATCGATTTTATCCTTTCAATAACATTTCTTTGCAGTTAACTTTCAATATTATTTATATATTATGCTCCTTCTAAGTTTTATTTTTGCATAGTCAAAATTTTATCTCAGGTACAATATATGATATAAATGGTCAAGCTTCCACCTTGATATGTACAGTTGAATAAAACATGATAGGTAACTTACCACAATAGGAGCAGATTGGGACCTCAAAAGTTCTCTTTGCTGCCATCTGGTGATCCTCTAGATTTTTGCGGCTTGCATTTGATAGCCCTAAATGTTTCGATATAATACCTGCAATAAGAGCAATGCTGATATATATTCAAATTGATGTAAGTATCACATTTTGAGGACTGTTCTTGATTTCTAGTTAAGAAGGATTTGCTGCTTGTAGTTATAGCAGCACAGCAGAGCTTTCCACATGTCTACTGTTTGTAAGATGAAGTGAGGTACTAATACCACTCTATAAAGCCTTAGTAAGACCACACCTAGAGTACTGCATCCAGTTTTGGTCACCACATTATAAAAAAGATGTTGAGACTCTAGAAAAAGTACAGAGAAGAGCAACCAGGATGATTAGGGGACTGGAGGCTAAAACATACAACGAATGGTTGTAGGAACTGGGCTTGGCTAGTCTAGTAAAGAGAAGGACCAGGGGAGACATGATGGCAGTCTTCCAATATTTGAGGGGCTGCCACAGACAAGAGGGAGTCAAACTATTTTCTAAAGCACCTGTAGGCCAGACAAGGAGTAATGGAGGGAAACTGAACAAGGAGAACCTGGAAATAAGCAGAAACTTTCTGACAGTGAGAACAATCAACCAATGGAAAAGCTTGCCCTTGGATGTTGTGGGAGCATCATCACTTGAGACTTTCAAGAAGAGATTGGACTGCCATTTGTCAGAAATGGTGTAGGGCCTCCTGCTTGGGCAGGGGTTGGACTAGATGCCCTATAAACTCCCTTCCAACTCTATCTATTATATGTTAATTATTTTTTTGCTTTGTTGTGTTAATATTCAGAAAAAGAAAGAAAATAAAATTTTTTTAGAAAGAATAGAATGAAAAAGAAAAGAGGGAGTCAACACAAAACCCATTATATTTCATATGGGGAAAGTCACTAAGCCCCATGAAATCTTAATCACATGAAATAAGATTGATGAGTCTTTCCCTTATATCAATGAATTAATTCATTGGTAGGAAGTGCATATCAATCATTAATCCCTGTACAATCTTATTTCATTGTACCACAGGATTACAAAACCAATAATTCTCCACAATAAGAATGAATTTAAAATATTGAGTATATAATTCAAAAATACATCAATATCTTAAAACTTGATTTATTTTTAAATAAACAAATTATTTAAAATTATTTTTAAATAAATTTAAGATAATTTTAAGATATGCAGCATATTAAATTAAAGTGGGCAATAGAAAATACCCCATATTAAGCTGGGTCTACTCACCAATTTTACACTTCTAACACAATAACATAGATAGCCAATCCTTTTAAAATATTATTTTTAATTAACATAAAAGAGATTTTGTGGAATTAATTGCATTTAACAGCACTTCTTTAATAAATGATTAAATCCTTTCTAATGGGAAGACTATCTCTTCTGATCTTCTTGTCTTTTTAAAAAACTCCAGCTTTTCTGGTATTCTGATCTTTTTAGTTATTGAAACATTAGGTGGTTTCATTTGCATGGTTAATATTTCATATTTTTCTATATTTTTCTTATAGCCAGTCATTTTTATATCTACTGTACATTTGAATTAATTTTAAGATGTGTCCAGTAAACATTGTTACATAATATCATTTAGTTTATCAATAATACCAGAGATTTTTAAAAGTAGATTTAAAGTGCATTGTTCTCTCAATGCAATCATTGAAATATTTTCCTCCATTCTGCATTATAAAGTCCAACTTAAATATTTTTCTAATTCTGCAGTTATAGATGTTGCTAATTCAGCTTCATAAAAATGTAGATTCAAAAGATAGTTAATTAAATATACTATTCTCTGAGATTTTTCAAACTGCAACACTAACAGCATTTCCATAAAGGCATTAAGAGCTGTAAATTTAATCTTACGAAGCTTCTCCTCTGGAAATATTGAATTGCTAACTAGAACATACAAAACTTTTGCTAGACCAATACCTGAATACAGTTCATCTGTCTGGAATACACACTGTGTATCAGACATTAATACAATTGAGCGAGCCCAGAAGTATTTCACAAGAAGAGTACTACCCTCCTCTGCTCGCAACAGAATACCCTATATCACCAAACTTGAAATTTTGGGCTTGGACAATCTTGAACTATGCCGCCTACGGTTGGACTTAAGCATAGTACACAAAAGTATCTGCTACAATGTCCCACCAGTCAATGACTACTTCAGCTTCAACCACAACAATACAAGAGCACACAACAGATACAAACTCAATGTTAACTGCTCCAAACTTGATTGCAGAAAGTACAACTTCAGCAACAGAGTGGTCAATGCCTGGAATGCACTACCTGACTCTATTATTATATCCTCAAACCTCCACTCCTTTAACCTCAAACTATCCACTATTGACCTCACCACATTCCTAACTAGTCTGTAAGGGGCATGCATAAGTATACCATCGTGCCTACCATCCCTGTCTTATTGTCCCCATTTATTCATATTTATTTCCTGTATTCTTACTCATGTTTATAGTTATACCCATGATCTTGTATGTGATTGACAAATCAAATAAAAATAAATAAATAAATAAATGATTACAATGAACTTACAGCAGGAATGGTGTCAAAAATATTTTTGCACAAGAACAGCTCAATATTTGCTCCTGCTTTCCCTGTTATGTAAGCCTGCAATAGGGCTTGGATAGGACAGAAATTCAGAAATTCAGTGGGAGTTTTGAGAGATGGCTACACAAATAGGACTAGTCATCTGTCGAAATCATCCACCAAGCAAAGCAGTGGTATGGTTGGTACATGGTTTCATGCTGGCTGGTGATTTCTAGGATGGTTTACAATACAATAGACATACTCTTTATTGTAGAAATGTTCATGTTAGTGAAGATCAGTATTTTTATTAGTTTACATTTCTAGATTTTTAATATGGAAAACCTTTCTGGATGCTTAAAAAAGCCCTAAAAAGGAAATGGATCCAGTTTGAGCTTCTTCGGCAACAGACCGAAATCTGTGACTACGCAGTTTCAATCTATGCTCGCTGTTGGTGCACCCCAAGCCAGCTGGTTTCAGGGCTAAGTTACCCCATAGAGGTGGTGAAGAGGGGGGAGACTGCCAGCAGAGTTGAGGAGAACTGCATCTCTCCTCCCCAGCTGGCTATTACTCCCTTTCCCAAAGGCAGTTGCAGCGGTGGTCAGAAATGGCCACCTCAAAGAAGAACTCAACCGGAAAAGAATGTGCAGGAGGAAGATAAGAAGAGAAAGTTGGGTTGAACTGGAAAAACAACAATACAAGGTACCCTGGAATTTGAATTATAAAGAACAACATTGTTCCCAAAGAAGACTTTGAAACTGCGAATGAGAGAGGGGGAAGGGAAAGGATTTGGTTTTTTTTCTTTTCTTCCCTATATTGACAACTAAAAGATTTAAGCAAAAAATCGGCAAAAATCCACTTTGACATTAACAGGTATTTAAGGAGAAAATAAAATGTCAAGGGGATAATAAAGATTTCTGGATTCTCAAAAACTTTTTAAAAAAGGAAAAAAAACAAAAGGGTGGGATCTGGAAAAAGGGAGGAGACCACCTGGAAATGAAAGGAATTAACAGTGAAACTCTAACAAGATTCCTAAAAGATACATTTTAACAAAACTTTGTAACAAGATAAGAGAACCCAGGAAGAGAAAGTGGAAAAAAGAAGCAAGAAGAAACAGCTTTGGATTATTTGGATTACTTTCTGATTTTTGGATTTTTGGCTATTGGATCTAAAGAACTAAAATCAATCGGGTGGTTGTTTAAAAGTTTTTAAAATGGTATCACTCTCGGAAGAATTGAGAATGGAACTTAAAAAAACAGAAAGAAGATGCACAAGAAGGAAGAGGTTCTTCTGGCTTTGTATTTCAATTTTTAGAAATGGAGATCCTGAACTATGAGAATCAACAAGAAATGCCTATAGAACAAGAAGGGTGGGACAAAGAAGAAGCCATTTTCAATGACCAAGTATTTCTATGTGGGGAAAAGAAAAGAAGGGGAGGGAAAGAGAGTGAAAAATTTAAGATCTGAAAAAACAACCCCAAAAAAGAATAGTTTGAAAAGTAATTATAACATTAGGAAGAAACAGAAGAGAGGATTACAGAAGAGAGAATCAGAATTAGAGAGAGAAGGGGTCAAAAAGGGAAGGGAAAAGAAGAAGGAGAAGAGGAAAAGGAAAAGAAATTATAAAGGACAGAATCAGGACATAGAGAAACAGGGAAAATGTATAAGACACAGAAATAATGGGTGAAAACTTAATTGAAAGGGGGATTCTGCAAGGGTACATAAGATAGTATTGTTATATTAGAAGTAGAAATGAACTTTGAAAATATGAAACAAGTGTGATTAAAATGATAGATAAAATACTCATTGTAATGTAATGGAATGTTTAATAAATAAATAAATAAATAAATAAATGAAATAAAGAGAATGAGAGAATGAAATTAGGAAAGGAGGGGAACATTTTAATTATTATAAATGTGTTATAAAACTTTAAGTGAAGAGGAATATGAAAGAAACATGAAAAAATTATGGAAATATAAGTGTTCCTATAAGTATGATATCCTATTGAAAAGGAATGTTAAAGATGTCAAAGATTATAACTAACATTAATGATAGAGCTGAATTAGAATAAAATAAGTATTTTATTTATTATTGTTTTATATATATATATATATATATATATATATATATATATATATATATATATATATATATATATATATATATATATATATATATATAAAACAATAATAAATAAAATATATATATAACAATAATAAATAAAATATATACATACATATATATATATATATATATATATATATATATATATGGATCTTTGGTTGTTCGGGTTTTCTCCCGCGTAAGATTCAAGTATCTAGGCAACGTTTCGATGAAGTCTCATTCATCATCTTCAGGCTTCTGTCTCCGGCTCTGTGCTTTTCAGAGTAATGTGAGATTGCAGCTGCTTCCTCCTTTAACTGCCAGTGGGGGTGGGACTTGATTGGGTGGGGGCTTGGCTGAACAACCAAAGATCCACATATAAATACCCGAGAACCTCAGAAAACATATATATATATATATATATATATATATATATACACACATACATATGGATCTTTGGTTGTTCGGGTTTTCTCCCGCGTAAGATGCTTCTCAGCCGGAGACAGAAGCCTGAAGATGATGAATGAGACTTCATCAAACGCGTTGCCTAGATACTTCGAATCTTACGCGGAGAAAACCTGAACAACCAAAGATCCACATACAAATCCCCTGAGAACCTCAGAATATATATATATATATATATATATATATATATATATATATTTTCTTTAAGAACTTAGTGCGTATTTTAAGAATGTACCAAGCAGAATTCGACTGGAAGTTATGTGTTATATTGAATGTTATAATTGTTAAGACATAAATTGAAGTTTAAATAAGAGTTGAATGGATAAAAATTAAAAAATACAAAGGTGCCATACTCTAATTAATAACTACAGGGGAAAATTTTGTTTAATGAGAAAAGAAAATATGAAATTGAAAAGGACAGACAAAAGTATAAATATGATGACTATTTATTGAAACTTTGAAAAAGATATATGTAATTGAATTTCTAAAGGAATGAGATAATTAAAAATAAGATTGAGAAAACTAAGGGAAGGGAAAATTATTGAGAAAATGTTAAAATAGTAATATGATATGGAATAGAACACAAAGATGAATATGAAATTGAATTTGTGTCTGTATGGAGAAGTGATAACTCGGGACCACACTATTTGAAAAAAAAAGAAATTTTACTTGTATTATGTTTTGTGAAACCCCCCCAAAAATTATTTTAAAAAGCCCTAAAACTGCTAATTTACTGGTAATACTGATGTAAGATTAAGTCAAAATAATACCATGAATGCTATATATCTTTCAGGAAGTGGTATATTTCTTGTCCAACCTTAACTCCATGAAATCATGTTTTATTCATGAAGGGGAAAACAAATTAATTTATCGTTTTAGGGAGGTCACTGTATCATAATGTTTAAGAACCTTTCAGCTACCAAATAGGTATAAACAGCATTGAATCAGTAGAATTTAGATTAGACCCCTTACAAGATTATGCCAACAATCCTTCAGCCAGCTAAGGTGCTAAGTAGTTTCTGTGTTTAACTGAAGATTCTAGAAGTGCAACACTTCAAGTTTATCTTAACAGTTTTTCTTTCAATTGACACCTGTTAAACATTAATAACTTTCCTGTATGTGTTAACTGTTAGAATTGCCACACTGTTATATATGCATGTCTTAAAATATCACTTGTCTCTGGAAAAAAAAAGTTGTGTTTAAGTATAAAATATTAAGAAAGTAAGTAGTTCTGCCAAGGCTTGGAATATATTCAGAAACTCATGTTATCAACTTTGGGTTGGCAGAGAAAAGGAAATATTTAAAATCCCATGCCAGCTAGAGCTAACAAACAACCCTTTTATTTCTGACTTACATCAATTCCTCTTTGCTAAATAATTTTGTTCATTGAGCAATATTTCAGTTAAGCTGTTGAGTTTAACCACTCTAGCTGAAGACTGAGGGTTTCTCTTTCTGAAACTTTTGAAGGAGCCAAATATTTAAGTGCCTGTTTTTTCTAGGCAAAGGTTACCTTCATTTAATCTCCTTTGTAATCCCAAAGCACAAGTGACATTACCACTTATTTAAGAAAACTAATGAATTTCCTAAGGAAATGAATATGTGAGCATTAAAGTAGTTATGACTGTGGGTGTGATTCTGCAGAAATTTCCTACATAAGGAAAAAGTATGTGAAGAGGAACCTCTCTCTTTGGTCTGTGGCGTTCTTCCGTGGTTCTTTTGGTGTTGCCTTTTCTGCTCCATTCTTGAAGTCTTCAAGCAAAAATGATAATGAAACACCTCTGACATTTTATCTGGGAAATAAAAAATGCTTTTTAAGTATTCAGAGGTCAAGGAACCAAATGTTAATGTAAGCCAGTTTCTATATCTTTTTATTCACTATATCTTATGTTAGTATGTTTTTATTCATTTCATTATTCTGAATTGTCCCTTGTGGGCATGAAATTTTAAAATCTAGAAAATAATTCTTGGGATTATATTAAGTGATTAATTTTATTGCCTTGAATTAAATAAAGCCATCACTCAAAATGAAGATCCAGTTTCTGGTACATGACTGACCAGTTTTTAAGATATGAGGAAAAATTTCTTAACTAAGAGTTCCTCATGGTTGTTGTTGTTTTTAATACACATTTTTTCAGCAACTACAATGGCAAAGATTAGGCCCAGAGACACTGCCTAATCGAAGATACTCAGAGAAGAGACAGCATACCCATTGTTGCATAGTGGGCAAAGCATGAAGCTCAGAGAAAATCCTAATTTCTTAGGAGTAAAGAAGATGAAAAGAGAATTATATTTTCAGACTTGTAAGATTCTGTTAATGTAATCTTATAATAAAATAGAATTAGCTGGTCTCCCTAGTCAGGCTCATAAATACAAGGATCTAGTGAGAGAAAATACTTTCTCTTATACTGTATTTTACACAGCTGAGACTTACTAAAGATGTTTTTTCCAAAAAACAATGGGGTTTTGCTTTTTCTTGACGATATTTTGCTTTTCATCAAAGAAGCTTTTCAGTTCTTCAGTTCTCCAGCTTATCTTTGGGACAACCATTGACACGGATGACTGAGAATCTCCATATACACTTACTACTTCAAACAGCAAGAATAGCAGCTGGTGAGAGTAAAAAAAGCAGGATGGTGGCTGCATGCACATGAACAAAGCCCTACTGCTTTTTATCTAGAGCAATACATATTAAAAAGGGCAATAGTTTGATCATGCCTTCTTGTTTTTGTTGACATATTGCCAGATGGCAGTAATATTTAGTTTTTACACTTATCCTTAAAAAAAAAATCTTCTTGAAGCAGTTACGTTTTTTAAAATTTCAAATAGAATCTAATTAAAACAAATAAAAAAATGCCACTGCAAGATCTTTGTCCAAGACTTAAGGTTGCTCTAATATAAGATTTATCAGTTCTCCAGCTTGTATCAGGACACATTTCTTTTTATATGTCCAGTAGACTGGATTATTTAGGCTTAATCCACATCACAAAATTGTTGTACAGATTGAAGATTAATGAAAACCTCATTATCTTCCATTGAGTTCCTCAGAAGAAAGATGGGATATAAATCTGAAAACGGTGTCCTCAGAATCTGTACAAGATACTGAGGCCATATGCTTGAGTAAAAAGTTGTAAAAGTCTAAAAATTCTCTTTCGTCATTTATCCATCAGTAAAAAGCACTGACAAATTCAAGTCTCAAATGAATTTTCCCACTTTCTCCATTCAGAATTGGAAAAAATTTCCCACACTAAAAATCATATTCCCATTATCAATAAGCCTAGAATTCAGCAAGAAATTCTGTATTTCATCCATTCTGCCATTTCCTTTGTACTGTAAAGCATGCTCAAAAATTAAGAAACTGAAAACAGATGTGTCTCATCATGCAAAGTAAGAAAGTGTCACTTACTCTGCTGAAATTACTGATGCCTTGAAATTTCTTAAAAATAAAATAACACCTAGGAATGCTATGCACACTGCGTACCATCTGGAAATTCCTAGTCCACAGAATAAAAGTGTGTTCCTTGCTTGGAAATACTGATGTTGTAAAAACTACTGGTTCCAGTCTGGCAGGATTATATTGTTAAATGTCTTTATTTGGTGGCTTAGCAAAAATGGTACAAATGTGATGGAAAACTGTGTGTGTGATATTATAGAAAAGCAGTTAACAGAAAATAAATTTGGTATTTTTTTCATTAATAGTTGGAGACTGGGAAAGTCTCTAGACATTAAATCTACTGTATTCATTTGTTTTATTAGCATCCTAAAGTTTGTCAACTGAAAACTAGTGCAACCTTTAAAAAGTACACTGCAGAATTATTACCAGTATTAGCAACACAAAGAGAATTCTTCAACAATTTGGGAAGTTTTATCTATAGCAAACTAAAAATTAACTACTCTTTGGCTTGTTCGATTTGTACTATCCTTCCTTCATGCACAGCTGGATGATCTGTGGCCCAGAATCACACATAATCTCAAAGATAATTTATTGTAGCTTGTTTCCAAACTTTGCAAGCCAAAGCATAGTTTTTCCATTATGATAGAGTGTGAGTGTAAAACAGATATATTACAAACAGCCCCACCTATCTGTGTATTTGCCACCTTCCAATGCTAATTGAAGCTGGAAGGTATGTTCATAATAGCTATTGGTAGTCAGATGGTTTTACACCCCAGCTTCAACAAGTCAAATTCAATTTGGGAGGCCATTTATTTATTTATTTATTTATTTATTTATTATTTGTCAAGCGATTATAACAGGTATAAGTACAAACATAGTTATGAATACATGAAATGAATACATATAAGAAAAATAAAAAGAAACAATAGGGTAGGGATGGTAGGCACGTTGGTGCGCTTATGCGCACCCCTTACAGACCTCTTAGGGAAGGGGTGAGGTCAATAGTAGGTTAAAGTTTAAGGTTAACGTTTTTGGGGTTTGGGGAAGAAACCACAGAGTCAGGTAGGGTATTTCAGGCATTGACCACTCTGTTGCTGAAGTCGTATTTCCTGCAATCAAGTTGGGTGCGGTTTACCTTGAGTTTGTTTCTATTGTGTGCTCTTGTATTGTTATGGTTGAAGCTGAAGTATTCATTGACAGGTAGGACATTGCAATGTATAATTTTATATACTAAACTTAGATTGGACTGAAGGCGGCGTAGTTCTAGGTTTTCTAGGCCTAGAATTTCAAGTCTGGTGGCATAAGGTATTCTGCAACGAGTAGAGGAGTGGACAACTCTTCTTGTAAAATATTTCTGAACTTTCTCAACTGTGTTAATATCAGATATGTAATGTGGGTTCCAGATTGATGAGCTGTATTCAAGTAATGGTCTAGCAAATGTTTTGTATGCTTTAGTTAATAATGTGGTATTATCAGAGAAAAAGCTACGTAGGATTAGGTTAACAATTCTTAACGCCTTTTTTGCTATGTAGTTACAGTAGGCTCTAGCACTTAGATCATTAGAGATGAGTACTCCAAGGTCCTTGACAGAGTTTGGATCATCAACAAGGTCTTGACTATTCAGCTTGTATTTTATTTTCTGATATATTTTTTTGCCAATATGTAAGACAGAGCATTTATTTGTTGAGATTTGAAGATGCCATTGTTTGACCGTTGTCATGCCCCTGGTGGAGACTGACTATGAGGAAGAAGAGGAACAGCCAACAGGGAGTAGGAGTGTGGCCCCAGAGGTGGTGGAGGAAACTGGGGAAGAGCAGAGACCAGATGAGCAGTCAGAGGAAGATCCAGGCCCATCCCCTATCCATCCTAGGTCATGCAGGAAGGAGAGGATCAGGGAAAAGTGAAGTCTATTCAAGAGGAGATTACCATGATCCTCCTCGTGGCTTGCAGATGGAAGCTATGTATATAAGTTTGCAACGGCGCTGTTAGAATTTGCAGGAGTCAATTTGGTGCTCACCTTGAAAGAGGTTTATCTTTGCTGGTGTTCTTCCCATGTTTTCCTGGAGTTTATGATTAGTTATCTTGGCTTGCTTCATAACTCTCATCAATGTGGTTTGTTTTGGTTTTCTGTTTGTCTCATTATTTACTTTTGTGACTTTAAACTGTGCGTAATAAAACAGTGAAGTTTAAGTTGAAGGCCTTACCAGACTTTAATGTATATTTTGGGTTTGGGGTTATTTTGAGAGACTACAGGTCATCACATTTTGACTCCTGCCATCCCTTCAACTTATTTTTGTTTTTTGTGGGGTGACATGGATCAACTCAGAGCAGAGATTGCCCAATTAACCCAGCAAGTGGCTCTTTTGACTGCACAGGTGGCACAAATGCAAGCTGCCTGGCCACATCAAAAATGCCCAGTGGCAGTGCCAGATAAATTTGATGGTTCGCTGGCCCAATTTCCAGCATTTTTTGGGCAGTGCCAGCTTTACATGAGCCTTCGGCCTGAGGTCTTTCCCACTGACTGGGATAAGGCGGGTTTTTTGATTAGTTTGTTGTCAGGCTCTGCAGCACATTGGGTGATGCCTCTGCTGACCCAGCCCAACCAGGTGGTGGACAATTATGTGAGTTTTGCTGTCAGTTTCGGGTCATGTTTGAGGACCCTGTTTGAAGCCAAACAGCAAACAGATGTTTGAGAGAGTTGAAGCAGGGGCGTGGTTCACTCATAGATTGTATTGCTAGTTTTCAGGTGGTTGCTCAGGATGTACAATGAAATGAGGTAGCACTATTAGACCAGTTCCAGGAGGGTTTGTCGTCGGAGCTGTTGGATGAGTTGGCACGCACTGAATGCCCTCACACCCTTCTGGAGTTCATGCATCTGTGTCTTAGAATCGATGCCAGACTTCAACAGCAACGGGTGCGACGATAGACAGAGACCGTATGTTTCCAGCAAGATGGGACCCTTGGTGTAAGTGCCTTTGGAGAAACCCATGCCGTTGGGGGCTGGCTGCCCTCGCCTGACTCAAGTAGAAAAGAATAGACATCATTGTGATGGTTTATGCCTCTGTTGTAGCAATCGAGGCCATTTTGCGGCCAAGTGTCCTGTTAAGACATCCACAGCAGCGATACCTATGGTGGCGGGAAATGAGCATCACTCGGCCTACAGGAGTCTGCAGGTCAGGGTGTGAAGTCCATAGGCCCACCATCTTCACCAACCTTGCCACCCTCGCCACCTTTAACATCTTTGACATCTCCACCACAGTTGCTATTGGTGAAGCATCTTGTGCTGCTAGCAAGTGTGTTCGTGCCTGGTGTGGGAGCAGTGGAGATCCCAGTTTTGGTCGACTCAGGGGCCACAGCCAATTTCATGGATGCTCATTTTTTCAAGCAGTGGTTCATTCCTCAGCAACAGGTATCCTCACCAGTAATGGTGGAGATGATTGATGATTGGGCCCTTTGTTCGGGACCTGTGGTTGCTGCAACCAAACCCCTTCTCATGCGTATTGGGCAGCATGTGGAGGAAACTGTGTTTTACGCTGCCGTAGTACCTCATTTTCTGGTGGTGCTGGGTTTGTAGTGGTTACAGGCCCCTGATCCACAGATTGTCTGGTTATCTGGAGCTGTGCAGTTCCTTGATAGGAAATGTGCCAACCATTGCTTGCACTCCTGTGCAGGCAGTGTGGCTACACCCGTGGACCTGGATCTACCTGCAGAGTTGGTGGACTTTGCTGATGTGTTTGGGGAGAAGGAGGTGGATCAGTTGCCTCCGCATCAGATGTATGACTGTCCAATCAACTTGTTGCCCAATGCAAAATTGCTGTTGGGTCAGATATATTCCCTGTCGGAACCAGAGTTGGCCACGTTGTGGGATTTTATTGACAAGAAACTCCAGAAAAGGTTTATCCAGCCTTCTACCTCCCCATTGGCTGTACTGGTGCTTTTTGTGAAAAAGAAATCGGGGGAGCTATATTTGTGTTGCGATTACTGCAGGTTGAATGCAATCACAGTGAGGAATTGGTGCCCGCTTCCCCTCATCCCTGAACTGATTGAACGGCTTCATCAAGCTAAGATCTTTACAAAGTTGGACTTGTGTGGGGCCTACAATCTGGTTCTCATTCGTGCAGGGAATGAGTGGAAAACAGCTTTACAGATGAGGTACGGGCATTTTGAGTATACTGTGATGCCTTTTGGATTAACCAATGCCCCAGCTGTGTTCATGCATTTCATGCACGATGTTTTCCATGATTTGTTGGATCAATTCATGGTCATTTATTTAGATGACATTTTGATTTACTCAGACTCCCTGCAGAAACATTGGCAGCATGTGCAGTTGGTGTTGCAACGTTTGTGTGATAACCACCTGTTTGCTAAACGTGAGAAATGTCAGTTTGCACAAACCATGATTGACTTCTTGGGACATCGTATTTCATCTGCTGGGGTGGAAATGGACCCAGAAAAAACTCAATCATTGCAGGAGTGGGAACCTCCACAGTGGGTTAAGTATGTGCAGCGACTGTTGGGGTTTGCGAACTACTACCGCACATTTATTCCCCTCTTTGCTGCCTTGACTGCTCCCCTTTCTAATCTGCTCAAGAAGGTGGAGAAGTTCCATTGAGATGCTGAGGAGCAGGCAGCTTTCAATGCATTGAAAGTCACCTTTGCTTCCGAGCCTATCCTCAAACACCCTGATCCAGGCCAGCCATTTATGGTGGAAACAGATGCTTCTGATGTGGCTGTTGGTGAGGTGCTCCTCCAGGCCTATGCTCCTGTAGCCACCTTGTTACCGTGCACTTATTATTCTCGAAAGTTGTCGGCTCCAGAGCGCAACTATACAATTTGGGACATGGAGCTATTGGCAGTTAAGGTCACTTTTGAGACATGGCGGCACCACCTGGAGGGGGCTCATCACCAAATCGAGGTTTGGACAGATCATCGCAATTTGGAACACCTACGTACAGCTTGGACATTGAACTAGTGTCAGGTGAGATGGTCCTTATTCTTTGCTTGATTCGATTTCTGAGTGACCTATGTTCTGAGTGGAGGGAATCAATGTTCCGACGCCCTATCTCGGAAGCCTGAGTATACCTGAAGGGACGATAAAATCTTGCCCTGGACGGTGATTCCATTGGAGAGGTTTGCAGCCACCGAGGAACCTGTGGACCTTCAAGTGAGGATTCAGGAGGCGTAGTGGCAGGACCCATTTGTGGCAGCTCAACGTCGAGAATTGGATGAGAATGGGAGACAAGAGACTCCTTAGGCATATATTGGGGACCTCTTGCGGTTCCATGATCTCATTTATGTGCCTGGAGGTCTTCTTCGTGGCCTTATCCTATGTCAATGTCATGATAGTCTGGCCGCAGGACACTTTGGGAGTTCAAAACACTGCACTTCATCTCTAGGACATTTTGGTGGCCGAGACTTAAACATGATGTGCCGGGATATGTGGCACCATGTGGGATCTGTCGCCAAGCGAAGTATGCTCCTGGTGTGCCCCCTGGTCTCTTGCAGCCCTTGCCCACACCAGAAAGACTGTGGGGGGAAGCTTCATTGGATTTCATCATTGAGTTACCACCATCGAATGGTGCTACAACCATTTGGGTGGTGGTGGATATGTTAACTAAAATGGCCCACTTTATTCCATATGCAGGTCTTCCATCGGCCAAGATAACAGCTCAATTGTTTATCTCCCATGTTTTCCAGTTGCATGGGTTGCCAGGCCGCATGGTATCAGATCTGGGGATACAATTTATGGCATGCTTCTGGCAGACTCTACTTGCGAAACTGCAGGTTCAGGCGTGTCTGTCATCTGCTCATCACCCCAAAACTGATGGGGGAACAGAGAGAGTGAATGCTATTTTGGAGCAGTACCTCGGCTGTTTCAGCAATGCTCAACAAGACAATTGTGTGGAAGTGCTGTTGGTGGCAGAATTTGCTTATAACAATGCTCAACATGCATCCACCCGTGTGTCCCCTTTCTTTGCTAATTATGGGTTTTATCCACAACTTTTCCCTTTAGCCCCGTCTGATTCCCCAGTTCTGGCAGTGGATATGTTTTTGCAGGAGTTAAAAGCCATGCACCACATGGTCTGCAATCAACTAGAGAGAGCCAAGGAAGACTATTAACGGTTTTCAGACTGACATTGTCGCGATGTTCCTCCTTTAGCGGTCGGCGATCAGGTTTGGCTCTCTACTCGATATTTACCAATGACGCGACCATCAAAAAAGCTTGATCACCATTACTTGGGACCTTTTCCGGTCGAGGCGGTGATCAATCCCATGGCTTATCATCTCTCCCTGCCATGGACCATGCGTATCCATCCTGTTTTTCATCATTCCCTGTTAGTCCCTGCCTCGGTTGACAGTCCGCATAGACCAGTTCCATCACTGCCGGCCCCAGTAGCTCCTCTGGGAGAGGAGGAGTATGAAGTGGATGGCATCCAAGATTCATGCCAGTTGCGGGGCTGATTTCAGTATTTTGTGGCATGGAAAGGTTATGGACCAGAGGACTTGACCTGGGTCGATGCCACTGATGTTCATGCTCCTCGTTTGGTCCAGGACTTTCACACTTGGTTTCCTCAACATCCTTGTCCGCCTGGTCCCGGGGGAAGGGGCCCTGCAGGGGGGATAGTGTCATGCCCCTGGTGGAGACTGACTCTGAGGAAGAAGAGGAACAGCCAACAGGGAGTGGGAGTGTGTTTCTAGAGGTGGTGGAGGAGGCTGGGGAAGGGCAGAAACCAGCTGAGCAGTCAGAGGAGGATCCAGGTCCATCACCTATTCATCTTAGGTCATGCAGGAAGGAGACGATCAGGGAAAAGCGAAGTCTACTCAAGAGGAGATTACCATGATCCTCCTTGTGGCTTGCAGGTGGGAGCTATGTATATAAGTTTGCAATTGCGCAGTTAGAATTTGCAGGAGTCAATTTAGTGCTCACCTTGAAAGAGGTTTATCTTTGCTGGTGTTCTTCCCATGGACTTTTTTCAGTTATTTTCCTGGAGTTTATGATTAGTTATCTTGGCTTGCTTCGTAACTCTCATCAATGCGATTTGTTTTGGTTTTCTATTTGCCTCATTATTTACTTTTGGACTTTAAACTGTGCGTAATAAAACAGTGAAGTTTAAGTTGAAGGCCTTACTGTACTTTAATGTATATTTTGGGTTTTGGGTTATTTTGAGAGACTATGGGTCATCACAACCTTTCTGATATATAGTTGAGGTCTTTTTGAAGGGTAGCTGTGTTGTTGATGGTGTTGAATAGTTTTACATCATCAGTGAAGAGAATGCAGTTGCTCTTAATATGATCACAGAGGTCATTTATGTAGTGTATAAAGAGAGTTGGTCCTAGAACACTGCCTTGGGGACACCACTGTTGACAGGTACAGAATTTGATAGGATGCTCCCAATTCTGATCATTTTTGACTGCCATTGGCAGTCCTGTGGTGTTCTTTTTAAACTGATTATTGCAAGGCATAAAAATTGGGAAATGGCTTATCCCAGAAGGTTTCTGTTGTAATGAAGTGCAATTATACCTTTGCTTACTGGAAATAAAGCCTCACTGAACAAGGTTCAAGCATCTCACATTGGAAATTCCCAGCCCGCAGGCCGGATGTGCCATGCCTGATTTAGCATAGGGGGGGAAAGTCCCAATACATCACATGATGATGCCATGACACCTTGAGTTTGACACCCCTGTTCTAGTAGAAAAATCACAATTTCATCCCTCTGCATACAATCCAAATAATTTCACCTTCTATGTAAATGTTAATAAAAAATACCTCCTAATTTAATTCTGAAATTACACTTTCTAACATCTTGGTCCTGTTGGAAATCATTCAACAAAATACCCAACCACTGATCAATTGATTGATTGCTTATTTTATTCAACTTTAAATAAGATAACTCCATCTTAAATTAGAACTATGACCATCCAGGTGTCTGTGAAATCGAACAGAGTATATCACTTAAACACACAAGTTGCTGGTAATTCCTAGCCAGACTTGGCCTATTTGAAAAAATTAATCTAGGATGAACCTGGTTAATTCTTGGCTATGAAATAAATGAAATCTCACTGTGAATTTTCAGGGTTATTGGCTGAAGACAATTTTTATAGACAACAGAAAGCATTAAAGAACATACCAAAATAAACTTGATAGAAAAACTTTACAATGGTGAAAATGGATATTGTATTTAGAAGAGAATCTCTTTGAGTCTCTTCTCTTTGAGTGTTGTATTCAGCCCAAATAAACAAAGCAACAAAAAGGAGCAGTAGTGTAGAAGTTCTTAGAAGGAGTTGTAGCTTCTAAAAGATTTATTCCTTCAATCCCAGAAAGTTCTGGTGTGATTATTAATTTGTTGTTGTTGTTATTGTTGTTCTGAAGTCATGTCCGATGCGATGATCGCGATCCCATGGACAATGTTCGTCCAGGCCTTCCTGTCCTCTACCATCTTCTGGAGTCCATTTAAGCTCACGCCTACTGCTTTTCACAGCTTGTGAAATTGCTTTGATTTTTTTCAAATATCATGCATTTGTAATGTACAGAAAGTCTACACTAATGTACATCAGTACAGACATTGTCATGAAATATTTCTACAGATATTACTATAGCCCTAACTATATGTTATGTTAGGGCCCAATAGGGAAAAACTAATAATATGGCCTAACACATATCAGAAGTCACATTCCATAGCCAGCAAAGACCAAAAATACTGTTTGTACATAATTTGGTTAACTAAATAGTGGATATTGAAAGTCTACACTCTTCTGTCAAAATGCCAGGTTTTTGAGATGTAAAAAAAAGCAGTGAAGTCACTTCAGAATTTTTCCATCATTAATATAAACACTGAAAAACAAACTAAAATTGCTTGTTGGATAAATAAGTAAAAGTAAAAAAAAATAGAATAATGTGTCTGAGTATGCATACATATTGACTTATAAGTAGTGATATTATCATGTTCAGAATTAACCAATCACATCCAAACTTATGTTAAATGATAATCACTACACAGTAGCCATTAATTAAAGTGATTCTGATCAAGTCCACATAAAGTTCAACTATTTTAGGAATTTTTTTTCCTGACATTTACTCAGTTGCCTCTTGTAGTAAACACTATGGTCTGCGAAGAGCTTACAAAGCATCAAAGGGTTCTCATTATTGGAAGGTATCAGTCAGGAGAAGGGTACAATTTTTTTTCCAAGGCATTGGATATAAACTTAATACAGTGAAGACAGTCATCAGCAAGTAGAAAAATATGGCATAATAGTGACATTACTAAGAATTGGCTGCCCCTCCAACATTGATGAAAACTGGTCCCAGAGACTGCCAAGTGGCCTACAAAAACATTAAAGGAGCTTCATAAATTTCTGGCAAGTACTGGTTGTGTACTACCTGTGACAGCAATCTCCATATTCTTCATATGACTGGCTGTGAGATAGGGTAGCAAGACAGGTGCCTTTTCTTACAAAGAAAAAACCAAACATACTTGGTTACAGTAAATCTTTATCAAGTCTGACAAAAACTGTACAAAAACGTAATAGTCTGGTAAAGTTGAAGTTCTTGAACATAATTCCCCAAAATATGTTTAGCCTAAAAACAACACCGCCCATCACCAAAAGTGCAATATACCCACAGTGAAGCACGATTGTGTCAGCATTACGCTTTAGGGATGCTTTCTTAGCTGGAACTGAGACTTAGTCAAGTGGAGGGAATTATAAAGAGTTCCAAACATCAATCAACGTAGGCACCAAATATTCAGACCTCTGTTAAAATGTTGAAGATGAAGAGGAATTGAACATGACAGTGACCCAATGCATACCTCTAAATTAACAAAAGAATGGCTTCACCAGGAGATCAAAGTTTTCGAATCGCCAGCCAGAGCCTGGATCTGAATCAAATTGAATATCTGTGGGCTGACCTGAAGAAGTATGTGCCTAGGAAATGCCCTCGCAATCTGATAGGATTGGAGAGTTGACTGAATATATCATAAAATCAAAATGTGGTTTAGCAAACTATTAGTTAATGGTGTACAAACTTATGCAACCAGTAATTGTACTTTTTTTACAATTGAACTGTAAAAGATTTCAGTTCATTTTTCAGTTGAATTGTACAGCCTGTATGTTATATTAAAGCTGGGGTGGGGGAAAATCTGAATTTATTTTGGTCTGAATTTTCTTTTACATCTCAAAATCTGGCATTTTAACAGGGTTGTGTACCCTTCCTATATACACTGTAATTTGTTGACTACTAATGGAAAATTGAACCATAATCCATGGCTTGGAAACCACAAAGGTCTAGTTCACTCCACACATAGAAATTGGCAACAGTTTGCCCTTTGTAAACTGAGTGATTGGGACTAATAGATATTGTAGGTCACCAATACCCAAAAGGCTACCTATAGCCCACCTTGACATGACTAAACTAAAACCAATAAATTGTGGCTCATATAATGTGAGTTGTGTCTCTTTAATGGGAAGAAATTGCTCAAAATCAGTGGGCAGTTTTGGAAAATTGCTAGGATCAGTTCATGACACAGAATAAGATAGTCATTCCTAGCTGAAAATGTTATGAAACAGATCTCTTATTCTTTCTGCTCAGTTTATTAGCCTCCCTTGCACCAGCTATATTAACCATGAGTATTTTGCTGCTGCTATTAATTGAAGTGCCAATAGTTAAACTTAAGAGTCCACTGCCAACGCAGTCAACTTTGTCAAGGTAATAGAAGATGGGTGCCATTTGATCCTTTCATCAGGCAATCATACATATTGAACTGCCATTCAGGCCCCTATTGGCTACTTGAGAAAGTAAAGTGTCCTGGAATGGTGACCCCCCCAAACCCAAAATATTAACAAAAATCTCATTCATTGAAAATATTCATTGAGATTGAAGTTCAAAATAATTTATTACTCAGAGAGGAAATGGCTCATCCAAATTTTGTATAGGTCTCTGTCTCTATGAAAAGACTCTAGGACAAACATGTTTATCCAATTCAATTTTGCAGTATCAATGTTATCTATAATGAGGCAAAGAAATTCCAGAAACTTGGGTTAAGTCCAGAAGTGAGAGAAAATAAAATTTAGGAATATATTATTGTTTGGCTGTATCTTTAACAAATGTTTCTCTAAAGCAAAATGTAATTAACATATAATATAATGTGGTTTGCCTCATTCAGTTCTTCAGCAGACCAGGCCTTGTTAAGTAGATGCTGTTTCTTTTTTTTGCATGTGCTAAAACACACCAAAAACATTAAATTGGAGCAGGTGCAAGGGTATTAATAGGATGAAAAATTTGTCTTCTTCAGAACTTGACAATGGTAAATGTGTTTCATTTGAAAGAAGGTCATTGAATTTTCTTTTTTTGTTTTACAAAACACAAAAACATCTGAGGCAGAATGAACCTCACAACACAGTGTTATATCAGTGTTAATAGCTTCTTTTACATGGTAGTGCAAAAATATGCCCAATTTTCTTATTCTTGCTGAGAATCAGCTTAGAAGTCAAGATGTCACCCACAAACCACCCCTAAATCAGCTTTTTAAATTGTGGGTTGTTACTTGTAAAAGTAACATTCTGGAATATAGATTATATTCAGCTTTTTCTTTTCTAGATATGACTGGATTTCATTATCCCCAGCTAGCACAGCCATTCATACATATACAAACAAGTTTGGTAGCAAGGCCTATTACATGTAAGGCAAAATTTTAGAAAAATGAATTATATTTTAGTTCTGCAGGGGATGTTTTGGTCAGGATTTTATTATCAAGTGTTCTGTATGTTTTGATATTATCTTTTGCATATTGTGCTGGGCTCCTTTGAGATAAAGAATAATGTAACATCCAGGGGTGGAATAAGACAGGGTTAACTACTGGTTCGGGATTTATGAGCTTCCCTGCAGGCTGCGAGCCGCATGCCTGTAAATCGTCAGCAGCAGCTGCCTGCAGAGAAGCAGCCTTTGAAACAGCCCTCTTTTCTTGCTTTTCTAACTGCAGCTGTGCCTCGTTCAGCAGCTGAAGTTGAAAAATCAGGAAATAAAGATCAGGTAAAAGCCCGGGTGGGTGGGCGGACAAAAACATCAGCAGACATAGAACTGGTTCTATGTCTGCTGCTCTTCAGAGCTACCAGTTCTACAGGTAGACAGAACCGGTAGAAACCCACCCCTGGTAAAAACCAACAAAAAGTATAATATTCCAAGACTAATGTTGGCTATTCATATTGTATGGAAACAAGAAGTCCCAGAATCTACCCCCTCTCAAGTTTTCTTCACTTGAGACATGGTAATTAATATGCTTTTTTGCATAACTTCTCTGACTTTTACAACACCCAGTAAAGGTACAGGATGGGAAGCTGGAAGTTAATGTTGATTTAAATTTATTATCATAGATGTTTATATCTAACAGACATAGTGAGTGCATATATGATACAATGTTCAGAATAGGATAGACTATCCCACATCCAAGAGCAGTAGAATTATTTAATATGTAATTTATCATTTAAAGTATGTTCACATTCACTTGATTTAAGAAATGTCTAAAGAATGAAATATGCAACTGGACCAAACTTAATCTTCATTAATTATTCAAGAAATCTTATCAGTCAGGATCCATTCTAGATAATTCAGTACCATACAGACAATAAAATGATCAGGGCAGGCTAATTAAAATTGTAGAAAATAATAACATGGCAGTTTAGAAAGAAAGTACTGGATATCCACATATTCTATCCAGCTATGAAAGATCTAATTTTGGGACTTTTCATAGAAAATCAGCAGTTTTCTATAGCACTATACTATAGAAAGTCTTGAATAGTTTTAAATGATTTTTAAACAACTATAGGTTCCTCAACTTATAACAGTTTGCTTAGAGACTCTTCCAAGTTACAACAGCATTGAAAAAAGTTACTTATTACCATTTTTCACACTTACAACTATTATAGAATTTCCATGGTCATGTGATCAAAATTCAACTGATTTGGCAACTGACTTGTATTTATGATGGTTGAAGTTTCCTGTGGTCATGTGGTCACTTTTTGTGGCCTTCTGACAAGCAAAGTCAATGGGGAAGCCAGATTAACTTAACAACCATGTTACTTACCTAGCAACTGCAATACGTCACTTAAAAACTGTGGCAAGAAAGGTCGTAAAATGGGGCAAAACTCATTTAACAAATATCTTGCTAAAGCAGCAGAAATTTTGGCCTTGATTATGGTTGTAAGTTGAGGACTACCTGCATTGTAAGATATTTACATTATATAGAGATAGTAATAGACATAGCACTTATATAACGGTTTATAGTGCTTTACATCCCCCTCTAAGCAGTTTACAGAGTCAGCCTATTGCCCCCAATAATTTGGGTCTTCATTTTACCCACCTCAGAAGGATGGAAGGCTGAGTCAACCTTGAGCCTGGTAGGATTCAATCTGCCAAATTGCAGTAGGAGTAGCTTGCAGTACTGCACTCTAACCACTGTGCCACCAAGGGTTAGTATTAAGTTCCAGAAAAGTTGTTTTATGAAGATCTCATGGTGTCACCTATGGCCGGGAGTGGATTCCACCAGTATAACAACCGTTCGGTGATCGCGCACTTTGTGCACATGTACTCCGCATTTTAAAAAGCTCTAATACTTACCTTCTACAGCAGTCCCTGTGAATAAAACAGCTGAGGCGCAGCAAACTGCTCTACTGCACAAATCAGCTGTGCTCTAAAAAAGGGAAATAAAGCACAGGAAAGAGCGGGGCTGAGTGGCAGGCCCCAAATGCTTGTCAAAGCGATCCGGTCCTCTGCCAGCTGATCTTCAGAGCAAGGGGTTCACCTGAATCAGTAAAATCCCATCCCTGTCTATGGCTGAAAAGTTCTAAACAAATTGTTATCTTTTTCTTCTACTATATGTACAGGGAAATTAGGAAAGTAGAAGAGGAATAGACAGGTGCATATTTTATTATTTGTTATTTTTTGATAATTTTTTTTTTTTGTAATTTCTACGGATGGACCACAACTTTACTGAATGATTTCTTAAAGCAGATATCTTTATCCTATCAAAGGTCTGTTACATAATCACTTATGCTCAATAACATGATAGATTCTGTTTCCTGCATTTTGTATTTGGAAGTTAATGACAAAATCTGATTTTCAAACAGGAGATTTTTAAAAAGTTGACCAATATCAAATCAATTTCTCTATGAGTCTTTTCATATTTCCATTTTCTTGGTAATATGGGCCAATTCCTTGCTACGTTGCCCCTGGGTTCCAAATTCATAAACAAGCATCTTTTGATTCAATTTTATGGAATGGAATTGCAATCCAATGGTCAATGGAATCTTGTCCTAAAAAAAACTGAAAATTTTTGTGTTTGAATTTAGCCCTGATATGCAAAAAAAAAAAAAAAAAAGATGGCCTTCCAAACAGAAAGACGACACTTGTTACTCTCATTTGTCTCTCAGACCATATCTCCTTCTCATGCATGAGTAAGTTATTGTATTATTTATGTGAATATTTGCATTAAAAAAACCTTAATGACAGTGATAAAATAGTTTCTCCACCTTTGAGGAAGAACCTGGCTTTTGTCATATCTGACCCATTAGGTTATATGTGGTATAAAATGTAAGATATTTAAAAGCAAGCGTTTATATTATATCTAATTGACTTTCCCTGCTGTTGGAAGTCTGCTTGATTCTGTGGAGGCTTACATTAATGCACTAATTGGGAATCTAAAATCTTTCATATGCTGTTCAGTGAGCCTTAATCAACAGAGAATTCACTTAAACCACACATAAAAAATCTATTGAGATACACTGTATAAGATTGGATGTCTACATATTAGAAGTATCCCTTATTCGATATAATGGAATTTATTCCCTAATAAGTATATATAAAATTATAGTACTACAATTCATTTCATGGGTCAATTGTATATGAACTTTAGTACATAAATACCTATACATGAACTTCACTTAATTCCAGATAAGACTGTGTAAGATTGCAACCTCAATATTTATCTTAATGCAAAATCTTAATGCAACTCTTTGCAAGTTGTAATACTGTTACAGTATATGACTTGTGTGTGACAGTCCCCATGAAAAGACATAGAAAAGGACTCTGGAGCACTAAGGTGAAGGACAGTAATGAAGAGCAAAATGTTAGATATTATCATAATCTTGCTTCTTAGAGAAATAAACATTTAACTGTAGTATAATTTCAAGACCAATGTACAAAATCCTCAGTAAAAATAGCAAAAGCAGATCAAATAAGAGGGCTTTTAAAATAAAATCCTGACTGTATTTTATTTTATTTTCTATTTGTCCTGTTATATCCGCTCTTCTGTGTTTCTAAGAAAGTAGGATTTCTAACAGGATTGAAAAAAGTCAGAAAGGGGTAGGGAAGAAAAAAGCAAGTAAAATGCGCTATCTGTAAAGCTACTTTCAGTTTGGGCTTCCAAACACATTTGATTTAATCTCAGCTTTATTATATTGTATCTCCTGCTTTTTGTCCCATGATGAACTAAAAGACTTGTTTTAAAAAATGTGATATATTTGTTTAAAATATATTTGTCTTCCCCGCTTCCTCCAAGGTTATTTTCTTCTTTTTGCCTTTCTTTGGACAGTGATCAATTGAACAGTGGGCCAATACCAAAATAAATCTGGAGTTTGTATGCATTAAGTTTTTCTGTTCTGAATGAAAAGTATTACTGCCTTTCACCTAACCCACATCTTTTTGCTTGGGGGCCACTGCCCTGCTTCCCTTCCCCTTAAAAGGGTCCCGATTTCATGACTACCTGGTGCCTAGGATCAAGCTCTGCCGAGAATCCCACAGTGGATTTAACTTGGCTGTGATTCAAAAATGCAGCTGGAAATATAAACCAACGATGCATTTGCCAAGAATGTATCAAATTGTTATTGCAGAAAAGACATGCGCATGTATTTTCCTTTCAACAATTCATTTTATACTCAATGGAAGTGTATATATAAAAGAAAAAAGGGAAAATGACTATCCAGTCCCCAAAGAACATAAGCCTTTCTCTAAACGGAAACTTTTCATACTTTTTCATGGATCCATTCGAGTGGCGTATGAGAAAAAAAAAATAGCTTGTGGTTCTGACTGGAGCCACAGGGATCAGAGACAGCACATGGCTGAGAGCTCTTCTCTAAGGATGCCTTTGTCCTCCATCTCCCGAGGGTGCATGTTCCATGTGAGGCAATGACAGTTTTTGTTATCAGACAGACATATCAGTTTCAGTGACAATCACTGCCTTTTTAAAAAAAACATTATTTCTCATGATGGTCTCTTTCTTAGAAAATGCAGGTTATGAAGCAATGAAGGGAGAGGGAAGGGAATGAAGGGTAGGAGAAAGCTAAAAGAAGAAGTAATACTTAAATTCTCCAGATCAAGGAGTTAAACAGTGACAATCTGTCAATCAATGTGGGGAAGAGCTTAAATCAAGAATGTATAAACTTAAGAGGTACGTTCGATAGAGAGATAAAAGCGAGCCCCTTTGCACTGTGCTGACTTGAGGAATATCTCAGAACAGGATTGTTTTTTCAGGGGCCATATGTCATGAGCAAAAGGAGGAAAAGGACAACTAATAAGTTCCTTCCTTCCTAAGTCAATGAAACATGTGACTTTAATGGAGCCAATGGCTTATGAGAATCTGATACAGCCATTTCAAAGATATGCTGTTTAGCACAGACCACTGGGGTAAACTATGTCATTCCTCATTTCTACAGTTCCATTGATTTAATGCAGGCCTGAATGCTGAAATTCACACCACTTCTTTGTATGCCCGGAGTTGCACAGATAACAAGCTCCATCCATACTTCCTCTTCTCTGCCTCCCTCCCCCCACAATCTGCTGACCTGCTTTTCCTCAGTTTTAAAATCATTTGCCAGGTCAAAATAAACTTTTCCAAACCTCAATGTGAAAAATGTACCTAGCAACTCAATTCTTTTAAATTGGAATTTGGAAGAGAAAGTGCAGCAGAGCCTAATTATATCATATCATAAGCAGCTTAATGTGTGGTTTTGCTTTGGTTTCTGGCTATCCTTGTTTTGATCTACACATTTCAATAGCTGGAAGTGAGTTATTAGGTATGCAGATTAATTAGTCATAAGCAGAAGAATGGATTATAGCAGGCTGTTGGACTATTTTTTTTCTTTTTCAAAACAAAATGCCAGACAAGATTTCAATTTTTCTAAATCCCAGCCTAGGATGTTTGAGCTTCATTTTTTAACCCTCGAGTATTCAGAAACTTCAGGGCAGATTTTGGGGGTTAAACCTGAAAAAGAAGAGGGAAGGAATAACGTTGATTTAACTATTGCAAAATCTCAACTGTCAGATGTTATTTGTTAAATCAAAACATAGGGATTATGAAATCTGGGTAAATTGTGAATAAGTTTGGGTTTCAAGTACTATGACATTATCTGTTTTCATGAGCATGGCATGGGTGAAGAAGAGAGTTTATATTGTTCCAGATAAACCATTTGAAAATCTCCTGTTCCCCAATTTCAAGTGGGATATTTGAAAAGAATAGAGGGAATATAAGATGAGGTGAGGAGACAGGGAGATTGCTAAAGCCAATAGCAGATTTCTATATTGAATCATGGATCTGCTGAAATCATATCAACAAGACAAGGGAGTGTTGATTTTACCTAATATCCAAAGGCGAAGCTCATGATCATTCTTCTTCATTTAAAAATATTTAACCTATATTAATTCATTTTCTAGGTCTGCACATTTCCAATTTTTTTTTCGTCACAGCCTGTGAGTATCCCAACTGGGAATCCAGCCATTTTAGTTTGTAAGACATTAGTTAAGTGGTAATCAGACCCTTATAGATTTGTTTCATAACCATAAACCATAACTGGTTTATGGTAGGTGAGGCTAGTTATTCAGCCTTCAACACTTTCTTCTGAGGTATAGATCTCTGGCTTTCAAGTATATTACCTCCTTTGTTGCACTCCCTCAATCTTTCTTCCTTCATTTTTGAGAAACATATTTTGCAAGGTTGATTATAATCTTTCAAACTATAAACTATGGTAGTTTTAACCCTGAGAGTGAATGATAGAAGGAATTTGTGGTTTAATAAATCTTGGATTTTTCCCCACAAATGTTCATGCAAAAGAAAAGATGGTTACATAACTGTAACTCCCAGATTGATAAACTTTGGTTTATTGAACCAATGTTAATGTACCTATCTCAAGCCAGTAGCAAACTAAAAGTCAAGTGATATAATCTAGTACTTCATAAAAGTAGCTTTTATGTAGGATTTTTAAAAACATGTTCAAGTAGCCTTCAGATTTATGATTCAGCTTTTATGAATTAAGTTTTAAAACAAGCCTGGAGGATTTCAGACTTAAAATCTTTATAGCCTATATACAAATTAATTATTTCCCTTTTCCCCCTCAGGGAATGACCATTGTAAGAATGAATGAAGGGGGGTGGAGAGAGATAAGAATAATTCAGAAGTACTCTCATGCTAAAAAATGAAACAAGTTTTCCTTTTCTATGAAAAAAATATTTGACAGATTATTTGAAAATATCCCAAAAGGAACTAAACTAAGTGGAAAAAGCTAAGCCAAAGGCTGGCTCTGATCCCCCACCCCCATTATGCTTTGCATAGCATAAAAAAATACATTTGCAAAGCACTTCAAAGAACCATATTCAACAATATTAAAAAGTGGAATCAATTGCAGCAAAAGTTTGCAGTGTGACTTCTCTCTTAACAGGAATGGTATAACTAATAGCTAGCCATTTCCACTAATCTAGGATGGCCATTTTCTTCCCCACTTTTTTTCCAACTATCAAGCTCCTTATCTACATACTTAATCCCATTAGCCTTGTTAAGAGGGTAGAGGGTGGATCTTATTAGACAGAACTCTACTTGACTGGCCTTCGGACTATAGGAGCCTCTGTGGTGCAGTGGTTAGAGTACAATACTGCAAACTACTTCTACTGCAGCCAGCTGCCTACAATTTGGCAGTTCAAATCCCACGAGGCTCAAGGTTGACTCAGCCTTCCATCCTTCCGAGGTGGGTAAAATGACCCAAATTGTTGGGGGCACTTAGAGAGGGCTGTAAAGCACTATAAAGCGGTATATAAATCTGTTATTACTATTGTTACATTCCCTTCAACACTTAACATCTGTGTTTTCTGTTAAATAACTGGTGTAAAGTAATTGTTTCAAGGGAATTACCTCATTCCATAATATAACTACTATTAAGGATATTTAACTGTATTGCATTAAATACATTTAAATATCTTTAATTGTTTTTTCAAATTTAGTTCTCTTATAACTACCATGCTAATCAAGTGCTGTTACTATTGTACTTCTGATATCAAAACAAGTATTTTATTCTGGTTTATAAAGATTGGTCTTAATTAATTCTAAATATTTATACTTCTTCTGTTATGAATTATCTTTTTCATACTTAAATACAGTGGGTTTTTTTAAGAATAGCAGCTTTATGATATGTAAACTTCAACTCCCAAAATGTCCCACTGAAATCTGCTTCTTAAAATTGCCAAATCTGAAAAACTTTAAATGAATAATAAATTTTAAGCTCAGTTTTCCAATTTTGTTCAAGCAGAGGTCTATTCCTGGAAGACAATTGATTTCATACATTGGGCTAAGATATCGATGATCTAAGCATAATTTATCAAAGAAATTACAATCACTCTGGATTAATTTATTGTGGTAAAATATCCAATTAATTCAGTCATTGTACTCTGATCAGGAAGCCACTGTAAGAACCGAATATGGATACACAAAATAGTTCAGAATTGGAAAAGGCACTCAACAAGGTTGCATCCTGTCACTTATACTATTCAACATGTACTCAGAAACAGTTATGCGAAATGCACATTTGGGGGAATCTACCATTGGGGTTAAAATCGGTGGCAGGACTATCAACAACCTTCGATATGCAGATGAAAGCATGAAATAACTGGAGTTGCTAGTCCTGAGAGTGAAAGATGAAAGTGAAAAAAATCAGACTACTTCTTTTCCAATTGCTATTTATTCTACAAAACTTGGTCTCTGAAAAAGGCAGATAGGAGAAGAACTATGGTGCTGGAGGAGACTGTTATGTATCCTATGGATTGCAAAAATAACAAACAAAAATGTCCACCCCAAAAATATAACTTGAAGCCAAGATTGCCAAGCAGATCTTTGGTCATGTCATGAGACTTGACTCACTCAAAAAGCTAATCATGCGGGGAGTGGACAAAAAAAGAGAAAGGGCTGCCCTAATACTTGCCGGCTGGACATTATAAAAGATGACAATGGGATAGCCATGGCAGATCTGAAGGGGGTAGTGTGAGACAGCCTGGAGAATTCCAATCTTCAGAGGCATGGAGAATACCAATCCATGGAGTGGCTGAAGGGCAGCACAACTAAATGGCTGATGACAACAATGATAAGATATTAATTGTGATTTTAAAATGTCTACAGGTAGTCTTCAACTAACTAAACCTGCTCTTTATGTTCTTAAGTCATGACAGTTATAAAATAGGACAGCCACATGACTGACTAAATTTTACAATCTTTTTTTTGTAGCAGTCACTAAGAAAATTCAATAGTTAAGCAAACCAATTGTTTGCTATGGGTTGATTTTGCCAAAAATGGAAAGTAAATGCTGGTTTTCAGCAAAAAGGTATAAAATGTGGTCTTTTAGCTGCAGAATGCTGTAAATAGTGGTAAATCTACACTGGTTGCCAAGCCCTCAAAATGCAGTCATGTGACTGGAAGAGGCAGCTATAAGAACTTCAGAACCAGTTTGTAAGTAGCCCTGCAATACTCCATTGCAATTTTGAGTTATTGGATACTAAGAGACAGGTCATTAGTCAAGGACTACCTATGTAGTGGAGTTCATTCAATAATGTACAAAAAAAATGATTAATAATTAAATAATGGAATGCAAGCTATGACTGTGTTTATTGGGAGACATAAAGAATTAAAATATAACCTCTGAGTGTAAGTTCTCAGAATTTTTTTAAGATATATTACCGTATGAACTCAGCTACATAGGTAGTTTTTTCTTCAAGAAACTGATTCAATCAATTGCCTGCTCCCTCCTTGTTTATTAGATGTACAGTCAGTGTTGATTTTCTAAGGATACACATGGGGAATAAAGGGAGAAAGTGATGTGACAACTTTCATATTTACATCAGCATTATGATAATAACATAATTTCTATTTATATGGCCACATTATGAGTCCTGTATCATTTTGAAGCTTCATGGCTTGTTACAGATGCTGCTGCTAAAACAATGTAGGCTTGCAAGGCCCAGTAAACAATGAGTCTTCAGTATTGCATTAGCAGTGAACATGATGATGAGCCTACTCAAAGGAATAGTAATAACATGAGGTCATTCTTTAAAGAATGGCTATAACATAGCATCACTGAGTTTTATGATATGTAACCCTACCAAGAAGATTGTTTACTTAGAGAGCAGTCCCACTGAGTTCAATAATGTTTAATCCCAAAGTGCTACATACAAAATCACCTCTTACCTCTTCAGAGTAATTTTATCTTTTATCCTAAAATATGAAAACATATATGAACATCCATTCCTCACAACAATAAAGAAGCATTTAGATATGCAACAATACAGGATTTAGAACAGAAAAAACTAAGATTGATAAAGGGAAGGCACGTTTTCTCAAATTCTATTTTTTTCACTCACCCTGTACTCTTCCCCACCAAACTTAGAGAAATACACCTTCTGAATTCTTGTCTAGGCACTTTTATATTTGCTGACTATATTTTACTATCTGCTGACAGTAAGGTTAAGAAAATTCCAATCTGAATGCTTATCCATTTAACTGAGAACTGGACCCATTCAGTTTACGTGAACAAACCAGGCACATTTAAAATGTTCTTGTTGGTACCCTTTCCTAATGTCATGAATGATGGTATATTCATATGGTAGTAGCCTCATTAATTTTTCATACCTGTGGAAAAGTTCCCTTGCTGCCTTTTTTTGTGCTCTAGGAATCCTCACAAGATTTAGACCCCCGTAATGCTTGTAAATATATATATAATTTAGCTTCATGTTTTCTGCTCATCAAAATAGCTTTCAGCCAGGTTAAGCCACCCTAGAGTTCATTGTAAAGAAAGATAGCTGGACTGGTCATGCTTGAATGGGGAATAGAAATTGAATATTTAATATACACATGAAAAGTATCCTTCACTCAACTTGTATGTTTCCCACTCAGCTTATTGCTTGATTGTAAAAGAAAATCATATATATATATATTCCTCAATCTGTTTTTATTAAAATAACAGATTTCTATAAATCAATAATAATCTTCTAGAGATGAACCTTTTTATAATTACCTCTTTCAACTAGTAATTGCTTGCAAATCTTTACACAGGAATAAAAAAAAACCCCATGTTTGCACAATGTAAATTTAGGAGACCAGCATACATTACTTTCAATTTTACAGCCTTTTATATTGCTTACAGCTAATTTATTTCACTGATAGAATAAACAGCTTAATCAAATATACTATACATGACAGGCATAGAATACAGTATATCAGCTGCAGTCTGAAGTGGATATATGCACTGCGTGTGAGTGTGCATGTTCCTTATTAAGGATAATATTCAACCTAGGACTGAAGGAAATGTTTGATCTCAGTCAAATCAATCTTGGGGTATCTGTCTGATGGCTGTGTGACATTTCCAAAAGGAAATTGGTAGAAAATTCAAACAGGAGTGATCTCAGATTAAGAAACAACACAGACATCTTGAAGGCTCTTGGCCTGTGGAATAAGATGACAGCAAGCAGAGATTCCCCCAGGCAGTTTTGCAGGATGCCTCGCCTTTCTGCCAGCCATCTGGGTTCATTTAAAAGCTCTGATTCTTTGTATGTGTGTTAGGCCAGTGGTAGATGGGGGAGGGAATCCAACCTCTCACATTTCAGGATTGAGTGTGGGCTGGACTCTGGGCTAAAACCTTCTGCCTGGACCTTCTCAAAGAAGGCAACCTCATCTGCTGGTCCCTTCAGAGCAGCAATTTGACCAGCAACAGCTGCAGGGAGTATGCTTAGTGTATTCTTGATTCAATGTGAAAGATGTTAAAAAGGGAATTTCAGAAGCTCTATTGTTCAGAAGGGAACAGAAGATCAGGGGAGAAAAAGGAAAGAACTGGAAAACATCCATGAAATTAGCTCCAAATCACTGCTGATCTGAACATTTTCTGATGGGCTGTCCATCTTCTTTTGTGATTGAGATACATTTTACTATGACTAGCATGAAGCAGATCACCCAGTAGCATTTTCAAATGTCTAATGTGCAAAATCTATTTCTATTTTTGGAGAAAATTTGTAGAAGCAGGGACAACATCTGTTATGATTTAATTTGTAGATTTAATTTGTAGATTTGTGTAGCAGTGCAATTTTGGAAAAAAAGTACTACCAAACTACAGAAATAAATATTAGTAATAACTTTATTTTATCCCTTTAAAAACTTTAGTTATGTTTGTTTATAAAAATTGTCCTTTTCATTTCACTTGGTGATTCTCCTTTCACACATTACACTAAGCCATAATTTTGTTTCTTGGTGATTTATAGACCATGATTTATGACTTATAGGTAAATCAAATAGATTTGATCTAAATAAACTGTGGCTTAGCACATATTGAACCAAATTTAGTTCAATATAAAAGCCTCAGTGTTTTGCTTATTTTTCTTAGGAGACAAAGTAGACACAGCTTTGCTCATACATTTTCTCTGAGCTTTGTGTTTTTCCACTATGGAACTTCAAATTGTTTTGACATGTAAAAACTTCATGGACAAAAACACTGACATTTTAATAACAAGCTGCTACCCTCTAGACTACTGTAAATCCAGTCTATTTCCATCTAGTCAAAATATCTGTTCACCAGGACACCTATATCTGTGTATAACCATGGAAACAGGTGGCTAGTGGCAAATATTGGTTAATATTCCTTTAATCTTGTTTCATTAAGTCCTTAAAAGAAGAATTTGTAAATTCCTAAATTACCTAGACTGCACAAATAATAACTACTTATTAAATATGACCCCCATCCCTTATAATATTGAATCTTCTGAAGATGCCGTCTTCCAATTTTCATTTTGTATAGAAGCAATTTTCTTCCAGTCTGAATAGATTATCACTGACCTAATGCACCCTGAAACTGTTCAGTCAAAATGTATTAGAATTCAACTGTGAGCTCTTTGCCCAGGTTTGAATGCTCTTCTTTGGATCAAATTTAATTGATTAATTGATTCATGGATTTGTAGGGGTTGAAATGGGATCATACAGTTCCATACAGCAAAGAAGCCAAAGAAAAATATGTCCCCCAAAATAGGCTCCCAAATACCCAAACCCACCTCATATAACATTAAAAAATGACCCGATATAAAATGTAAGATATAAAATGCTCTTCAATAGCACTCTGAATGAGAATTTGTCATCTAATAGCACTCTTCAATAGCAGTCTGAATGAGAATTTGTCATCATATTGTTGAGGCAACATTTTTATGTTGAGTCATTGGCTCAGCTGACTTTTAATGATAAGTTTCTTTCTGAATGTAAAAAAAATGTTGCCTAGATTTTTATTTTGTGGCCATTTTTTATATTAAGTTGTCACACAGCTTTTTTTGGAAAGGCAGAGCAGTCTGAAATTTCACAGATTATCTCAAGGACCTTTTCAAGCCTCCAAAACCTTTATATGCTTACATCTGCTACTCAAGAAGAGCACTCATGCTTATAAGATTAATGCCTTTCATTCAAAGCTGATGAAAGGAAGATTTAATAACATGTTCTATGCAGAGTATTTTTATATTTGTTCTATTACTGCTGTTGAGTCAGGAATATTGACTTCACTATTTTGTGTTCTGTACTTCTGTGCAAGCAGAACACATGCTTTCACTTCTCTTCTGCTGCATGGTCTTGTCAGATATGTAGGTTACTTTCTTAGTTGTAATCTTCTCAGTCAAAATATCCAGGAAAATATCCAGGAGGAAAATTCTGCTCAATGTCCATTGCCATTGGGAAATATTGGGCCCAATTGCCTTTGAGCAGAAAGATTATCCAAAGGGCCTTCAAACTCCATCCTTATTCTGTCATTATCTATATCATTTAGTGCCCTGAATTTCTGGGTGTGTC